>NC_064598.1:93580471-93955471 GCF_943734845.2 Anopheles funestus | reverse complement strand
TTTTTGCTTTGTTTTCGCATTTGAGTTGCGTTTGCGTTGGTACGTTCTAAACCTTTTTGGTACACTTTTTTTTGTTCTTGAGTATATTGTATTTAGAAAAGAGAAAAATGCGTACAGAATGGTCGAAAAAGTAAAACGAAGTACGAGAGGAAACAAAAATTGCTAACAAGCGGAAAAGAAAACAGAAAATGAAAAGGTAAAGAAACACAAGAGAATAAAAGAAACAGTGTAAGGATGAAGGAATCGTAAAAAGATAACAACAAAGATAAAATAAAACGCATTTTAAGTAAAACAAAACCTTTATAATAAGCTTAGTATTTAGCTTAATTTTGAGTTTAGTTTGAAGATGCTATAAAATATTATAAGTCATTCTTATTTATAGCAACAATTACTCATTTAAAATCCCTAACTTTAACTATAGAATTCTGAAAATCACTTTTCCTTATTATAGCAACAGCCTATGATGATGAACGGGTTTTTCCTTGCAAAAAAAACAAACATTCATTTCTAGTACCCGATAGGACCGTTTTTGCACACCGTTATGCACTTGTCATAAAACGTGCACGTGCACCAAATGCGGGTGCAATGCCTTGCGCAACCATAATTGCGCGCCAACCATTCTATCCGCAAAACAGAAAAAAGGTTCACTCAAATTTCGGCGAATTTCCCCAAGGACACAAACGGTTTTGTGCAGTTGAGAGCCGTAAGGTGCAGCTGCCTAAAACTAACCACTCACAACGGGGCCACTCAACGAGGGGTTTGTTTTTGGCATTGAATTTGTACGTCGGTTTTTTCTCTCTCTCTCTCTCTCTTCTCTTCTGTTGTAGTGTTTGTCATTTTACCTTCCGGCGTCTTATTTTGATTTTACGTCCTGCCTCATCGATGTTCCATCCGGTGGTCAGTTAGTGTGTGTGTGTGTGTGGGGGTAGTGCAATGCACTTTCGGACAGCAGAAAAAAGACGAGATTAAAAAAGCACTTTAAACGTGCAAAACGCAAAACAACAAACAGACCGATCCAATTTAAGCGCTTGAATCATTTCTCTCGTGAGGTGGTATTTGTGGTTGATATTTTTTTTCGGGCAGGAGGGTAGAATGGTAGTACCTGATTATGAAATCGTTCACAACACATTGTGAAACATTTGCCCTCTCCCAAAAAAAAAAGAAACAGGCTACCAACTGAATGTTTGTTCGGGTGGTTCTGGTTTTTCGTGAAGATGTTTGATGCGCGTGCTGTTCGAATGACGCCGCAGCTGCACACTGCTGCTCTGGGAATATGGGAAGATCATCCTTACGTTTGTTTTGGGGGTAGCAAGTGTACAGTAGTAACAACGACTCTCCGTGAGGGAAAAACGCGGGAAAAAACACTTTTGGTAGCGTCGCGTGGCGTCGGTAACGCAGCAGATTACGCGCCAAAGTCGCGAATGTCAGGCGTGGTTCGCTTTTTATTCGTTGACCCCATCCACCGTAAGGGAGGTTGTGGTGGCGTCGACCGATGATGATGATGATGATGATGCCATGCGTTCCTTCCTGTCCTGATTCGCTACGGTCGCGATCTCGCGCAATTTCGGACGGTTGGATGCGTTTTTGTTGCGTTTCTTTTTCGAGGGGTTGGTTAATAAATTTATTTTCTTACATTCTGCTGGGCTCCTTTCTTGTAGACCTCCCGTTGCAAAGGATGCAACGCCGAAGGTTAACAAACTTTCTTACCAGTGCCTTTTGCTTTCGTCAGGACGTGATTAGAAGCAAAACGGGCGCACAGTTGGCTTATTATGTATCTTCCGACTTGTTTGTATGCCTGCTGGCATCACTGGGCAATGCCCCGTAATTCGGGGGTTATTTGATTGATTTCGTAGAAAATGATACACTCACTGATGGCAGCAGCTGCTGCTGATTAGAAGCAGATAAACAGGGGCAAAAGCACACACATGTCTAACCCAGCCGGATGCAATTCTTTACACTGTAATTCGGGGGTTATTTACGTGAACTCTTGCTGCAAAAAAAGCAAATAAAACCACGTCACGTAAATCACAAATACGTAATCATGCTCTGGAAAAAAACTCAAGAAATTAACTTTTAATTTTGAGCAATTTAAGTGCTTTTTGTAAATAAAATTCTTTTTTTTGGTACAAATATTTAACATGTAATCCTTTAGCAAACATTTCATCATTCAGCTTCTATGAAGCATGTTTCATCATGCTTGTTAAGTGAACCCAAAAATATTGGCATAGGTGATTCTGTTTTGGGTTTCCGCCAGTCAACAGGGATGACTCACCGTGCTGAGAACGGAATGTGGTCCTGAGAACTGAGCGAATCGAATTATCGAATCGAAAAAAGAGCTACAACTTTATGTCTACGGAGAGTTATTTATTCCAGTCGCGTTTTTTGTTGTATGATTTACTCCAATTAAGTAATTTCTTTTGTTTAAAGGTATTTCCGGACCACCGAAGCAAGAGTCCAAGAAGTGATCGTTCACCGCTGTATGAATCATGCGTAAAGCATTTCCTGGAATTGTGACTTTGCAATATCGGTAACAGCAAAACGGTAAAGAAGCATGGGAAAAAATTTAAACTGATTCATCACGGGATCGCGATCTTCAATCAACCGCTCATCTGTTTGACACTTGATCGGCGCGATGTAACGCATTTGCATAGCTGTGTGTTACTGCAAATGGTGTGACGCAAACGTCGCGGAACAGGTTACATCATTCGCGAAACCGTTACATTAATTGATGTTTAATATTCTAAACAGAATTGTTTATCATCATACCAGATCGTAAACAACGGCTACATTGTAAGGGTGTATGTAAATTATTCAGTTAATTAATAGCATTCACTCTCCAAACAAATTTTTTCACTGAAAGCAAATGGTTTTGCAGTAAAGAAAAAAAACAGATCTTTCATATTTCTTTTCATTCTTTTTCGCTATAATTATTAAACATAAAATAAGTCGGGCATGTGTCTGTGTGTGCTCTAGAAGTGTAGTCAAGTCGAACTTTAACGTGCGGTTGAAGGCCAAACCGTTGGAGAAGCTCTGAGCGGCTCAACTGTGTTGCACCCGAGACAGCATGAAGTCGCCGATTCTAGTGTGGTGCACGATACACGGTGCATATGGTAGCTCTTACGATACAGCCATGCTTAACTGCATTGATCTTGTGTGAGTTGATATGTTTGTAGAATAAAATACATTCAAAATAATAGGCTTAAGGGAGTATAATATTAGGAATGTGATCGTTTCTTTTAAATACATAATCATACGAAAGTGAATAAAAATATTAAAAAAATACTTTAAAAAAATTATTTTGACTTTTCTTTACTTTTGGAGGGAAATTAAATATCGAAACACAAATCCATAATCGAATAGTTAATAAATTACGACATAAAAAACATTATGAAAAATGTTTTTTATTCCATAACAGGAACTTACCAATTTGCACTGTTTTCCTGTTCAAGGACTTCTTGATAGGTCGTTCCCTGTGCAGACTGATCGCGGAGAAAGAGAGACAGAGAGATCGGGAATAGATGTAGAAAAGTGCAGATGTAGAAAATGGTTTCATTTATTACTCAGTTAAAGCCTTCACAGACGGTCATTCGAAGTAAAAGACATAATAAAGAACTACTTTAAGAGACGTAAAGGGTTTTGCTTAGGAAAGGTGATTAAATATATTTACATAACATGAATATAATTTGCAATACACAATCCCATACATATGAAAAAGTATTAAAAAAAACACATTGAAGAAATGAACATAAATTATACCACAGCTTCAATTAGTATCACATGTTCTTGGTGTTCCGTTAGTAACCAAAGCCTACTTGTGTCTTCAATGGTGAGGTTTCGTTTCGCTTTCATTTATGAATTCCCTTCCAACAGACTCCGTCATACATTCGTTGTCATGGGAAAGAAAGAACAAAAAAAACCAAGCGCAATCTCCCGACAATTACTCAATTAAGGAAACAAAACCCCTTTTATCGACTCCACACCGGCTGGCATGCGTCCCCGAACCGTCCCCGTTTGTGCCATGCGGAAGTTAGCCACGGCACAGTGTCGTTGGCCAATCCCTTGTTGCAATGGCGCCCCGTTTCTCGCCCACCCGGTCTGACATCGCAAAACTAGTTTTCGATCTATGTCAAGTTGACGTTAGGGTTCGCAGCGGCGACGGTGGTGCGCCATTCTCTAGGGGCAAGTTCGTACTGCACCGTAAAAGGCAACCGAAAGCAATGATATCGTCACGTCCATCGCCGGCTAGTTTTGCCGCCCTGGTGCCTGGTTGCCGTATAGCGTATACCGGCCCTATCCGTCCGCGTGTGTGATGTGTGAAATTAATAAAAGAAGAAAAAAAAACAGGCAACAAGGAAATTCTAGCGCAATCAAAGCGCCAAAGGCCACGTGGGGTCCGCGTAGAAACCGTTGCGCGAAACTATCTGTCGCGCGTCTAGCACGATTGCGTAATCGTACGCTGAGTGTGTGTGTGTATGTGTTGTTCTTTTCTTCTTTGTACTTCTAATGCCATTCGCAAATGAGGTTGGTTTTTGTTTCGTTTTCTACTCGTTCTACTCGTCATACACGATTCCAGCTTTTGTAGCGGAAGTTGGTTGGAACTGTTTGGCGAAATAGAGGGTAGAGCAAACAACAAAAAAAAACAAGACAAAATGATCGTGTTTTGAAGTTGAATTCATTAGATCGTGAATAAGAATTAGGGTAGGGTAAGCATATTCGAAGTGTGTGGAATGTTTATTAAAAATGTCTTCCAAATTGGGAGTGACCTTGTTGATTCGGCAAGCTTAAGAAGAATGTCAAAGCGTAAAGAATCGTTTCTGGGGTTTTGACTTTTTGATATGCTTTTATAAAAAATATTTAGATAAGCTTGAGAACATCATATAAATATTCGAAAGCTCATCAAAACGTCACATCAAATCCCTCCAAATTTACATTTCGATTTGGAGATTTGGATCTTTTTTCGAAATTCTAACAAGAATTTAATATTGATTTAGAAAACAGAATAAAAAGTACCTACTTATAATTTTTATAGCAGGTTTATAACATTATTTTACAAAAAAAAAACGATTCTTTTGGGAAGTCTTGCTTTTAGCACAAAATACTCCAATACCAATAGTTCAATGTTTTGTTATTTATTTATCTTCAGAACCTGGAATAAGGCAAAATACAAGGAAGAAATGACTTGGGAATATTGTATTCACTTCAGGCTTAGCAAGAATGACAATATTTACCGTCATAATTAAAATAATTAATAATAATAAATAGAGCTAATTGGGCTAAAGATTTTCTTTACTAATGATCCTAATAAAACAATTTTTAAGTTAAATCTCTTGCCATTTGTATCCGATTGGATTCAGCTGCTTGATTTTGTGTTTCATTTTCTTCCCCAAACAAAGCAACATTCCTCGAGGAAAGGAATAAAAACGCAGAATGGAATTTCTTTCTCGTATGCGAACATGTTACTCTGCGTGTGTGATTTCAATGTAGCTTCTTCACAGATTATTATTTCCTTCTAATAACAATGCACAAGCACGTCACCCGTTTCCTGTTCGATCGACGTTTTGTGCCAACTCCACGCTGCTGAAATCATTCCTTCCATTTCGCGAACGCGTTCTGCTTTGAAAATCACTTTCAAGCTTCCGCTTCGATGGTGGCTCTCCCAAAAACGGTGATTGGTGAGACGAAACTTGCTCGAAACGCGTGCAAAAACTTGTCCGTTCTGGGTAAAGCCCCTTTTCCAGAACTCGACGAGCATGTAGCAAACATTACAAAAAATAAATAAAAACACAAGGCTCGATCGGGTTCGATCACCCGATGTGTGGTTGCAGAAGCAGCGAGCAAACGATGGACCAGAAGGATTGAGTAATAGCTGCCTAATTTAATGGTAGTCATCCTTTAACCCGCAGTTAAGGAATGTTTTTTTTCCGCCTGCTTTGGTGCCAAAGCGATATCACAGCTTAGTTTTGCTTCTCACGATCGATATGCGCAAAAACGACGGGTACGGCCGTGTGAAGAGAATTTTATGACCACATCGCAGCTCTGCACACTACGCTGGTTGACGCTTGATAGGCCGTGTTTGGAAGATCACATTACACTCTTCAGAATGTTTTGAAGTTGTTTTGAGTTTTTTTTGTTTGCCAACTAGTTCATTATTCTTGTTTTGTTGTTAGAACAAAAAAATCCGCCGTTGCAAAGAATTTTGAATGGATTCTACGCGGATGAATGACGCAGATGGCAACAATTGTTTCCAGTTGAAGATTAAGGCGTAAAAAAAAGTAAAAGTAAGATATGCAGAAATTTAAATTGCGTAGTAAGAGCAATTAGTTCGAAACGTGTTTAAACATAAGTAAATACTTGAAACGATCAACATAAATATAAGTCCCTTTCGACGTTTCACCACCTCCACATAATATTTATTTGCAAATTGAACAAAAAAGAAGAAAAAAAAACACACAACCCTTCGATGCTGAAGTTACTCATGGGCCCAACGGAATGGGTCTCCAGCCTTCTGTTTGCTGCTCACCGAGCATTTCCGCTCGTATTTCCGTCACACAAACACACGCACCGTACCAGCTCCAGCCGTAACTAAAACGAACGACCATGAACTGTTATGTATTTCACGATGCGTTGTCGCGCGTAAGATTATGTGCGATGAAACGGCTGGGGGTGGGCCGAAACGAGTCGGAGGGAGTAGGGAGAGGGGGGGGGGGGGGGGAAGGAGAGAGGGCATGACTGGGGTGTGTTTGTATCGGTGCGCTTATATGTCTACTATGCGGGCCACCATCTACACGTAATATTAATAATATGCCATAAGCCGGCAGCCCGATTGAAGGACGCCTCGTGCTCGATGTGTCATCTCTGTTCGCGTTGGCCCTCGGCATCAATGTAATGCACCAGCTGCAACCGGTGCAGGAGGCTTCCTTGCTGGAATTGTCATCGAATGCGAATGCGTTATATTTTTAACTGTTTCTTCTTTTGCACTCCGTTCGATCTGTACTGAGAGGTGCGTTAACCCTTGAGAAGTGCGTTGCGATCAGACGAAGGTGAAGAATGTTTTGCAAGAATTTGTTTATACAATTTACAGATGGTTTTTGCTATGAAAATAATAATTATCCTTTTTAACTACTAGCTTACTTTATCACATCTTTAAGATGCATTTGATTCTTTGTATTCTATAGTCATACGGATAATGAGTTGACTTCCTCTTTTTAGAGACTTTTGAGAGACTCTCAAGACTTTCATTAATTGCTGAAGTTTTATAAGCCCTTTTCAGGATTCGTAGATCTAGGAAGATTTATCAATTCATTTATCTAGAAAGGTTCATAAATCCCTGAAGATTCACGAATCTTCAAAGATTCATAAGTGTCTTAAGATTGACGAATTTTCTAAGATTGAAAAACCCCTGAAGATTACTGAATCTTCAACGATTTAACGAATATTTTATTTAATTTACTAGTACTTTGGATTGACAAGAAATATCCCAAGTCGCATTACAATAAAGATTCCAAGTCATTAATTTTTCTTAACGAATCATTTCCTTGATTGTCGAAGAGTTAAAGGGAAGCATAATCTAGTACAGTTTCAAGTGCATTTTGAGTGGCCAATTTCCTGACAGTAAAATGTAGCGTGGGTGCAACTGGCGGATAAAAAGGCGCCAAAGGGTTTCAAGGTCCTTTTTTGTGCTGTTTGCAGTACGTTCAGCACCGGGTACGGCATAAAGCAGAAGGAGTCATTGCATTGATCTAGCCCACGAGTCTCTAGCCAAATGGACGTCGCCTGTCACGTTGCTTTAATTAAGCGCAAATAGTAGTAAGAAAAAAAGCGATCCCTTCTTTCCATACCGCAACACGCACCACACCCAATGGTTTTTTTGCCATTTTCTTTTTCGGAATTATTGTATGCTGCTGCTTCCTGGTTCTGGTCCGGGATGGTGGTGCCTTTTTTCACGCTCGCACACAATGCAAAAGCGAGTTTTATAGTGGTCCGCGTCCCGTCCAGAAGTGGTTCTGGCCATTGAAAGCGAAACTCTTCCGGGAATGAATGATTGCTATTAAATCGGCAAATGTTTGCTTTGGTCAATGATTTCCAGGGGTTTGAGGAAGGGAAGGTCCTAGAGGGGGAGGAGGACTTGTGGTGCATATTCGCCACCTTCGGATTGCACGCAGTAAACATTTATCAGAGTCGGTGTTCAGCATAATCAGTGCGAAGTTCGCGACGGGATGCTAGAATCCTGGAAGTTGATGCTGAACAACGTACACAGTGCGATGCATAGTTAGAGGGTTATTCTCTTTTTCCTTTTGATATTTATTTTAATCGTAATTAGTATCGCTTTAGTATATTTCATGATGAACTCTACATCTTTACTTGCATGCTTTTGTGGTGTCTCCAGCAATGGATAGTAATAAAAGTAAAGTTGCTCATCCGTTCGTCTGGTTATCATCCCGGCAGAGGGCAGCAAACATCAAGCGTTAATTTATTTCAATAAATTAATTAAACCGTACAATACGTTTGTGTGATTGCTTCAAATAAATCGTACGATCCGTGATAATCTACGATCTTATCTGTTGCTGTTGTATGACTCCTCTCAGTCAAGTACTCTAGAAAAGAGGAGTTAATGCACTCGCCCAACGTGTCGGTTGGTAAATGTAAATCAATTGCATTGCGGTAAGATTTATGTTGCGCTCGCTTCTTGACTTCGTGCTGCTTGTAACGATTGTTACTATTTTATAGCGTTTCCCCCTTTTTTTTACACCGCCACCATCGTTGGACACATTCATCAGGATGGAAGCATAAGAGCGGGTCCCATTTTTACTGCCCTTTTTGCATTCGCGGTCATTGTCGTACCCCCGGTGTGGAAGGACTTCTGCGCGCTCTGCAACAATCCGACTGTCGGTGCTGTCTGTTCGTCTGTCTGTTCTGCTGTCATGTACGGACATATGTACCCGTACGCTTCCAAGCCACGCTTAGTGCCGGCCGGCCTTATATCCCTCTCTTTTTTTCTCTCTCGCAACCCCATGAAAGAACGCCACAAAATGGATGCACCCCATTATTGGGACCGTGGGAGTAGATTACTTTCTCGTGGATGCAAGCAAAATCTATTAATCCCATTACACCCTTGGATCGCCGAATCGCCGGGACAACGCTGGATCCTGGGGCTCGTGGGGATATAGATTGGTTCACTTGTTGGATATCAAGTCGCGGTATAATGGTCCCTGCCAGTGCGATTCGATCGTATCCTGGCAGCAGTAATGCGGCGTAATAAATGCATTTGCGAAACGGTTAGTGGCCGTTGTTTGCACTTGGTTCGCAGTTAGGGAATCGAGTTCCATATCGAGCGTTTATTGTTGTGCGTGCGTATTGTCTGTCTGCTAGATTGGCGTTTATTTATCGGCAATGCTTATACAGTCGGTGCTGTAAAGCAGGTAGTAAAAGTAAATAAATTTTTCACTCAATTACGTCTTGATTGAAACGTTTCCTTGAGAACAGAGTAGTCATGAAGGGTAAGAATCTGTGATGATATTAAAATTACATTTTTTCTTACAAATTTTTTTTTTGATTTTTGAATTAATTTATTATAGGGGAAAAATAGGAAAAATACAGTGAATTGATTTTGCTCCAGAGTTCATTTCGATTAATTTAAGGAGATTTTATTTCACGTATCTTAAGAACAAAATTTGAATTAGTTCAGAGTGTTCGGTTGAGTATCATTAAATATTGTATAGTTTTAAAAAATCGAGTGCCTTATTATTCTTTAAAGTACGTACGTGTTGTACATATTTGTTGTGAATGTAAATACTATTTTTAAAACAGAAGATTGGTTGTTAATTGGAAAATAATCTCATATCGTGGACATAAAAAAAATCTATTATTTTGCCAATCTGTTTACCATTTTTGGGAAATTTAGCAAAATAAAAAAAATTGTTTACTTTAATGCGAATTTGTTGCAATAAGTTTCTTTTCACTCAAATAATGTTTTAAAAGAAGAAAAGCATAAAAAAATAACAAAAAAATAAAAAAAATATTTTTAACGCGAGAATTTCGTAAGGCTTACCCCTTACGTTTTTTTTCGGGAAATTTTGCAAAAAAAATGAAATTGATTTATTTTAATGCCAATGGGTTGCAATATGTTTCTTTGCACTCAAGTAATGCTTTAAATAAAAAAAAGAGTGAAAAATAATAAAAAAATCAAAAATTTAAAAAAAATGAAAATTTACTAAGGCTCATTTTTGCAGCAAGTTTTGCCTATAACTCGGTCGGTATCCAACGGATCGCCAATCTTCAACCTGTGGTCGATAGATGGCACCAATGGCTACATTTTCTTCTTGGACAGCCATGCTCTCAGGTGTCCGTGCCGGAAGTTATTCGAGGAACCAAGTTCCTTACCCTGTTTGAGAAAATGTAAAATTTTCCTCATTTTTGCACCAAGTTTTGCCTATAACTCGGTCAGTAACCAACGGATCGCCAATCTTTAACCTGTGGTCGATAGATGGCACCAATGGCTACATTTTCTTCTTGGACAGCCATGCTCTCAGGTGTCCGTGCCGGAAGTTATTCGAGGAACCAAGTTCCTTACCCTGTTTGAGAGAATGTAAAATTTTCCTCATTTTTGAGCAATTCAGCAAAATTTAAAAAATGATTTATTTTAATGCAAATTGTTGCAATGTGTTTCTTTCCACTCAAACAATGCTTTAAATTCAAAAAATAATATAAAATCAGAAAAAAAATTTAAAAAAATTTTCAACTGGAAAATTTCATAAGGCTTACCCCTTACGATTTTTTGGGAAATTTTGCAAAAAAAATGAAATTGATTTATTTTAATGCCAATTGGTTGCAATGTATTTCTTTGCACTCAAGTAATGCTTTAAATAAAAAAAGAGTGAAAAACAATAAAAAAAAAACAAAAAAAAAAAATGAAAATTTACTAAGGCTCATTTTTGCAGCAAGTTTTGCTTATAACTCGGTGGGTATCCAACGGATCGCCAATCTTTAAGTTGTGGTCGATAGATGGCACCAATGGCTACATTTTCTTCTTGGACAGCCATGCTCTCAGGTGTCCGTGCCGGAAGTTATTCGAGGAATCAAGTTCCTTACCCTGTTTGATAAAATATAAAATTTTCCTCATTTTTGAGCAATTCAGCAAAATTAAAAAAAAAAGATATATTTTAATGCGAACTTGTTGCAATATGTTTCTTTTAACTCAAATAATGCTTTAAGTTAGAAAAATAATAAAATATAAAGAAAAAAAATTTAAAAAAAAATTCAACTCGAAAATTTCATAAGGCTTACCCCTTACGTTTTTTTTGGGAAATTTTGCAAAAAAAATTAAATTGATTTATTTTAATGCCAATTGGTTGCAATGTGTTTCCTTTCACTCAAGTAATGCTTTAAATAAAAAAAAGAGTGAAAAATAATAAAAAAATCAAAAATTTCAAAAAAATGAAAATTTACTAAGGCTTATTTTTGCACCAAGTTTTGCCTATAACTCGGTCGGTATCCAACAGATCGCCAATCTTCAACCTGTGGTCGATAGATGGCACCAATGGCTACATTTTCTTCTTGGACAGCCATGCTCTCAGGTGTCCGTGCCTGAAGTTATTCGAGGAACCAAGTTCCTTACCCTGTTTGAGAAAATGTAAAATTTTCCTCATTTTTGAGCAATTCAGCAAAATTTAAAAAAATGATTTATTTTAATGCAAATTTGTTGCAATGTGTTTCTTTTCACTCAAATAATGCTTTAAATTAGAAAAATAATAAAAAATCAGAAAAAAATTTAAAAAAAATTTCAACTCGAAAATTTCATAAGGCTTACCCCTTACGTTTTTTTTGAGAAATTTTGCAAAAAAAATTAAATTGATTTATTATAACGCCAATTGGTTGCAATGTGTTTATTTTCACTCAAGTAATGCTTTAAATAAAAAAAAAAGAGTGAAATAAATTAAAAAAATCAAAAAAAATCAAAAAAATGAAAATTTACTAAGGCTCATTTTTGCACCAAGTTTTGCCTATAACTCGGTCGGTATCCAACAGATGGCCTTTCTTTAACCTGTGGTCGATAAATGGCACCAATGGCTACATTTTCTTCTTGGACAGTCATGCTCTAAGGTGTCCGTGCCGGAAGTTATTCGAGGAACCAAGTTCCTTACCCTGTTTGATAAAATATAAAATTTTCCTCATTTTTGCTCCAAGTTTTGCCTATAACTCGGTCGGTATTCAACGGATCGCCAATCTTTAACCTGTAGTCGATAGATGGCACCAATGGCTACATTTACTTCTTGGACAGCCATGCTCTCAGGTGTCCGTGCCGGAAATTATTCGAGGAACCAAGTTCCTTACCCTGTTTGATAAAATATAAAATTTTCCGCATTTTTGAGCAATTCATTAAAATTTAAAAAAATGATTTATTTTAATGCCAATTGGTTGCAATGTGTTTCTTTTCACTTGTTCACGTTCGCAAACGCGACAATTGCTAAGCATGTAGTGACGTGTAACCCCGTCTTGCTTCTCTAGGCCGAACAGATCGCTAAGATGGTAAAGAACGACAAGATATCCGAATTGGGTTCAAACCTCGCCTGGGTTGTAACACTTTATACTCAAGATTTGATCATTCAACTATTATGAATAGATTGAAATCAATCGCCTCAGCCATTAATCTTTTTTATGTTAATTTATCTGCCAAAATGGATTGAAAATACTGAATTCCCTGCTTAAGCTTCATAAACTACAAGAAAGCTGTCCAATTTGTGCAAAACCATTTTTAAACAAATGTAAGCGACATTGTTTCATGCTGCACATTCTTCAGCGATGTCTCACCCGCTGCTCGAGTGGCTCGATTGCGCTCGTAAATGCCGCAAGTAACCGCATGTCGCTGGCAACTTAGCTACCCCACGCATCGTGGCTCTCCCGATGTGTCCACCGTGACATATTGAGTCGTGAGTGGTTCGCAACGCGCGAAGAGCCGGGATAAGATCAATCGCGCCAAGAGTCTCTATCGTGTCCCCGCACCGGGTACCGGCAGCTGAGTGCAACTGAGCGGCAGCACTTGTCTGCACGTTGCACCCGGCACACGGGCTCAAGGCCAAGGAACCGGCAACCGAAGCCGGGCACGCAAGCAACGCAGAAAGAACAATCAATCAAGCTGGGATGGAGGGGGAAAGGCGAGAAGAAGGAGTGAAGCAGGAGGGGGAAGAAGAAGCGAAAAAAGGGAAGGAACCGTCTCGAAACACTCCAGAATGCAGTGACCGAGCGAGTCTTTGCAGCGCAAGAACAAAGTCATCCGTGAAGACGATGCATCGTTCAGGGTATTCTTGAGCAACGTTATACAGTGCGTAACACGTATGTGCATCGAAATAACTGAATTATTGATTTTTTTTTTATTATCAAAAATATGTTTCCAATTCATTTTTTCCATTCTCTAACAAAAAGAAAAAAAGGCAAAAATAGTGTTTTTGAAGGTATGACTTTTTGTAATACCGACTGTAAATGAAAGGATTCCTTGCCTGTCCGCCAACCATCGTGCTTGTTAACGTTCTAGACAGCAATTTTCCACACTTTTGCTCTCGTTTCTTTGGTCGTGCTGCACGCCAACGACATACGACGAAAACGGCTATCGACAGACGGTCGACTCGGTGTCGATTGGTTGTGTTGAGGCATGCAAACTTCCAGCCAGGCATCATTGAGAAACATATTGAGCCCATAAACATATTCGATCATCGATGAAATGAGCCTCTGTACGAAACGATGAAAAAGCCCTTCGGAGTGTTCTAACGAGGGCCAGGCGAGAAAATGGGTTACGCACGCAGAATGCAGCGAACGAAGAAGCATCAAAAGGGAGGTTGTTGTGAATAAAATGGAAAGCAAAGAAAACAAGAGTGGAAGATAATTTTCTTCAATTATACACACGTACGAGGGGGCCCATGGTGGCTTCCTGGAACGTACGAAGCATCGGACAGACGACCGATCCGTTGCATAATAGCTTTCATAATGTTTTGTGCGCTTTGTCTTGCCCTTATCGGAGTTTGTTTTGGTACGTGATACGATGATCTATATTTTGTATTTACAGCTAAAAGCAAGGGAAAAAATAACTAATTATAAATGGAAAAAGCCATTAAACGTATTGTCTGTCATTTACCCTGACCTAATCCTTTGTCTGTTATGAAATTCTCATCTACAAAGGATTATAAAATCATACTTCCCTGTTCACCGATCAAGAGTACCACATGTACCAGACATACCGTCAGGAATTAGAGGAAGTATCCCATTTCATTCGCACAACCAGTTTCACAGCTCCTTTTCCGCTCTTTGTGTGTGGTGTGGTGGCAGCAAGGAACAAGGAATGAAACTACGTCGTAGACAAGTCCTGCCGGTGTCGTGTTTTTGCACACCCCGTGCAGGATACGGTGCTGCACAGCAGACGGCATGTCCTTGGCCATGGTATGAGTTCATCCTTGGTCACATTCCGCGGATTGGAAAACCTAAAAAAGGAAAAAAAACCCTCCCATAGATTGCAATCGCCGACCGGCATCATCTTCTTCGTCGTTTCGATTCTGGTCGCTGTCAGTAAATGGTGCTACACGGTAACCTCCACCAGTGTGAGTTCCAGCAGGAATAAAAGGGGGATATTTTGTACCGTCTCGATTTCTTAGACACAACACGTTCACCTGTCAGACCGGGGCAAACCAGTATGGTACGCCTAGTAAGACGTACGAAAAGGGGTTCGTTTTTTTTTCGTGCGAACGATCGTCCCGTCGTCTAGACGTAAGATTGTTAGAAACGAAGCGAAAAGGAAAACTATTGCAAAAGTGGTAAGAATTCGCATGCGAAACCCCACGTGAAGGACACTGTCTGAAGAGAGCGAGAGAGAAAGAGGGAGCAAATAAACAGGAAAAAAACCAAGCCACAAAAGGATGCTTTTACCATTTGAATACTTCAAAAATCTTGTACCTAAAGTTACGAAAGTGTGGTGGCTCTTTCTTTTGTGAAGATCTGCTAAGGAACGGTTCTTTTCGAGGATTGATTTACGATCAACTTCTTAATGTTCTGCTTAGCTTCAGCTTGCGCTCATGCTTCCTCCAGATAAACCAAACTACCCAATTAGAATCCAAAATCAATCTTTTTTAAGCACCGTTTTTTTGGAACGCGACTTTAACTGCAGCCGTCAGTGACGCCGGGTTTATCCACCAAAATGACATAAGAAAGAAAAATCAGCGTCTCGCACAGAAACATTCCATTCTAAGGTGTACCCATGCGTCTCGTTGCAAACATTTCGATCCGCAACAAAAGAAATGAATGAATTTGTCGGCGGAATAGAATCCAAAAAAAAAACCCCGAACTTCTCAATCCTGTGGATGATATGGTAACATTTTATTGGCAATGTCTGGGGATGGATGGATGGAGCAAACGGTACCACAGACAAAGACTTGAAAGATATAAAAAAAGAGGGACCACCGTCAATTTTCAAGCCACCGCATAACGACAGCCAAACACGGTTGAAAGTGGCAAAGCGTACCGAAATGACCGAAACAGAACGCGGGCCGCAGTTTCAGTGCAGCGCATAATTAATGGTTCGCAAAAATCTTTCATTTCCAAAAAGTCGTTCCGTGGTGCGGGGGATGCACGGTCGGACGCGGTCGTCTAGAATATCCAGACAGTCTGAAGCGACGGTTCCGAGACCGCAAGGGTCGGTTATACGCGGGTTAAGATGATCGGGAGTTCTTTTTTTGTTCCGTTGTTCGTTGCACCGTTTTCCTGTTTATTGAGTGGATTAGATTTCCTTCCAGACGGTTTAGAGCGGTGAAAAAATAATACCAAAAAGCGGGAAGAAAGATCCGAGAGCTGATGGTAAGGATGGCACCGGGTGTCTGCTTAGGGGTGACAGAGTAAACGAACCCTTTTTGGTTGGATGAGCTTAAAATTTGTCATTGATCAAATAGCAACAAGCGCTGGAACGGGTCGTAGGCCTAACATCGATACATTAATGTTGGGCAATCGTTATACTTTTTGCACTTGGTTTGGTTGCAAAACGGTACATGATCTATTTTTAGCTAAAGACCCGTTCGATCTTCTTCTAGAAAATTAAAAAAAAATACAATTTGAAATAATTTTTGACAAATCTATAGTGAGTAACAAAAAATTAGCTTTCTTCTTAAATACTTTATCCGATATGATTTAATTTTTAATATAGAGTCTATAGAAAATTTTATGAAAATACTTCCTATCTAAAAATAAAGGTAATTTTCCTTTACGATCATTACGATCTACGCTGCTTGTTTATTGCGATGGAGGCGCCCCGTTCTTTGTAACGATCGTGTGCAAGTGTAAATAAAGTAACGTTCCATAATCGAGCGCGGCACAGTATCCGCAGCATGCGTTGAATTATTTCGATCACAAGCACACACCATGGCACGCTACGCTCCAGATTTACACACTCTATTTACACTGATTTTGCATCCCGCCCATACAACGCGCACAAGCGACGAACCGTTCTTATGCTGTGTGTCATTTTTGTGACTTTTTTTTTGGTGTTCCTTCGGTTTTTTGTTTTTTTCGCTAACCCCTTTTTCGTCGTTTGCGATGCGGGATGCAAGAACCAGGCCTTTCCCCTTTGCTGGTACGTCCAACCTCCCTGAAACGCTCCGTCCCGCTGGTCTGTCTGGCTGTCTGGTGAGTTTCGCCTCATGTTTTTCGTTCGAACCGAATGCATCGGTTGCGGTTGAAAGGAAGGAACCCAGACAGAATGGGAGAAGAACGAACGATAAAAAAACGGCAGTAAAGCGATTGGCAAGCGCCGACTTGCATGTAGAAACGCAACGGAAGAAGCACACACACCGAAAGCTGGAGCTGGAAAGTGAGAACAGAAATGAGAAGGAAACAATAACGTTAAGGTTAGGGTTTTTGTCTTTCTTTCTACTTTACAGGAAGCGCAAATATGCGCGCGCGCGCACACATTTGTTCATCTCGCACACATGCACAAACATGTTTGTGGGGTGGGCTGGGGGGGTGGTGCAGACCAGAGCAAATGCAGTATTTTGCAGCTCGCTCTATCCGCGCGTTTGTGAGTGAGTGAGTGCGGCACCATCGATAGAATGGGATCTCACACGGTGAGAACGGCGTGTGGTGCGTTTTGCACACAGAATGCGTGCCGCGCTGGGATGCAATGGAGCTGGGAGTCCGGCGCATCGGCCAGACGAGGAAAAGTTCACTGATCGGACCAGATTGACCTTGACGATACGGGTGCGCGCTTGCGGGCCGCCAACATTTCACTGTATGTGTGTGTGTGTCTATGCGTATGGGTTCGATATGCAAAATATTGTAAGGCCTGGCGGGCAGTTCGGCATGTGCATGCCGGTTGTTCTTGTGACGGTGCACGATGCGCTAGATGATGCGCAAAAACGCCGGTCAGATAAAAACGCGTCGTTTCCCAGGAGATCTGATGCGGCTACACGCTCGATTTGCTTGCACTTTTTTGCCATACATTTGTGACCGACAGGTGTAGGAGTATGGAGAATTTAGAATTATATTTTTTGTTAAATTTGTTACTAATAATTTCTTAAAAATGTTGAAATCTCTTTTAATAGGAGAAACAAAAAGACATGTTTCCAATCTCTCTCCAACAAATAAATAAAAAAAATCGAGAAACATGTGCACCAGGGTAAGGGTTAAGTCTTTAAATAATGTCAAGTTCCTTCTCCATCTCGTATACAATACTAACCTTCTCACCTAAGCATTATTAGACACCTAACCGATCCCTTTTTAGTGGCCGCTGTTGGCCTCCAGCAAGCTAACCGCATCGTCACAGGCAAGAATCAAAATTTGGCGCGCCATTTTTTTGTTAACTTTTCACATGTTCGTCCAAAATGTCATTCGCAGCCAAGCGCACCGTCTCATTCTGACGCGTTCTCAATGGTGCACGATCCTCTCTATTGCTCACTGTTTCACTCTCGACCCCAAAAATTCTGCATCGTTCAAAGCAAAATTCGAATGCTTCCCTCCGTTCGCTTCCTGTTTCGTCTTACCGGATTGTGTCCACGCCGGGAGTTCGGACGTTCCGTGGGTCTGGGCTGTGTACTTCTCTTCCCGCTCTCGGGAGTTTCTGCTGTTGCGTTTATTTATTTCCCATCCTTTTGAACATTTCGTTACGGACCAGACGCAGACGGTTTTGCGATTATGTAACGTGCCGTAAAAATACAACCCTCCATCGAAACCGAGACCGAAGGACCATAAAGGCAGGTCGCGAAGGACAACAACGACGGTGGTGGTGGTGGTGGTGGTTGTGTGCAGTAAATGTTTTGGGGTGTCTGTTGGCGGTGCCGGCTTGCATGTGTATTGGTGAGTGCTCGCATTCCTGCATGCACCATTGGTGTAGAGCGGTTCCTTGACCTTTGCCTGGCAAGGGGTATGTTTTTTGGCCAAGCGCCGATTGTGACGTAGCCGCCGGGGTTGGTCGATGTTGCAAACGGCGGTCCTGCTTTGGCATGGGGTTAGTTCAAACCAATAATTCGAAGCGGTCCTGGTTTTTTTTTTGGTTTTGTCCTCCATGAACCCGAGATCAGCAGACGAGTTGCGATGGAGCGAGTTTTGTTTGTGCATGTTTGTGTGTTTGGTTGGTTTGCTTTTGGGATTTGATTTCGGGTTGTTGTGCCGTAATTGCGCCGAAACGTATCAACCATTGCAAAAATAAGGCGAGAAAAAAAGTTCACACACACACACACACACACATACAATCACAGACAGGCAAGAGGGACAATAAACAGACGCAGTCTGGTGTTTGGTCGTTTTTCGGTTTTGGGGTTCATTTTAATGATCTGAGCTGATTTAATGGGTTGCGTCTCAAATCACTTTAGTATCGTTGTGAATATAGTTGTAGCCATTCTAGTGAAGATAACTTAATTTGTATCCTTTATGCAATTTTAAAGAAGGTTTTTTGTTTGATTTTTTTTATTCTAAATCAAAATTTTGTGTATGCTTTTAAATAACACCAGGCACCTCCACCAATTAGACAAGTTTTATCCGAAAATAAATGAATCATTTTTCACTTACAAATTCTTGTTTATTTAGCGTAGAAAAAACTTGAGCTAAGGAGGGAATAATAATCGCAATCAGCTGGAAAAGAATTCGAAGGGTTTCGTGAGACAACGAAAAGAAGATGGATGCAAAAATACACAAGGATGTGTATACAATATTAATCGATTGGGCGGATATGTAGATTGGTTGGGACGAAGTGTGAATTTAATTTTGCATCCCTTGATATGTATATTTCTCGGTTTTTTAGCTCTCAATGCTCAAGCTCAAGCTCAAAAACTAATATTTTTCATTTTTATCAAGTTAATTTGACGACTTTGAGAGAGACTTGTAATGGGGTATTTAATTTTTAATTGTAAAATCCTTTTAACATTTATTTTTTCTAATTGTTATCGTAATGATTAAATTGAATAAAAGATAATTTTCATAAAAACTCCACAAATATGTCGAAGGAAAAGCATGCAACATCCGGTCGAACTCAGCTGCACGCGGGTGTGCGAAACCATACGGGGAATTGATCTGTGTTGGATCAGACGATTCGTTCGCAAGAATAAGAAATTACGTGATGCGAACTCAAAAGAATTAGGGTGCTAAACAACCTCGGAATGAGTGTGCAATAGCGAGAGAGAGAGAGAGAGCCTTAAACCATCTCGACCGAAACTGATGGAGAATTGTTTGGGGAGGGTGCCCGAGACGATAATTTGTGCGACAGAAAGTTCAAGGCCCTCGCTTTGTTGGCTGGCGCTGCATGGAAGATGACGATGCAGTTCGACTATAAGCGAGAAAAAAGAAACCGATACGCTCGACCGTTTTTGGTTGGTGCCGGCAATGGATCGGATGCGTAAGCGATACACACCATACATTATGCACTTGTGCATCAGCAGTGATTAGGTAAGCCTCTAATATCGTCTTGTTTCGTGTGTTGTTATGTATGTCAAACAAAGTTCTATTAAAAAAAATTATATGAGAATAATAATTCTTTTCAGAGAGTTTAAACAGAATGAAATAGTGTTCATGAAAATTTGAATCTTTCACTCACTCTTTTGAGATTCATAAAACATAATGCTCTAAACTAATCCCTTGATTACTCTTTTGCGTTTTAATTCACTTACTCTCTTTGTTGACTAACGACTCACTCACTCACGTGCCTGCAGTCGGCACAGAGAGTTAAAGAGTTGAGTTAAAAAACACAAAAAACAGCCGGATTCAACTCACTCATACTCAGTGTGCATTAGTCCCTAATAACTTCTTTGCTGTTTGCCTCTTCATCTGTCACACTCGTGATCGACATCGTGTTAATCGCTTCAAACCCGCTTGCATACATCAAAAATGGTCTCTTCTTCGCTGCCATATTCACCTCTTCCTGGTTGGCGGATACCGAAGCTGTTGCTTCTAAATCCAGACATAACAATCTGCCAGTTCTTTGTCCTTGTTGTCTGGGGCTGGGTTGCAAAAAATAAAACCGTTTCCCTGTAGGGTTGGTGTAGAAAACCGACAGACGCATTAGCGGAAGGATATTGTCTGGCGATGGTCGTCACACATACAAAGACACATACACACACATATACAACGAGGACAAAAGGAGTGCTGTGAACGTGACCATGGGCTTCCGATGCGTCATCGGTGTCGCTTTGTATAGGATTGTAATTCGAGCGCAATTTCGGAAATGCAAAGATGTTCATTTACGACGTTGGTCTGAAGTTTCCAGACAGATTTTAAAACCTTAACCCCTCTCTAAAACGAAAGAATGGGGTAAAACGGATAGTGTGCAAGGTATGTATTAGGGAAGGGTTTTTGGTGCGATGGAAGAACATAAATAGACTGGTGCCATTGCCGTGATGAGGAGGAATTATGTTTTTTGAGCAAAATATTACATCATCGTAATTGTTCATTGTTATGGAGTGAATATTGTACAACTCGAGAACGGGCACGAATTTGGATTGTGTTTTTTTCTGTGGCAACTTGCTTATTAGGAAATGAATAGTTTATTTACCAAATGAAGCAAATATTTCATATTAATTTTTTATAGGCGATTTAATTAGTTTCTTTTTCATCAAATATTTAATTCTTTATTCTCCATATAAAACTTTTTCTCCCAATTTTAGTTCTTGTTTTCCACAAACATATCTGTTTTAACAGCTTCTAGTACCGGCAAACATTAACATATCCCTCAGCTGAATAAATGAAGCGTCGACAAACGTGATGAAGGACGGTGTTTTGTGTCCTCTTCAGCAGCGCGCTGCATTCCACACCCTTGAGTGGAACCAAACTAAGGATCATTTCTTGCGTGCGTCTGAGATACACCCGTCTGCGTCTGGCGTGTCTGGCATTGGAGCATGAATACACACACACACACACATTTTAGAACCCTTGGATTTGCCGTCTAATCGTTAGCACATGGCATGATGTACGCAACACCAGGTGTTTCACGACAACGTAACGAGATGGCCGAAAAAGGTGAAGAGAAAACTATAAAGCCAAATCATTAGTGAAGCTGTTAGGGCATTACAACAAAGTTCCAGGAACGTCTCGTTTCAGGTCATTTGTTGAAGCAGGATTAAGCATACATATTTTAACTTTACCCAGCAACACAAAGCCAAATGAGAGGACTTCCACATGTACAAATTCGACATTGTCGTTTTTATGCATTACTCTCAACACATGATTGCGTCATGCCGTTTTTGCACCAAGACTCCCCTAAATTTTTACACTTCTTCGGTCTTATCCGCGATTCTTATCGCCAAGTAGAAAAATAAATGCTTTGAAATTCATAGCTCAGTTGTCGAGTGATGTTGCCGTTTTTTTTATTCACACCATTTCTTTGTTGCACCGAAATTGCTTCTATTTCGGGGGTGTTAAATGCAAGGCGTACGTGTGCATCGCAGTTGCAGTTGCCGTTGGCGTATCTTATCAGGCGGACAGTTACGCAAGCCGCGTGTGTCTCGCGTCAATGAACGATAACACGCCGATTGTTGCTGCGCTCTCATGCTGATGAATTTGTTTCGGAGCGTAGTGCAACGTGCATCATCGAAACTGTGGATTGCAATGTTGCAGTTTGACGTAGTTTTGCTTCCAACATCCCAGCTTCTAGGTCAGCTGGATTTCTGATTAGTTTATTGTGCATTTTTTCAATGCATGACGTGTAAGCAGTAAATAAACTGACAAAATTTCGAAAAGAGAAAAACAAAAAAAAAATAAGGGAAAATCTGAACGATACAGTGCTTATCATAACTGTAAGATAACAAGTTTGGTTTTCTTGACTTGAATTAAAGATTGATTTATTTTTATGATTTTTTACTCAAAATGTTCTGTTTTCTTTATATCGTGGTAGAATACTGTTGTCATTAATTTATTTATGTTTTTTTCCTTTTTTCCTATTTTTTATTGAAAAAAAAAACCATTTTACAGTTGTATCACGTACTGTACTAAGATTATTTTACTCGAAGCTAGTTTTCAGTTTCAATTTAATTATTTCATCGTAAAATGTTTCCTCATTACCGCAATCAGCTTTAGCAGCTATTGAGTCACAGTTTGTTAGCACAAACCAAAAAAAAAACTAATCCAATGAACCAAAAACATAGAAAAAGAAACCAAAACAGCTTACACATGCAAGCGATTTGTAGCGTACAATCGCATTACACCGGGTATCGCAATTGCACTTCGCGTCACGTTACAACAAACTTTACGTGCGGTAGTAACCGGCCTGTAACGGCAAGGGTTAGTTAAACGAGAGTCGGATGATATTGTCGCGGCTTTAATTACGTCCGTCGGGGTCGTGGTGGGTGCGATAGTAAACACTACTTTACGCTCGCCACGTGTTTGTGAAGATTGTTTTGATGCGCAATGTGTGGAAAGTGGTCCGGAAGGGACATAAGGCAGTGTGTGTGGAACGGTGCGAAACGTGTATCAATTGTCATTACTTTGAGGTATCTCTTTTTTCTATGCTGGCAAACGTTTGGTGTTCCAGTGGCAATGCCATGGACGAAGGTGAAAGAGCCGTGGGTGAGTTTAGTGCGATTTCATGCGTAATGTGATGTGCACGTTTTACTTTGCGCTCCACAGCCAATCGGACAGGATGTGACAATTATTGATAGAACCATATGACACGTTATCGAAGTTATTAATTAAACCTTGCTAGATGTCAAGGTAATCTGTTGTTTAATAATTATTTAACACATTTAACAGTTCGAATCATTGATCTTTTTTTGAGTTTCAGTTGAAGTTAGCGTAGATTTTTTTTCAAAAGGTTCAATTCATTTACTCAAAAAAAAAAAGAATTTGTATCATTTAGCTCTTCTCATCTGTGACAAATTTTCAGAAGTACCGGTTTTCCAACTTTCACACTATTACCATTTGTAAATGGAGTTTTTTTTCCAAGCCGTTCTACATGAATAAAAAAATGAGATTTTTCTACAAAGTTTGACTCGTTTAGTATCTTCTTACATAATATTTTACTTTTTTCTTATGATATAACACGAAGTGCTGTAAACTTCTTTTACTCGAATTGTCAATTACTTGTCAATATTTTCCTCTTTTGAAAATATTTCTTTTGCTATGTTTGTAGTACTTTTTCTAATTAATACTAAGAAAAATTATATTCTTTTGAGGACCTTGCTGTATATTTCCATTTGAACACTTAGTTAATTGTTTTATAAGTAAAATAACATATTTTCCGTTTATCTATCCTTTTTCTACTTAAACATTTTTATAAATAAAATTTTCGTGAAACAATCGTTCATTTACCCGAAGCGCCACCGATACCAAGACACCGAGTGGATCTAATTTTCAATTTAATTTTCCTACCTCAATGCGTGGCATTCCTATTTTTTTCTTTCACCCTCTCTCTCTCCCTCGTTTTGCATCGATTGCACGAGGCTGGGCAAGGTGATGGCATCCATCCGTCGGTCGTCGGAAAACGTGATCCTGCAGCCCCGACCATTCTCCCGAAGCGAGGCAGCAGTAACGAGAGCGATCCGATTTGATTAGATTAACTAACGCGTGCACGCCGGATGTGCGACTGGGCGGCCCGTGAGATGTAGATTACACAACGGAACATGAACGGCGTTCGGTGTAACGCAATGGCCGCAGGGAGTTGTATGTATCGCGGTCACGAGGATCCATCACGAGGAATCGGATGTTGTCACGGTTACTCGTATCGAAGGAGGAAGCGTGCGACAGGGCCAAAGATGATATTGTGTTTTTTCCTCTCTCTCACTGTTATGCTGTTACTGATATCATACAAATTAAGTGTGGAAATAACAGTCAATGTGAATGGAGGTTCAAAGGTTGAAAGGTTAATTATTGTCTAGCTAATTAAAAAATCTGTTCACAAACCAACAAACAACTCCATTAAACTCCTTTTTCGCGTATGTGATCGTACTATTTGCGTGTGTCGAAATATTGCGTATCAGCTACGTCAAGGCATGCGTTTGTCAAGAAAAGTAGTCTCATTCGGTTCGATAGCAACTTCCGTAACACACACTCTCCCCGCACAATGAGATACACAGCCCGATTCGGCACGTTTGCCGGTTCCCAACCCGGTGTCGGTTGGCTGCGAAACGTGACGGTAAGCCGATCGGTTGGTGCATTCACGGGCGGAATACATTCGATGCCGCTGCACTCGGTACGATGGGCGACACGTGAAGAAGCCTTCCATGTCAGCAAGCGAAACATTCGCAAAAGCGCAATGCAAAATACATACGAGCGCGCCCACCAAATAATGGGGTGGAGTGAACGATGAATAATCATCTATTCGATTGACCAGGTCGAGCGTGTTAGCGGGCGAATAATAAGGTGTACATCGATTAAATTGGGCTGAAGCACGGTTGGATATACAAGCTTCACAAGAAAAGAGCGAAAAAAGTACTATTTTCTTACTACGCAGGAATGACTGTCCACCTTCAGAGCACGTTCAAAAAAGAAGAAATTAATTTGCGATTTATAAACTAGAATAGTTGCCAGTAAAATAGGCTTAGTTCAAGAATCGAATGCTTGATGTACTTGAGTTATTTTATCAGATTAATTTTTCTTTAAAAAAATGCTATTCTTATAGAGATTTATTAATCTATGAAGATTGAAGAATCTATGAGGATCTTAAGGATAGGAATCAGAGTCATTCATTGCGCTCAAAGATTCCATCAGATTGATGAGTCCGAATCAGAATCCGCTAGAATAACACTACCCTTAACCTCTATTATTTATATTAAAATTCTCTACAATTCAAATACAAAAAACTGATTACCTGTAAGAATTTCATTATTTAGCTAAAAATGAATTCAGTTGTCAAAAAAAATCAATTAGCAATTCTGTCTATTAAATCAAATGCATTAAACTCATTCGTTTTTTTCCTAGCATCCGCTTCCCATATGTACTACGCTCAGCATCGCGTAAAACATTGCAACACAGGTACGTAGTGTCGAAGGACTTGGGTGCCGCTGGCGCATGACATACACCTCACGTTCCTTGTCACGTGGCAGTACCCGATGCTCTCACTGTATCGACGGAAGTTTTTGTTGCTGTTTTCCCCGTGCGCCCAAAGCAACCTTCTGCTGATGGTTGGTTGCTTCATCGAATTACACAATGACGATGATGGTGGTAACCCGCCTCGGTATTACGTGTCTGCGTGGACAAAATTGTTCGCGCGATCTTTCGATGCCTAACATCTTCTCGTGGAAAAACGTGTCTTTATCGATACTCTCTCACACTGGACTGTCCGTTCTGGGACAGAAGATTGAGTGTCAGAAATGTTCTAGCAAGGAGCACAGGCATGTTCGGACGCTGATTGATCGGCTGATACAATATTCAAATCTCGAGGCAAATGTGTTCAGTGTGATGACGACAGTCCCCGAGGGTGGTTTGCATAAACGGAAAGCGATTGATTTTAAATTCCAAAAACCCAAGATCAGTTGATCCGTTGGAGGACGAAGCTTGTTTGGCGAGGAATATTCAGGAATTTAGAATGAGGTTAAAAACGTTTAATATAAAACGTGCGGCACATCCTGTTCTTTCACGAAAATACTAGAAAGCATAAAATTTTAGTGTTTGTTTAATAATTACGAATAAATAAAAGTTTTTAAAAACTTTTTCAGCTACCTCGCTTAACCGTGTTTCTGATGGAGATGAGTCCGAGGAGATGAATATGAACATGATATAATTAAGTATTTCCGGTATTTTTTTCTTTAAAAAAAATCAAAAATTATCTTTTTTTCGAGCTTTAGAGTGTACATCTCTCCTCAAAGCTGTAGCTTTGAAGAAAAGATTAAAATCCTGTTGAGGGAGACACCGTCAAAATGTAATACCACTCGGACACCTTCTTTGTGCGACTAATGACCGGCACGAGCTACAAGTTGCCAGTTGCTTTTTTTTCCTTCGACTGCACCCTTTCCTCCCCAGCCAGTGTTTATGATCCGGGGCCACGCGAAACATCGGAAAAATATTCCATCGCTCGTCACTAACATTTATTTACTTCCATACGCGGAACAGCGCCGTACCGGTCCGATACCGTTTCGTCGCGTCAATTCGACGTGCAATTCTAGATCGGCCCGCTTTTCGGTATCACGTGGCCACACCACGTGGGAAACCCCCTCCCGCTCACCGCGGTCGAACCAGATGATGGTTTTGCGATGGGTTCGCCTTGCCTTTTCAGCCTTGCCTCGTGCATTTTTTTTTCTTCGTTTAATTCCTCTCCCTCTCTCCGTCTTCCTTCCCCCTCATCACCAAGTTCCTTTCTGCTTTTCTAATCTTTTGCACATGCCACACGCGCCCACATATTCCACTCGCATCGGGAGTAATGTTGCGCAAAAGTTTTCGAACTCGCTGCGGTTCGTTGTTTCCGACGTACGGTTGAAAAACGCGACTTGCATATTTGCTGGCGTCGTCGTCATCGTGCGCAACCGTTTTGCTGCTGTTGTTGTCGTTGTCGCTGAACGGTTCTAAGAAGCACCGTCTAAGCAGCGTTCTCTGGCAACACTTGTGCACCGTGGGGTATATCCCTGGGTTCCTCCATCGGCCATCAACCGAACGTGAGGTAATCGAAAGGAAGGAAGCGCGAGCGCGCGCGCGGCCACGTTATGCAATTCGCGCCGTGTTCGCGCCATCACGGGGCAGCTACATTGTGGCCGCGTGCTTTGATACCGTTTCCGAGCCCTTCGCGCGGAACCAAACCTTTCCATGTGTGTGCGTGTGTTTTTGCTTTGTGCCGTTTTGTGTTGTTGCTGATTGCGCAAAACGCGTGCGGTGGGTCCACACACGTGTCGCTCGCTGATAATTGAATCATCCCTCTACCTCCCCGTTCGAAAGGGGTATGCTTGAGCTAAGTGAGGCCTGTAGTGACCGTACCCGGCCGTGACTCTCGGGAAACAGGGTGCGTTGTTCGACCTGTCGAGTAGAATACGCGGTCATATCGTATCGAGGGGAGGTGGTTGATTGTGTGTATCTTCCGCCCTATCAATGACTTCTTTCAAGCAACAACTATCCGCAACTAGCCGTTAAATGGAGACGCAAAACCGAGTGCTTTATCAGCGTTAACGATAAGCAACACGGTGCTACTATTTCAGGAGCAATGCATTTATCGCATGATGTAACGATGGAATATTTATATTTTGCTAAGAAGCGATAAGCGATCGTTAAGATGATCGATACGGTGAGTGTGTAAATTGGCTAGAATAATTTTTATTTTAAATATTTCATATGCTTAGGTACACCATAATAAAGTGGGAAGGAAAGAAAATAAATAATGTAACACAATGATCACAACTTCGAAATACAACCTGCCTGAGATAATGCCATCACAATACAGTTTGCTGTTCGCGGTTGATTACGTTGCAAATGTATTCCGCTCGTCGATTTCTGGCCTGTCCAATGCTCACGTGGCACATAGCACCAGGACAAAAACAACAACACCTTCCTCCGAAAGGTACCTCCAACGTGACACCACTCTTGGACCGCTCGCAACGGACCACAAAAACGGTTAATGTGTGTGAGAACACAACCTGTTGTGTCAGAATTTTGTGACATTTCTGCTTCCGGGTTTTTGGTGGCTTTTGTATTTCTACTTACATAACCGAACAACTTCTGGGCCATTTGTCGAAGAAGATGGCTCCCAACCCGAAAAACCAGAGGGTAATAGGTTACGGACGATGCTGAAGATCGTCAACGATCGTTACGCCGCTAAAGCATAAAAGCTGATTCTCCTTTCTTGGGATGTTTTAATGTGATTCAGGTTCGTGTTCGCGTCGCTTCCCTCGACCTTCGACGATACGGACGATGGAGTAGGGGAACACTTCGCGTGCTGCTGGTCAATGAACGAATTAAGGTCACGTTCGTAACGCCACCACGTCCAAGCGGAACGATGGTGTTTCCGATCTTTGTGTCGGGGGATGATAAAAATGAACCCGGTTAAGTTAATCCGTGCGCTAGGTTCTAACAGGGCTCGGTACGTAGTTAAATCACTGGATGGCCTTAAACACGATGGAAGGGGAATATGCCGTAGTAGAAGCTTCTTAACGAGAAGCTTCTTACAAATACGAGTTTGAGTGGAAATTGTTGAAAAAGATTTATTTCGAAGATTAGCGGAATAAAGTGAAGTAGAAATAACATTTTTTGTGCGATTTTTCATTTGGCTCTCTTTTACCATGGCACAAAAGGTAAACAAATCATTCTTTGATTGAAATTAATACACATTTTATGCAAATATTTTTTTTAGCAAAACCTTAACTTTTTCCTTCTATCGAATCAATAACAAAGAAAGCAAAAAAAAAACAAATATGTAACTTTCTTTCCTTCTGCCCAAAATGAAGCGGACCTTTAAGCGCTTTCTAAATCCCATTCACCAAATTTCTATGCCTATGCTGAAAGGCTTTGCTGAATTTGCTGAAGGAATTGTTAGTTTAGGTTTTTCTTCTCCATTTTTTCTTACCTTTTCACCCAATGCATACTAATGCTCTCGACTAATCGATCTTCAATGTTGTGAATAGATTCCGCTCACGAATGATACAATAAAAGAGAAAGTTCTTCCTATCGGAATGGCCATAGAGCTAGAAAGTGGTGGAGGAGAGATGCAGGAGAACGAAGGGAGTTTTTGAGGTAATAGTTTATCATGTCAATATGTTTTGCTTTTGCTGCAATACGATGTGATTGTGTATGGAAGCTTTGTAAAGAGAAAATATTTAACCTTTTTCGAGGTGTTAATTGTTTGGATGTAAAATACACACACAAGAGTGCCACCTGCACTACTTCAGGCTAGAAAAAGAAATAAATAAATAACAGTCAACAACATAAAACTAGTGTTGTCTAACACCCATGATAAGACAATCGGACGACATTTCCTCACGGCCGAACACGGTGGAAGCTGAGAGCGTTTGGAGCGCTCTGTTTGCCGGCTGTCTGGCTGTTTTGCCATTACGAAATGTCTGACGTTTTGCGTTGCTCACGCACCACTCTACCACTACCGATCGTCGACCGGATTGTTCTTAGTTCGCAGCACACTAGCTAGTGACGATGCTGTCACTAAGTGCCTAGAAGGTCAACAATAAACACCTAGTCCTCGCCCTTCCCGATAGGGGACGCGGTACGACGGTTGTTTATCGTACCCCACGACGGTATGACGACATCGGCCAGATAACCGTTCCGGCACAGGGGCAACATTTGCGACGATAACTGGGGTGGCAGTTTCCATTTGATGAGAAGTAATCAACTCACGCTGTTTACGCGATCGTTGCTCACCCTATCTCGGTGAGCTCACCGTAATGGGGAGCGAAGCGGTGCGTTGATGATCTTGTAATCAGATCACGCTGCTTCACTCACCCGTTCTAAACCAGTGTCGTCGATGGTTTCGTCATCGGGCCGCTTTTGTGTCGACTGGAGAATGGAAGTTGCACACGGTTGCACAACGTGAAGTAACGGCTTCCGCATTTCAGTGTAGTACATTCTAACGTTACAACACTCCGTTTGCTAACGGTTAGGAATTTAGAACATCTTCTTACGGTGGAGGACCCGTTTTAAGTTTGTGGTTAGATGATGTAAAGATTTTAAGTTTCCTGTTTAGCAGTAAAATAAAACCTGATTATTGTATTTTTACTGTAACAATAGATAGTATGGTAGTTAGTAAAATAATGTCATAATTACAGAGATTTCATTTTGTTAAGAGGATATTTCAACAAATGATTAACATTTCATTTTTTTGTTTTTTTTTCGAAAAACTGTTCCATTGAAAAGAAAAATCTACCGACAGCAAAAAAATGAGCCGGTAAACCCTGCAAAAGTAATTGCAATTATGAAATAAAAGAATAAGTTTTAATTTCTAAATTTTATTCCAATAGTCTAAAAAAAAATAATTTAAATTACATTTAAACAGAAGACGATAGATAACAGATTATAAATGCTATTGTAAAAAGTACAACACACCAACGAAAAACGGAAAAACAAAATATAGAAAAACATCACCCAATAAGACGTTGTAAACAATGTTAAACACTCCAGTACCGGGTGACAAAACCAAAAACTCCTTCCCTGAGAAAACTTTCTCATCACGCGAGTAGCTGAGTTCCCTTTCCTATAAGTGCTCACCTCCCTCTCAAACCCCCCTCCTTTGGATGACATTCCATGAAAAGGGGGTGAAGTGGAGCTAATGCTAGATGGCAGTCAATCACCCGAAAGTCAAACCAAAGTGTCCGTGGCCGATGTCAAGGTAAATCCCGGTCAACTGCCAGCACTCGGAAAGCTCGGTGGAGGATTGATGCTCGATGTTTCGATGTGTGAGTGTGTGCGAAGCGTTACTGCCTAACCGAGTGACTCAGAAAGTTAATCGTTCCTACCCCTAGCTCGGGGTGGAGGGGTTGATGAGCAGCATTTTCGAAAGTGACCGCCACTCGTGAAGGAATGAGGGTGAACTTTCGTGTACCGCAGCTGTAGAGGAAGTTGAAGTGCGTTTGTAAACATTGGCAATATTTGTAACTTACACTGATATAACTATTTTATGATTATAAATTGTGTTATTTACTTTTTTGTATTACTTCCGATTACTGCTAACAATTGAGTAGAATTATAGTTTAATTCTTTTAATTGTGTTTTAAAAGTTTTAAAAATAGTCCAGCAAAAAGGTTTCTGTTCTCCGAAAGCAACAAAAGCATTAAAAGAAGTATTGCTGGTTACATAAAGACTGTTAAGTGATTCAACACCATTAAGAATAATGAGAGAATGTATGAAAAAAAGCACCAAAATAAGGAAGTGTCAAAATTTCACTCATTCAAACAGAGACGCTCTTTTCATCCTTAATCCACACCTTTTCTGTGTGCCAAACTCAGTCAAGTGCGTTAACCTTTCGGTATTACATCCTCGTTTTATCCGGATGTCTCTGCCGCTGCTCCATATGCCGAACTCTCGTGACTCCCACCCTTAGTAGATATTATGCATAATTGAAAAGTCACAACGCCCGACGATCGCAATCGATCGTTCGTTGTCGTTGTCGCTGCCGTTGTCAAAACAGCGATCGATGACCGGAACGGATGACGGGCTCGTACACTCGTACGCTGTGGAGAAAGCGTTCAGCAACAACAACAACAACAAAAAAGTGGCGAAAATTCGTTTTGTCCTCAGGCATCCGCATGTCGCATCGTACATTTCGGTCGGTCAATGCACTCACCCCGTCCGGGTCATTCCTGCTTAAGTGTGTCCTAGTGTGCCCCGCGTACGGTGGAAAGTTTGACGGTCGTCATTTCGGACCGTCCGGCCCAATGTCCGGATTCGTGGAGGAGGGGACAGATTTCCCTTCCGATATCGTTTTTTGGGGGGGAATGTTTATTTGGTGGAATTTCTTTTTTCCCGCACATGACACGATAACTGGTTGCACAAAGAGATGACGCTACCGGGATGCGCGATTACCGCGATGGCACGCCTTTCCATTTTGTCAACACATCACTCCCCCATCCCACCAACGGGGTAAAGTTTCACCCCGAACGTGTGTTGTGAAAGTATTATGTATTCTAGCACTCCCCGAAAAAACAAAAAACCACGTTATCCATGTTTTGTTCGACGCATAATACTGTAAATGGTTATTTAATTGCGCACTCAGCTTCGACCAGTTTGGGTTGAATATTTAAAAAAAACACAATTAAATGGCTTTTGATCGGTATAACGGGTAGCTAACGCGCGCTACTATCAGTCGACATTATTCGAGGGCCTGGGTGGGAATGTAATATCAATAATCACATCCATCAAATGTATGCACCCAATTACATATACCGAACCTTGATCGCAATAGGGGTGTTTTCGCTGTTAGTGTCCACTTTTCCAACACGGTGTCAGACAGACAAACAGGATCCTGTTTTCGGGAAGGAAATGGGCGGGAGCTGTACTGGAGAGCAAAAAAAAAAGTAATATATTAACCCGCCCGCAAATGCGATCGTGATCGATCAAGATTTGCAAATGTGATTTTGTTGTTGTGTTTTGTTGTCTCATGAGCCGCACAAAACTCTCGCAACCAGCAGCTTGAACTTGCACTTGACGACCATGGAACGGAATGCAAAAATGTCCGCCCTAGAAGAGGAATGTTATACCAGTCGGTGGTATGTTGTTTGTTTTGTTTGTTGCAGGGCGTTGTCAGGCCGGGTTTGGAAAAAGCTTTTTCGGTACAGGGCACAAGGGGCAATGCGGGAACCGAATCGCGATAAACGCCCACCTTTTATGATGGCGTTTCATTCCCTGGCGGTTTTGTGGGTCATGATCGGTTGGTTTTGAGCAATTCCCTTTCCGCAAACAATCGCTGGTGATCATAATTCTAATGCTCTAGATTGTGAAGGCATTGTGAGACAAGAACAACATTGAGGGTGTGCTTGCTGGAGGGAATTTTCAGGCTTAATAATATCTATTATAGCCATAATACAACCTGTACTGATAGAAGTCACCGAAAATGTCTCATACTATTTGCGGAATACTTCGTAAGGACTAATCTGCTTTACTGTAGATGACCCAGATGTTAATCAATGAGAAGAATTGTACCTTTTATCCGTGCTATTCACTAATCCGGTCGACTCTCGTTGTGCAACTTGGATCCTTGGAATATCCTTGGAACTAGGGGAGAGACTTACTGATAAGAATTTTTAACCGATTCGATTTTTTTATAATTGATTATATTTTATTCAATTAGATAAAAAAATACAAACCTGATAAAGATTAATATCTGGGGCGGCCCGGTTGTGCATGTGAAAAACGGCGCCCGTCCACACGGCAGGGACCGGGTTCAAATCCCATCCGGACCGTCCCCCCGTAGCATGGACTGACTATCCTGCTACGTGGTAAAATAAGTCTTGATACGGCCAGGCCGTTCTAACCGAGCAAAAAAAAAAATAATAAAATAAAATTTTATCTCTTTGTTGCGTTTTTGGGTATAGAAATAGAAAATGAATTGTGAAGGAGTAATTCAAATTCTGAGAAGTTCAAAGTATTGAATTTAGTCGTTTTCGTAATATCTTCTCTCATTTCTATTCCAGGTTTATGTTAAGGTCTAAGCGTTGTTTGCAGAATTGTAACTGGTTTTGTAAATTTTTTTGGTTATTTTTGACAAAAATACCCAAAATGTGTCATCGATGAATAATCGTTTGCAGAGTTCGTGTAAGTTCGTTTGCTATTATGATATGATTTCACGGTAACTCTGAGTCACTTTCTACTCGCTAGTAGCTTCGATGCTGTAAGCACGTACCACAAAAGTAAAATCGTCCTACGTCACGTGTTTGCCGGGCGCCTCCCCAGTACGCGCCGAGAGGTTAGTGCCCTTTCACTTGCCCAACTCATTTGCACATTTTTGACGATTTTTCAAACAGAAGGTTCCGTTCGGAACCTGGAAGGGACCGGAACCGGAGGACCGGCAATCGGTCACTCGGATGGCACTTTCTCCCAAGCGGATAACCACTTGGCGGTGACGTCGTACTGTCCATTTTTTGTTCACGGTTCCTGTTGTGTATGTGTTTTGTTTCTTTTTTGGATTTCTTATGCGCGTATGACATCTTCGATCGAACGGGTGGGGGGAATTTTCTCCATGGTGGTTCCGCGAGGACACGCGGAAGGGACGACCTACAGACGTCGATGACCGCGAGTGGCCGCGATCACGGGGTCGCAAAGTGAGACGGAAGTATTCGATGCTGTCCCATTCGTGTGACGGCGATTATGTACGTTGTCGAAACACACCGTTCCAGGTACGAGCGAAAGCTATCAGAAATTCGTTGTGTGAACTTAACTCCTCTCCCCGAAAGCAGAAATATAGGGATATGGTGGGAGGTAGGATGGAAGGAACTAGGTTGCAGAGGATTGCTGGCGCAAGATGTTTGCGCGATCAGTTCCGAGTGAAAAGTCATTGTGCTTTCGCCGGGTGCTTCATGTTTTGGTGCGTTTACCTTTCCCATCTTCCTTCTGCCATTGTTGAATGGAAAGTTTGTTTTGTTATTTTGCTGTTATTATCAAATAAAAACGTGCAAGAGAGATGAAAAAAGAGAACATCTGGGTGGATAATTCAAAGCAACAATATGAAAAATAAAACAATTATAACTTGTGTCGGATACGTTGGCGTAAGGTAAGGTAAGGATTGTGATGGCCGTTACTTCATCGTATCTTACGCGTAAAAGAGTGAGAAATGCTCAAATCCGGAAATGATGAACAGTGTAATCTGTGCCTGTGGAGTAGGTAAAACTTACCGTGAGTTAAATTTTGTAATCCCAATGTTTGGGGATCTTTATGATAAAAATGTTTTACCTATTTTTTAACACGATTTCCTTTTAACTTGGCAGAGCATGTGGAAAACGGATGAACTCGGACGGTTCTTTTTCTTCATTTCTCCACAAGTGTCCTTGACGCCTGTATTCGATGGACTCTGGTATTTATTATAAGCATTTCATTTCTGCACACGTCCTACAGCCAAAGGATTTAGTGTTATTAGAGTTTAATTTAAACAAATCATAATCAATGTATTATTTCCTCTAAGGATCATTCCCATTTGCATACTCCGACTCGTAATATTCAATTTCAAACTAACTTTATTTTATCTTTTTTCCATCTGTTTGTTACTAAGTCGAGCCCGACGAACTGGTTAAACGGGAGGAAGTTAAGTTCAACTTCAGCAGCACAAGGTGTGTTCCAGTTCGATTCACGGAGGTTGTCCAAATGAAGCCTTCTCTCTTCACACCCGTCCCCCCCGTTTTTGGTAAAGAACTAAAGTAGAATAAAAGAAAACTGACCGCACCTACCCATGGGCACCCACCATCACGACACACCACCATTTCGTGTCGATAAATGGTTGCACTTATTTTGCAACAACAATTAAAAGAAACGTCCGGGCCACCGGCAGGACCTTGAACGGTGCTGCAAAACTTTATTTCCTTACAGCATATCGGTGGGTGTTTCTGCGACCAGTTTGCAACACGTTCGGGGGTGCTCCTATTGCGCTGCCGGAATTCTCACTTAGCCTCAGCAATCCGTGTCATGGGGCGGAGTTGAATGCGACCCACTGCCATGTTTTGTTTTTATATTTTGTGATATATTTTATCGTTCGGTAGAACACCTCTCTGTTGGGGACCCATTAGGGTACTATTCGGTCGGCCAATGCCCTCCGGAAATAGAATGGTTTGTTACTCATAGTTGAGTTATGAAAAGTGTTTTAAAGAGCTGAATGGGGAGTTTAAACGTTTGCCGAAAGGTTTTGTATTATAGAGTTAGATAACTTATTTTAAGATTTCAAAAATAGTCCAACTTTAAGATACGCGTTAGCGATTGTTTGCCACTGTTCAATATTATCAATCCTGCAAGTGAATTCTTAAATGGGACAGTAAATAAAGCTTTTCCATGTCGCGCGCGCGAGATATCGGAAATCGACCATTTTGCAATTGTTCTAACCAAAAAGGAGGACGACGGTGTATGGTGGATACGAGTTGATTTGTGGCTTATGTGGCTATTGCAAAGTGGCTGCACGAATCAAATCGTGCCCAGTTTGGCGGAAACCGTGATAAACGACCCACAAATGGTTGCGCACAGCACTTGCAGTCGGGCCCTGTTTTTTATCTTCATCACGTTTCTCTCTCTCTCTCTCTCTCCATCTCTCGTTACCTGGCGAACTGCACCAAGGCGGTGTAGTTTAACCGTGCGGTGTCCTGCTGTGTATGACACCCACGGACGGCTAACGCCCAGAACGAGGTCAGTGAAGAAAGTTACGGCCGACAATTAGCATGTCTCGGTACGGTTCACCTAAAACCTGCCAACCGTTCTGAAAGCTTAAATCCTCATTCCTGCGGACCGGTTTCCCATCTGGCGTGACCCGCAAACCACCCTACTGCGTCCCAACCCTTCAACATTTACCCGGAAACCGTGCAATTAAACACAATTTGACATGCTCACGGTCCGTGACATGGGAGGACTTCTAAGGCTTGTTGATTTACGCCACCGCCTGAACATACGCTCCACCCGAACTGCATCCTTGCACCGGTACTGCATGTCCGCATGTCCAAACGTAAGCTGCAACCATTCAAAATCACGCCAAATGGTACAGTAATTGCATCAACTAGTAATGCGCGAACTGGATCTATTTACATCTGGCGCGTGGAAAAAAGCCATTGATTTATTTCCTGTTACGAAGGTCCTGCCCAGGAAGGGGTTTGTTGGGAAGGAGTTACGGGAGGATGTTGGAGATGCTGGAGGACAGAACAGGCCTTTTTGAAATGCATTTATTGATTGCAGTAGGCGGCCTTGCTTGAGGCACAATGGATTGGCACGAACTGCATCGATTGTTTGTTGGAGCAAATATTTACCAAATGATGGGGATAATACTTTTTTTTTGAAGAATTAGAGCAATTCGAACGAAAGAAAATGTGGGGAGATAATCAAAAACTAATGGTCGGAAAAGCTCAACTGTTTTTAATTTTGGATAAATGAAGAATCTCCAATATTGGGCAGTTGCATAGACAGCATAGAGCATCATAGCTAGGCACTTCATTTTCGCTTCGTGGTTTTTTACTGTTGTTGTTTTGTTTTTTGGGTGGCCCGGTGAAAGTAGCATAAAATGGAAAGTGTACATACAGCGAGAAACGAGCGCATACACGCACGAACGCACGTTCCCCCAAAAAAAAAACTCCAAACGCAATGGGAGAGGAAGGGCAGATGGTTCGGATGGAAAGTAGAACACGCTCATCGTGTGATACCGTGGTTGCGCACCTTGAAGATGCGAAAGTGCCAAGAGATCTTCCGATTTACTTCACCGCATGAATTACACAGCTCCCGCGGATCGGTCGAACGGTGTACCACGGTGTTGAATAATAATGAAATCCAGTTGCGCCCACTTCCTGCCTTCTGCCTGGCTGTCCGACCCTGGGGCGAGGGGGGAAGATGAGGAAAGGTGGAAGAGGGAAAGGCGAGCGGTTGGGAATCAGAGCACCCACCATCTCACCATGGGGCTTGGGCGGGTGGTTGATGAGAGAAAATGAAAATGGCTGACGAAGTGGGAAGTGGGCAGAAAAGTGAAGAAGCTAGTGAAAGGAAAACAAGCCGCTGACCGCATTTCCAAGCGCATCGACTTTCCAATCATTTCCCTTTAGCAGAGAGTGTGTTTGGTTTTGTTGTTTGCTTGCTCTGCTCTGTATTAATTTTTTCTTGCTGTATCCGTATTTTAGGTCGGCCTGAAGGTATGCAACCTAAACCATGTCACTTCAGATGCTCCCCAGGCCAAATGGGGCTTGGGAGGAGAGGCCAATCATCGAAGAATTCTCGGTCGACTTAACGATGCGATCATTACGAAACCTGTCAACGGATTAATTGCTTCCTGTTTCACTGCCGGGTGTGATGGAGAGGAGGGAAGGGGGAAGAAGGAGGAGGAGGAGGAGGTGGAAAATGTGGCAACGCAAGGATACAATTATGCCCATCATCAGGTATTTCCTTTTATGGAATAGGATTATAAATTATGCCAGTAATTTTAAAGGAAATAAATATGTTTTTATACCATGTTTGTTAACTTCGCTTATTGGTTTAAATCAAATATTAATTTCCCTAAATTATTTAACAAATTTAATAAGGTTAAGTTTATTTCCTGATTGTTACCACTTGTTTCCTTCATGTCTTTTACACAATATCGATCAATACATTATTAACACTGAAGCCTTTTTTGTGTGTTAAAACTAGTACAAATCAGGTTAAGTGCATCGATCGTTTCAATGCCTAAAACAGCATAGCCGTACCACCGTAAGATGAGCAACGCTGTTATGCTTTTCCTCGCAATCGTTGTTCCATTTATCCATCGTCAACTGTTTTCACTTCGCATCTCCATCCGTCTCGCGGTTACCTAGTGCTGCTGCCGGCGGTGTTTGATTTTGTTTTTCCCAACTCCAACCTGGTATCTTCGCGGGCAGGTGCACGGCTTAACTCACAGCACTCCGAACGTGAACGAAGAACTGCGGGAGATTCCTGTGCAATAGTGGTTAACCTATATTTCGTGGCTGTTTGTTTGTGATTTAAGTTTGTTTTGGTGAAATGAATTTTCTTTTCCATTTCTGTTTTCGTTAAAACTGTATTCGTTTTTAATTATTTTGTTTTTTTTTACGAAAAGTAAATTAAAACATTGTTAAAAGTATTATATTATAACTTTTTTAGATGTAGTTTTAAAATTGTACTTATTTTCAGATACTTTTCAACCTAAATAAATTTAAATCATATCTCAAAAGGTTCTTCCTTCGAAAGTGTATCTTATCAAAAAAAAAAAGATGCCAACGATAGCTTTCACATAATTTATGCTTCACTTTCACATCCACAAAACAAGAAGGAAAGGAAAAACTAAATAAAACAAAACAAAACCAACGAGAATCCATTTTGCCACTGAAGGCTTTGGTTCGAAATTTTATAACACACAATTCTCTTCTTCTCTTTCCTTCTCTCTCTCTCTCTCTTGTGTGCTTTTTGTCACGCATTCGAAATCGAATCTCATTGCGACCGAAATCCACCGTCCACACATTTAGTAGGTCAGCGACGCCTCTGCAATCGCGATCACGTTACACTTTCCACCAGCGCCTTTGCCTTCTTCCGGTGTTCGGTGGCTTTCGTTCTATACCGGTTTCGTTCGATCGTATACACTCTCGCACCATTGTACGTTCCCGTTTCCATGCCACTTCCACCCCTGGATCACTTCCAGCCAAACCGATCGCGTGATCATGCTCACTACCCCGAACGACCGTCAGTGGTCCCGCGGGATTAGAGAATGGAGCTTTCGCGGTTGGACGATGGGTTCCATGGGTTTCACACGCGGCAGGAATTTCTAATGCTCAACCATGGGCTGGAACTTCATTATCCGTAACGAGTGAGAACATGGTCGGGTCGGGTTGAAAAGTGGGATAGTGAAAGTAGAAGGTACGAGCAAATATAGGTTATGACATAATTAACTCCATCCAGCGAGTTGTTCGATTATGGCCTTTACCACCGTTGAGATGAATATGGTAATCTTTATTTAGCACAGGGGCGAAATGTTCCTTCCGTATACACACGCTCAGCTCAACCTTTGCTCCTCATCTTTCTTGTTGTAGGTGTGTTTTGTCTTAAGAAAGCAAAACTTTCATACAGTGATGAACGGCGTGAAGAAAATGCCAGAAAAAGAAAGAAATACTTTCAAATTATTATGAGATGAACACGTGGCCGTACCACACGTCTCGTGTACGGCCACGCTTATGCCAATTATGGCTGGCGGTTGCTGGCTGAGCTAGGCCGGAGCCACTTTTCGGGGCGACACAGGTTGACAGTTTGTGTGCATTCCAGCGGTGAAGTGAACTCCCGGACCAAATAAAAAAAAACCCGTCTTCGCTTGATGCTATTTTCAGCTCCAACGCTCAGGTTGGACACGAAAATACGACCATTACGTGCACACGGGTGCACACTGGCAACGTGACTGGAGAAAGTTTTGGTGCGTTCTGTCGGTGCTAAATTTATGCTACGAAAAGAAGGGCCACACTTGGGGACATTCTGGCAAAAAGGGCGTTTCGGGTGTTGGGTGGGGAAAAGTTCGAACTGACGCTGAAGAGGAAGTGAGTAAAGTGCTGAATAATGTTGCATTATTTTGTAACATGGGCAAGAGTTTCTTAACAAATTTTAGTTTGAAAATTAAAACAAAAAAAAAATTATTAACTTGTAACCCACAAAAAAGGGACGTAATTGAGTAATAGGTACATCAATCAAATATTTTAAACACATCCTGTTGACATCAAAAATCGTAAAAAAATATGATCAATATTGTCATGAATGGGTCATTCATCCAAAAACGATTTAAACATCTTAACAAAAAAAAGGTTAACTCCTTGTCATAGCGATTTTTTATTAATCATTTTTTATCAAAACTGCTGAGTAAATGTTAAAATTTGGCAAAAAAAAAATCTACTCGAAATATCCCCATTTTTTCCTACCAAAAATGGCATCAAAAACAAATTTCTCTATCGATGCGATTCTACATCTACGAGTTCGTCGCTTGATGACGCACGGCGTGCGTTTGGTGAAAGTAGGTAAATCTCATCCGAGCGCATTTTCGAGCCCCGGTGTAGCCGGAAAGTCGCGAAAGCAATACGTGTGCTGGACTTTCCCAACCCGATCCGTTGTCCGTACTCGGTATGCAGTTTTTGGTCGTGTCCCGCCCAGAGACTGATTCTCGTACGAAAGTCATCTCTCGATTGCGGCGAGTCACAGTGAAAAGCAAACAAAAAAATAGTGCCCTCTGGCCGTGGTTTGTAGCGATTGTGAACGACCCCCGGTAGGAAGTGAATGATAGGGCTCTAATGGTGGGATGGCCATGCATTTGGCCGGTCGCATTTTGACACCGTTCCAGGGTGCAAAGTCGGGCAGGTGAAAGTTGATAGAAAGACCTAACTAACAGGCGAAGAATGAGAACATAAGAAAGGCCAAACAATTAAGATTTTTTCTTTAAAGAGGCTATCATTTCTCTCTTCCTCTCTCTCTTTTTTGTGTTTGTTTATCTAGTGGTGCGCGTGAAGCGCAGCATCCACGGTTAAAGGTCACATCTTTCCAGTGCCGAAAAGAAGGTCATAGAAATTGTGTGACACTTTTGCCGTGTTATACAGTCCGTAACATAACTATAAGACACCTCACAAATTTTTTTTCGGTGCATATATTCATGTTAACAATTGTTAAAAATCACAAAATAGTATGAACGCATCTTCAATCTTGTAAATATTTTTTTTTTTTGAAGTTTATATATAAGTCTTGAAGCTCCAGCTACTTTTTGTGTTAAGAGTTTTTGTGTGACCTTAAATACAGCTTCAGGAGAAGCGGTAACTAAAATAGTACCTGGCGTCTCCATTTACAACCTGCACCAAGCGGGATATATGCAGTGGATGGTCATTAAAACGTGTCTACAAAATGGCTAGCATAAATAGTCTTTCCTTGCATAAATAAGCCGGGGGGAACACACAACTGACCTTAAATCCATTGATGTGAGACATATCGGACAACATCTGGTAAACATTGGCGTCCATCTATTTCACCTCGTTTCAACGGTTAAATCATCGATGTGTGTCCTTCGTACATGATCGTTCGTTTGTACGTTTGCGATTAAATAACGTCATCGTGTACCATCGTTACACCACACACACACAGACGGGGCAATAAGTTCATCGAAGATGATAGAATCCGATGGAAATATAACCAACTGCCATGGTTTCTTAGATATACTTGGCTGTGAGAAAATTGTATTAATATTACCTGTTGCAAAGCTCGGTGTACTCTCTTTGTTCGATCGATGTGCTGCTTCAGTTGCATGATGCTAAGTTTTTGCTTGCAATAGAACTCTTTCCATTGCAGCAGACGTGCACTAGCACCATCAGCGTGGATGGTGCATTTTTAACGTCCTGCCGGAAGTTGTGTGTCATGCATGATGAAGAGCCGCGTGATTGAACGCAGTTTGACTGAAAGGTTTGAGCAAGTGGTAAGTAACAATACAATTGTAGAAATGGGATTGTTTTTGCAGCTAGGAAAGAGATTGGAAATAAAATTGACAGTACAAATGACGAGCTAATAAAATGTTTTTCTACAGCTTGTAATAGGAAAACAAGGGAGCTATAAAATGAATTGGTCTCACCCTGAGCGAGAGTAGACATACAGTGTTGTGCTAAAACCACTGATAAAGCCGTATGTCCGTGGACTTGCATTGCACTCGCTAGATGTAACGTGACAAACGGGAAGGACATAGAGATAGGGCACAATTATGTCTGTGAACTTTACCCAAGGCATATCTCCGACTCCATTAGTGCTTCCTTGAGAATGACAACGAATTGTCCTTAAATTAGCTGCAAATAATGATTATATAACAACAGTTTGAGCTTTTTCTGTTTCGAGCAAAACACTTTTAATCGTAGAACAAATAACAAACATTATAATGCGTCAAAATCGTCGTCACACACTATCTATCATCTTTACAGTTCGATCGCCATGAAATCATAACGCACGATTGCATCAAACAGTCGGAAGGAACAGGCAGATAAGCCTTCACTACTTTCCCAACCTTCGTTCTCCACAGCCACTAGTGGACGGCTATGGCCGTGCCCTAGAGCGAGGATCTTGAACTCGGATGCATCCTCCCCGGGCTCACTCCGCTCACGTCGCTCAATTATTAATGATGTTATTCAATCGTCGATCGAAGACGAAACAGGAACGAGTTGAACCGTCGTTTTCTGACTACAGGGCAGGAAGGGAAGGCACTAAACTAACTGGCAGTAAACTCTTCTCATCAACAAGAGCTCCAGAGAACAAAGGGAACAAAGTTGGTTTGCTGCGTTCCTGGAACGGAATGGTTGTGACCGGTACCGGGCAATACAGACTGATGCCGGACATTTAATATGCGCTGAATATTCGAGGCGTACTGTTTTGCAAAGCGCAACGCATCTTTGGCATTGTGACAAAGCAGACGCGCGAGCATTTCGAGGAATCGGTCAATGCGCCGGCAATTAGTATCTTCACCATTTAGCTCGTGATACACAGTTTCAATTAGCCCGTCTGGTTCGTTGGCGACGTTTCAGGAAGTGTCTGGTCACTGGTTGAGGGTGGAATCTATTCCATGTTGGAAGGGGAAATTGTCCCAAGGATAGAGCGTGCTTCTTGGAAATTAGTGACGTGATGCTGATGCCGTTACCGTCCGCATACAACCAATTGATCAACAGATAAACCGTATATCTGAGTGAGCTAGAGTAGCATCTTGGAATCTCTTAAGTATTAAAATAAATTAACTAATTAAAAAGAGATTAAGTCGAGTCGAACACGTGTTAGGCACGAATCAACGACACTATCTGTAGCTTCTAAAATCCGGTCAAAACAACAAACGCATCTAATCGGATGCGGTTAGGTAATCATCCTTATCAGCGAATAACCCACCTTCCCGCATGATCTTAACGGTGTCGTCCTCCACTTCTTCGCGACCTCATCGATGGCCTATTTCTTCGATGACGCACTGACGGTGGTGTAGAACGATGCTGATTACGTTTCATATTTCACTACGCTCTACCAGCCCATTCAAGTAAGGGGTACATTCTTCGGTACGCTTCAGTTCCCGTGCCGATGCAGGGTTTTCCAAGATGGAAGCATACTTCCGCGATTGTAATAATTGGCCGAGATCGGGTCGAGTTCGGGTCCCGTTCCGTAGTGATCTAACGTGATCCAGCAATACTTCACGAGCGATACGATTATCAATCAAGCGAAAGGGGAAGAAATCCCCGTTTGGTGGGAATGTTTTGTTTTTTTTTGCGTGTGTTTTGTGTGAATTGCTTCTTGTTGTTGGGTGTATGCATGGTCATCATTATCAGCTCGGAAGCAAACGTACACCGTTACGTCACAACGTGAAGTGTCGGTTAGAAGAAGAGCTTTCTTCCGGTTGTAACGCTCGTTTGTTACTTTTGATAACTTCTTTTCATGGAAGTGTGGAAAATCCAACATTTGTAAGGTAAAAATGCTGAAACGCACTGGATGAGAGTCTACACCATTGAAGTGTCTATTAGGAGAATTTCTGATAAAGTTATCGGATCTCTCGTTTTTTATGTTTCTGGAGTATGATATTCTAGGGAAATCAAAGCCCCAAAGAGGGTGTTTCACAAGATAATGTTTTTGATAGGATTCATCCAACTTCACGATCACCTACGTGATCCACGATGTACACAAGAGCTCTGGAGGTTTCTTTATTAGACTGGTCCTCAAATTTCATTGAAGATTATTGCTTTATGACATATTGGGGGATCATTCGAATAGGGTGTAGACTTGGGGTTAGTCATTTCTTATTGGGTGTAGATATTGAATGGTCAAAATGCTCTACGATTTTTAAGCTTCTGTTTGAAGAACGTGCTGCACAATCCTCTATATTAGGCACAGTTCGAACTATTGAAGGATACTCCAAAATCCCGAATAGCCATCTACGGGAGGCTTCGGATATAGAGTACCTCAAGGAATCGAAATCGGAGTAACTCTCTATTTCTTGTATCTCTCGGACAATGTATGAGCATGTGATTTGAAAAGCTATGTAGAAGTTGTGAACATGATATGGCATGGTAAGCTCAAGCTAGGAAATTCCCAAGATCAGCACAAGCACATAAGAGTGCCCTGCATACATTGAGGAAGAAAGGCCACCCTTGAAGAAATAATGGCTATATTGAATAAAATCAACTATATACCGCCTTTAGTAGTAAAGATGGCGTTTGTCGTGTTCGTATTGATGTGATAATTTTATCACCTTGCTCTATTTTGGCACACTGTTAATCAGTGTTACGCAAAGCTGGAAAGAAACGCAACCAAAAACCGATCATCACACCACAAGCTATAAAACAAATCGTACGGCCTTCGCGACTGACCAGAATGAGGTCAATAATAGCTTATTCTGAAATTGGCCAAATGTCACACTTTCTATAGCATCCCCTCAGCAGATTCGGAAACACACCACCCATTTGCCATTTGTTTTGTCCGGCTGAGGCTCAGCACAGTAAGTTAAAGGACAAAAAAACCTATGGCGAATCAAATAAACAAAACTCGAACATTGTCGCCACCGTAGTCGACTTATTATCGCCTGTTTGAATGAGGTCAGAGCAGAACTTTCCTAAGCTACCGAAGCTTCTTATGGGTGTGCGTGTGTGTGTGTGTATACGTCCATATGGCCATGCCCTCGCTTATCTCGTCCCCCCATTCTGTACAGTATGTTTGCATTTGCGGAATTACATCAACTTAAAGCGAATTACGTAACATTAATGACTCGTCACCACTTAACCACCCGCTTTGCCATTCCCGAAGTGAGGGTGGCAATGGTTTGAACCCCTTTTGCTCGATCGTACTGTCCAGCAAAAGTTTTTAGCCATTTTCTCGAGTGGGTAGTCTGCTTGTATTTTTTTGTGCAAATGTGAACGATCCAAAAGTGAACACAAACACAAAACTGTGCCAAAGAACGGGTCGGTCCGAAAATTCTTGCTCAATTAACATATTTCATTATTTTGGGTTTGTTTCGGGCCACAGCAGCAGCAAGAAGAGTGTGTGTTTACCGAATTGGAGAAGAGTTTCTTCTTTGATTCTTTCACTTTACTTTTGTTCTTTTAGGGGCGTGTGTATGTGTGTCTGCGAATGGAGTTTTTTTATAGTTCGGTTCGTTCTCACCTATATGGCTGAAAATGTATACTGTTTGTTGGTTTTAATGGTATGATTGTTGCAATTTATCGTCGGCAACCTACTTACGAGCGCTTTGCCCATTCTGCAAATGGTTCATAAATGGGTGGCAATGTTATTTAAATAATCAAATTTGTTTATCGTTTTGTCTGGAGGGTGGTTTCATGCTTTTGCGGTTTGTTTTTTTTTTTTTTATTTTGCTTTGGTGACTTGGTGGTCTGGATTGTGGAGGCAATGTGATGTAACGTATCGGAATTGTTGGCTAAATATTTAGGGTTTATATTTTTTACTTATGAAAATACATTAAATAGCTATAAATGTAGTTACAATAGTTGGAATAGGTCTTAGGGATTAACTTTTCTTTACTGAAAGCTACGTCAGGATTGAAGGGTCTTCATGAAAAAGGAATCCTTCCCAACTTTAACTTGTTCTAGTTAATTATCAATAGTCTTTCAAGGATTTTTTCGGTTGAGATTTTCCCTAAAAAGGTTTTTAAGGGAAAAGCGCCCCGTCTCTGCGTCAGATCCATTGAGAAGGATTGACGATAATTTGTTAAACAATTTTTTTGTTCCACTAGAACTTTAAGTCACATAACATAGTACATTTTGTCCTCTGTTAGAGTACTTGTAAACTTATTCATTATTTTTCAAAAAAAAAATTAACTGTAGAAATCTAAATTAAATAAAGCAAATCCAATTCATACCGAGCAAGCGGGACCGATTTATAGTAGCGCATATGGGCAATTTAAATTACAGCTTCAGCTGCAAATGCTCGTAAATTTGAGCACATTATTAGCATAGAACGGGAACAAGCAGCCGAACTTGTTTTACTAACCCAAATCGAACATCGATCCACCGTGCCCGTGGGTCCGTTACTTCACCCCGTCAAACAATCGATTCCATTCCACACCTTCCACTAAATCAGTTACGCCGGCCGTTAAGGAGTTTTTGATTTTGTTTTAAGGCTACCTTCCCGCCGTCATCGGCACCGGTAAAAACCAAATATACAAATCCGTCCCACGTACGTACGTAATGGAAATAAAAACCAAATTCGCAAACCGCGCAACGATTACGATTGCATGTAGAAATGTGAACCACTTTGGTTTCGATTGGCGGTTTTTGCTGTTTGAGTTCTAAAGTGGCACGCTGTTGTTTTCCTTCTACTTTTTTCTTGTTTTGCTTCTTCCACTGTCTGTTACCCGTGTCCAACCGTTACATTGTTGGCGTTCAATTATTTTTTCCCTTTTTTTTTGCTTCAGCTGTGGGTCCCCTTTATGCCGGGACACTTGCGCACCGTCTGGTCCGCAAGTCGGGGCACGCAAAGAAGCTTCCGAATGCACGCGGGGCACGTTTTCGAACCGAACGCTACCGATTTTCCGATGACGCGAACGTAATAAAATAGGCCACGAGCACTTTTTCGCATCGTTGGTCATTCTTGGGGTGGTGGGGTGGATGAGTGAGAACGTGGGATGGGGGTTGTGAGGGTGATCATGTGGCGTTTGGTGGTGAAGATTACCTAACATGCCCCGCACTACTAGTAACTGCGTCCGATGGGCGATGGCCGGATGCTCGAGCTCACGTTATTGAGTCATATCTCGTGGGAAATACGAGCACGTGGACGGAAAAGAGTGCAACGAGGGGTGGAGGAAGGGGAGGAGATACAGTGAGGAAGCTAGTTGGTGGTCTAGTTGAAACATTTGCGTCGAACTCGTGCACTCGTGGCCGATTGGAATCACAAAAACATTCAACGATGGATGGACGGACAGTGTGGGGGCAAAAGAACCTTTTTGCTACAACAGAGTCTTAAATAATATTTTTTCTTAACGAAGTAATTGAGGAATCTGTCAAAAAAAAGCATTTTAAATAAAAAAATTATAGTAAACTATTTTATATAAATATTTACTCTTGTTACAACGAGATCTAATCTCAAAAGAGCGCTTCTACATTGTCTTTCGAGAAATTGTTCCTCTTTCTTTGTGCGATCAGCACACGATCCACCCTTCCCGTCTTGGGTGGGTCGACCCCCCGGTACACACGTGTCATCAGTCCCTTCCGAACCAGGGCCACGTCCCTGTAAGCAGCGCGTGGTTTACGAGGAAAACCGACCATCAATGTGATCACATGGCAGGGAGACGCCATGTCCGAACGGATTCAGGTGCGCAGCTCTGGAGAAGCGCATCAAGTGTCACCGTCTCACATGCCGTCCATAAACATGCGCGCAATTGAGTGATCGAAAGTCACTTGTGAGGTAAATGAAGAAGCTCCACTAGAAGCTCGCGACACCATCCAGAGTTCGGGGAATGATCATGCGCCATTTTCCATGAAAAAAAAAGAAATGGGAAGAATCCAGTAACGAGAAGCATTAATTTCAACTCGTGGCTTCCTAATCGGACGGTTAGAAGGAAAGCAGGAAGGGTTTGTTTTGCTATTTGGTTTAGATTTTCAATGCTTCTGCACGAGCAAGGGAATGTTATTGCGGGTAAGTTCTTTACTGTTTCTCCCAAGGTTATGATGAGTAGCTCCACATTTGGTGCGGTTTTAAATGCGTCTTTTGTTGATGTTTTTGTTGCATAAATGTCGTTTTTTTCATTTGTTGATGGCGTATCTGTTTTGCGACTGTGTAATCTTTTTGTGTTCCTTTTTTTTTACTCTGCTTTAAAATATTATTTCACTTGACAGAAAGTGTGCCAGTTGGGTAATTTGCTTGATTGCTTGCCTGTTTGTTTCTTACCGACTAAGAACCTACGCACGTTTTTTTGTTTTTCGCCTTTCGATGGTTTGTGGACGATTATTTTATTTCTTCGTTTTTGGGCGAACAAACATCCCTTAATCTCGGGTCACCGGGAGGTTTAATTTACTGCTTTATTACGTTTGTATTTACTACGAAGTAATCAAATCAACTGCTCATACAGACACACGTAACTGCCATACAATCATTGCCAGAAGGCGTTGACCTATTTTTATCAATCCGAATTGATATTTTTACCAACGGCCAGACCATTTTCGTCCATGTGAGGGTTTTTGTTATGTTTGTCTGGTTAAATAAAAAATCCCTTGACTCATCACGCTTGAGAGTGAAATGGACAATACATGTTTGTTTTGGTGGAAAAAATCAATTGACGTAGATGAATCATGGTGGCGTTGCTGGTAAATATTTTCCCAACCAAAAGTTTGAATGTCTCAAAGCATCAAATGGAGTTACTAGAATGGAATATAAGCTAATCCCGCTATCCTTTCGCCGTAATGCTAAATTTGTATTTGGCTTAGTCAGCGTAAGTTCCGAATTTAAAGTCATCCGGAAAAGTTGTTAGCTTGAACCACACTCGAATCGAATGACGAATAAATTACATTTTATAATTATGTGCCCTTTTTTGTTGTTGTGCATGTGATTTCTATAACTCACATTGTGCAATAAATGGGTTAAAGTCTAGTAAGATAACATTCCTTCTACAGATAAGTGTTTTTGAAGCGTGCTTCGACGCGAATTTTCGCGTTTTACCTAACGCAGATAAAGTATTGATAGGTATGATAGAATAACTGCTACCAAGAAACCACCACGTGATTGCACTTACTTTATCCTGTTACCTTCGTGCTGACGTAATGGGGAGGCAATGTGACACCGGATTCCTTCTTTCGGAACGAGCCACGCTAAATGGTGTGGTGCAAAAATCGAACAAACAGACAACATAAAACGTCACAAGAATGCCACAGAACGTCCTGTGGTGGTGTGGAAATAGCCAGCAACAATTCACATTAGCCGTAGAAGCATTAGACATACGACAAACATTGCAACACGTGCATCGGATTGCAACGCCACTGCATGCGGGAGTTGATCGTGGGCTGAAAATAGCACTAGCTGGAGAGTGTGGCCGTCGCTGGTTCGGTGATGCAAGAAATAGATTTAGAAAATACGGGAAGAGTACATGTTGCAAGTGCATGAGCAGTGCAAAAACCATTACACTTTTAACGCATCGTAAGTACAGGGTTGCCGAATGTAAGTGGAAAAGATGCAACCATTTCTGGATGCTTTTCAAGTTAAACTGTATTGTGTTGATGTAGATGAGGTGTTTTTACTTCTTCCGATTTTGTTAGATAACATTGATGAAATTAATATTTATTTCTACGAAGCTTATCAAAATTTTTGAAAATTTTACTTTTTCTGATGAAGTTAGATAACATTGATAAAATTAATATTTATTTCTAGAAAACGTTATCAAAATTTTTGAAGATTTGTTAACATGTGTGGATTACAAGAGCTTTAGGCATGTTCATGGAATTTTGGCTGACGTTTAAAATGATATTATTTTTTATTCGAAAACGAATTATTTTCTGTTCAATTCCTTATCCCGGGAAGCAAAACGAACGGATGCAATCCATTGCATGCTGATTCGAATAGTTTCTGTTATGCAGCAACTCATCTCTGTCGTCGCTTCCCGGATATCACCCTATCATGGCGAGACCTTCACCTACGTGCAGCCACTGATAATGGTTGTGTGTGTGGATGAATGCAGTGTAAAGGCTTTTTCCTTTCTCCCGACCTCCATTTTAATCAGAACGACTGACGGAGGACGAACGGAAGTGCGTACAAAAATAGCATCCAAACACACGTACGGCCCCGGTGCGGGTGGTGGCTTAACAGCCCGAACCTCGCCCCCATACGGCGAAGCACAATTATCGCGCTAATGAGTGTGTAAAATGTCTGGTGTCACGTTGCACTGCATCGTGCGGTACCTTTTTGGGTAATGGGCGTTATCTAGCGCAGGTTACACAGCTGGGCATCCTGTGCGTAAAAGGGATTGAGTCCCTGGCATGCGGCAGGGATGATGCAACGTCAGAAATGTCCTTTACACAAATGGAAATGTAATTTCAGACTACAGGATAACACCTTTGCCACGTGCATCAGAGCAAAAATGTAAATCAACTCATATATTCCGATGAGTCATCGAAAAAAGCGATTAAAAGCAACTCATCTGTTTGCAATTTGTTTAACTAATACAACAATTTAAATACTTAATTTTTAGAATGTTAATTCTCCTTCAATTCCACTATGATTTACGTCTTTTCTTTCGATAATGTTCTGCAAATGCTTTTACCTGTCCATTTTCTATTACTTTTGCTACTTAAAATCCCCAACTCTTCACAACCCCCCCAGAGCTGTTCTTGTAAGTGCAATGTTTCGTCTGCGAAATGTGCTAACGAGTGAGTGAGTTACTCACCACTTCACCACACACTGCGGCGCACTCACACCTTTTCCAATAAACGCAACCCCGGGCTCGGTTGCAGTTCTTTGTTGTCCGTGTCAGGGCAGAAAAAGGGAGAAAATGGAGAAAAAAAAAGAATACACCATTTCGACGTGTTCTTGGTTCCGACAAACGATGGACATCGACGGCGGCAACGGGGTCCATGATAAAAGAAAGCGAAACCTTCGTTCCGGTAAGGCACACACATTGGGGAATGGGGCAAGAAGCGTTTTTTGGTCTCGGGGTGGAAGTTGAGGGGAGGCTGAGGGACAGACACAGGAGGCGGCATGCTTGAAAACAAAGAGAATCCATCGACCGTCTGGCCGAGATCGTCCCTTTCGTTCCTGTCCATCCAAACGGCTTCCCCTGGTTGCCCGACAGCCACAGTCACTCTGTTACGTGTTCCTTCGGTACCGAAACGTTTTGGGGGGAAGAAAAATAATCACAAAAAGGTAACGCGCGTTTTACTGCAGACGCCATTCTTCGCCCCATCCTGCTCTACGGGGTTGTTTCTACCCGCTTGTACATAAACGCGCGCCCTCGCTACCAGCGCTATGGCATCTTCTTCCATCACTGACCTGGCATAATTTCTCACCGATCGCGTCATGCACGCGTAAGTGGGGAAAAACCAGAGGCAAAGAACGAGAGAGCTGTATAGTCTGAGAGAGGGAAAGAGAGCTCCATTTTGAAGTCATCTTTAAACAAGAAAACGGGGCAGCCAGTAACTCATCTGAAGGGTGGTGAGAAAATGAGATTTTCAAAGTAGTTTTTGGTGGATAATAACCATTTGTAAACTAAAATCGATAAAGACCATTGATAATCTGTTGCTTTGTTTAGTTTACAGGGAAAGAAGATTTATTGTTAACAGTCTGACAAAACAAACAAAGGTTAACTTTCCGCTTACGATGGTGGTGAGTTTCCCGCACCCGAAACCAGACGAAATGAGTGCCCGAGTTCGTTTGCAGGGTTCGTCGTCTGGATAAGTCTAGTGTATGATTCTCAAGTGCAAGTTTAACAGAAATTCTTTATGATTTGCTTGTCGATCGGATGTGATCAAGGGATTGAAAATATTATTGTTGATAGCAAAAGTTTTGTTTTCTTATTCAGTTATTTATTTACCAGAAATGAAGTTTATTATTTCATTAACAAAACAGTATCTTTCGTAAACAAAAATTTCCTACACAGCATCAAGTTTCAAACCGTGTTCAATATTTCAACCACCAACCCCAACATTGCGTTCGTGCCGATGGAACTCAATGGAGGCCCGATGGTGTGCCGGCCGTCTGTGCGCGGCTTCGAGGTACCGTCCGTTCGTTCAGACGCAACATTCTTTTGACAGCTCGCAACCATAGCAGACGCGAAAAGCGCGCGGTCGCGGCCACCGGAATATTACGGTCTGCCTCGCAGTTTCAAACAAACGGATCAACAACAACTGAGAGAAGAAAAAAAAAACAAACAACAACGCAACAGTTTAATGCGTGTTACAGTTTTGACTAAAGTGTGTACTTTTCCTTGAAGAGTATTTTGTGAAGAAAAATTTGTGAAGTGAATTTTGTTGAAAAAGCAACATAAACCTAGGCGCAGTGCAAAAACACATCGTAGCGTGAAAGTGGTGTGGAATTGTAGTACAATTGAATAAGCAAACGGGCGAAAAGTGTCTAGACCTTGGCCACAGGAATCATTGGCGATTGCAATTGGTTCATGCCCCAGCATAACCGACCGTGACCGTGGGGACGCGCCTGAGCACAGTAGTGCAAAACGAGACGTGCGTCCGCGTGCCGTGCAGCAGCAGCAGCAAACGCAAGTGCATCCAAACTGCACTTTTCTGAGTGCATCTTTCGCGTGTACCAGCGTGTATGTGTGCGTGTATCGGTGTAAGTGTGTTGGTGTTTCTATCGGTGGCAAAATATTAAACAGAAGAAAGTCGGTGCACCCCACTTTCAAAGCAAAAAAAAAGGGCAGAAAAGTAGAGCACACCCTTTCCGGATCGGATCCGCATTTATTAACAACACTTACGGGTGTACGTGTGCGTATGTCTGTACGATATTAGTGGTGGAAAAGCAGTGCAACAAAAAAAGGGTAATCAATAAAAAAAACGCATTGCAAAGGTGCTGTAAGAAAAGTGCATTAGCCCGGAAATCCATTAGTGGGGCAGTTTGTGTGAAGAATTTAATTTAATATTACCTTCAGTGCCCTCAAACCGGAGGAAGCGTGCGTGTGTGTGTGTTTTTATGTGTGTTTGATGACCCAGTGGGTCAGCGTTAAAAGTAAACTAAGAGAATAACAAGAAAACGAAAAGAAAAAAGCGCAACAAAAGTTGCATCGTGTGAAAGCAAGAAACAAATCAAGTGCATTTCGGTTGCATTAAACAAATTGAAAAAAACACGTAAAAGTGGGTGTTGATAAAAGAAAAAACCCTCGCCGCCATAATCCAACTGGAAAGGTGAAACAACAAGGAGCAGACATAACACGCCGACCATTAGTATCAGCACCAAACAGTAGTGCTGCCGTTCATTGCTTCGAAGAAAAGAGTGAGTTATCCCCATCAGTTTCGATTCATCTTAAAAAAAAACAAGATTTAAATGTGTTAAATAGCAAGGCTTCTGTTGTGGTCTTTGTTCTCTTCTCGGACAAGATTGATTTATTGCAAAGTTCTATTTTTATTATTAAAAATTGAATACGACGTCTTAAAGCAATCTTTACTCTGTGAAATGTAATAGTTTAAATTGACGAAAACATAATTAAAAATGTTTGATTATTAAATCTTGTTATCGTGAAGGAAGAACATACAAAAGCTTGAAACGTACGCGACGAACCCAAGGTCGTTTAGTTTTAGACTGTATTCTGGGTATTTTTTAAATTAAAATATTGTCAATTTAGCTTGCGCTTAACATTTTTCCTATTGCTGGTAGTATTCAGCTCAATGGTGAAAAAACCATAAAGACGATAACACGTGTTGCAATCAAAGTTCGTCCACTGACACGTGGAAGTGTTTGCCAGCGTAAAAACCCTGCTTTGCAACAGTGCTTTTTGCATCGATTGCAGTGACAGCATTTTGACAGCATTTTCGATGCATGTGGGATATTTTCACTTGTGTGCTACAGATGAGAGGAATTTTCTAGAAATCGTTCCAAAATTCTATTTGATTATCGTTATCCTCTACTCTCGAGCACAGGCACAATATTCCAGGTGCGATGGTGGCCTTATCAATTGTTCTCGGTCAGGGTGAGAGTTCTCTTTTTTTTCCTCCCCCAAAAACATGCACGACCGTTGATCGATCGATGAGTTGACTGATTTTGTGTGGGTTGTTGGGCTGTGTTTGTTGTTGTAGTGTACGACGCAGCCACCCCTAAATGCCACTAAAGAAATGGCGTGAACTTTGACCCCGTTGTGAAAATCACACCTAATAGATGGTTTTCGGGGTTAGATTTAGAACCATCAGGCACGTTTCCTTTTCCTCACCAAACACCCCCAGATGACCTTTTTCTTCGTGCAGTTTTGTTTTGTGTGTCGATTGGTCTGACGTGTTATTAGATCATCCCACCGTTTGTTGGTGTGCCACACGCGGGGTACATTTGTTTGTGTGTCTGATGAAATAAAGCACCAACTTTCTCATGACGGTGAGCTAGGGTGATGAGAAGCCCCACATCGAACGTTCTGTGTGTATTGAACGGCCGGGGGGTTGTTGTGTTGTGTTACTCACTCACAGACATTACGAATCTGACGTCATCTATGGGTTCCCGTGTATAGTGCGGTCAATGTACCTATCGAGCGTGTCGATTGTGGTTTTCCGCGGTAGAACGTTCCACACGAGGAACCCATTGCAATGGGGGGATGGAGATACAAAAACTTGGGTGGTTGAGATTTGTTTTGTTCTCGTTTCGGCCATTTTTTTTCCTTGCCGTTGCCCTTCGCCTGCCAAGATGTTGCAAAACAAGGTGAAATATTCTATATTATCACACATATACAGAAACGGTGTTCCGATTTCGTGTTCCCATCACATACCTTGTTGACTTCTTGCAGTGCCCCTTTGCTCACCCTTTACTAGTGTGAGCAGCACGCTGAAGCAATTTTCAACCGATTTCATCATCCCTTTTTCGTGGTTGTGGCGATTCATTATTTTTGCTGACGGAACACATTTTGTGCAAAGTTCTCGGATCTTTTGGGAAACGGTGTGTAAATCGGTCGGTCTTTAGGGGTGCGTCTTGTTTTAGGAAAAGCATGTCCGGACGTGAACATTCTTGTCGACGAATCTTTTCTTGTTTTGCGTGTGTTTGGGCTAGTAAAGAGAATCTATGATGCCGGAATGGTTAGATTAGACACAAAAACGAAGAGGGGAAAAACTATCAAACTGGAACGATTGCCACGGTGTGTGGTTGAGTGTTAATTTGGGTAGTGTCTTTGCTTGAAAAAAGCCTATTCTATTGCTTTAATTTCCCACACTCTCAAACACACACACACGGGGGTTCAGTTTCGGCGAGAATGTTTGTTTTTGTGCGGCCTCACCGCTTTAGCACCTTTTACTACGCCGCTTCAAGCTCCAAAATGACACGCGCGCGCGCGGCGATCAAGGTCGGTCAGCGACGCCATTTGCGCGAATCGATCGAGCAGCATATCCTCTTCCATTCTCTCCCATCCAATGTATTATTATTATTATGATGGCGTACCGAAACCGAGGCTCTCGCGTGTACGTGTTGGAGGAGGTAGTAGCAGTGGCAACGCAACAACAACAAAAATAAAACCCTCTCCACTCGACGTCAAAAAAGGTGGTTTACCTCGTGCAATGCCAACCAAAACAAGCGCCACCAAACATGGGGTGGGTGAAGCCGGTAGCAGGACAACAAGGAAGTGGAAGGCCCTCTGTATAATAACAGCAGCGAAATGAGAAGAACACTATAAAAAATCACCCCACGATCCGCGAATGTGTGTGTGATCGTGGATCACTCAATTTTTCGAAATGTATTTAATCACGATGAACGCGCGCGATGAACTTGCCGTTCTGTTTTGCTTGCCCCAGGGCCGTGATTCGTGGAGAATGTAAATCCACCGCACAGTATCATCGTTCCGCTGGGTGAGGCTGGGTATGGTGTGGGAAAACGGTAAATAATTCCTCACGCACAGCATCTCGTTCTAACGCTCACGGTGATAATGATGTGTCCAGAGCGGACCGCGATTCGTACGAATGACGTAATTTTGACGTTTCGAGGAACTTTTTTTTTTGAATGCCACCAAATTGGACTCCATGAAGTGGAGCATGGAGCGAGAGATACCTGTTTAATGGCCGTGCTCGTTTGGTGCATATTTGGTGTGATCGTGTTGAAAGATGCTGCGAAACAGGATTCTGAGGATTGCATCATACGTCCAGAAACTGAGGAGTTCTCGTGACGTTCTGGATATTATCTTCAATTAAAGATATTACAAAGATACATTTGGCTTGGTCCAGATAGTTACCATCGCTAATTGTTGTTCTGTCGCGTATGTTTGTATGATTCATCGCAAAAAAGGTTGAAAGCTTCTGAATCTATTGAGAATACGTATGATTCATCCTATCACAATCACAGGGAACAAAAAAAACCTCATTACTAATTACATCCAAGTTAGGTAAAATGGAAAATCCTTGCCAAGAATTGTTATGTCATTCGCATGCCTAACCCCGTAAGACGTATTGACGCATCTCGGCGTGATGCAAAACAACAGAAAAACAACCCAAGATTGCGTCGCATTATCATGCTGGATCAACAAACAAGCTCCCTAGGCAAGGCTACTTGTTGAACAGGGCGACGCAAATATGCGTTCCAATATGCGGGGAATTCTTCCTTTCCCGACTACGACGCAGGAATCGTCGGTAAAAATAACCTTGCGATAGTGATTATGTACAACAACCATTGATACAAAAACCCCCGTCCCCAAAAATTGCACCACACCTTCGTCGTGTACAAAAACCGCGTCCGGGAGTTCTGATATTAGTCGTCAAAATATTCCCCCAAACGTACCGATATGTGGTCCCAAGCAGTGTATTGGAAATGATATAGAGGAGTCACACTGCGCGTTATTGATAACTGAACGCAGGAATTGCAAACGTCGCTTCACCGTGCTTCTGATAAGTGAGGCTCGGGTGAGACACTCTCGGGGCTTTGATTCATGAATCGTGTTTGTGCGCGAGCCCCTCTCCGGGAAGGACGTTGACGCGTCACCTACCGAGCATGGCGTGTTAGACCACGTTGCGTCATTTCCTGTTGTGCGCTACCCAGGTACTGATAATTCGTGACTGATTGTTTACGCGTGGGAGACATCGGTTGCGTAATCGGTGGCCTGGTATGATAAGTGTACGATTAGGTGCGAGATACAAGATTAGGATTCTAAACTTGGTTGTTTTCTTCATGATTCCAGGCTTCGTAACGGTTCTCGTCTGTACCGCAGAAGTATGTATATCCGCTTATCTTGCAGCTATAAGCGATGGTTTTAAAATCGTAAACAACACCCTCAGAACTACATTTTGGTTCGGGGGTCATAGTTCCGGTGCTGTTGAAGTACCACGATCAGTATCGTGCGAGTGATATCACACTCCAAAAAATGCTCCAATCTTACACACGCCACGCTTATTTGCCCATCAATGTGACTGTCAACGGCACACAAATCATGGACTCTGGAACGCACGTGGAACGGGTGTTCCGGATGGTACTGCGCTATTGACGGGATCTCATCATCCGCAGCGAGCACACGAGAACGGCATTTGAATGACGGTGTGTGGGTCGCGTTGCGTGATCGCTGTTGCCTCACATTCCGAGCGCAACAAAACACGTTGGTCACATGTTACGTTCACGTGCGCCTCAGGAAGCGGCAGGTTGTTTACTGTTTGTTTGTGCTTTGCTCTAAACTGCGTTGCAGTGCAGATTTATTGAGGAATGTTGATTTATTTGCTAGACATGAGCGTAAACATTAGTTTCATTAATTTGATTATTTGTATCTTTATTTGTCAAATTATTAAGAATATCACCTTTGATCGATCAAATTTCCAAAGTTCAAGTTCTAATGGTTGTCTTGCGTTTCTTTTGCTTTTACTTGCAGATGTACTAAAACTAGGCTCGAGCGAAATTATTATGATGGTGGCGGACTTTGTAACACGCCAGCAGAACGGTTCGCCGCTGAACGGTGAAATACCCGGCCAAAATCACAACTCCAATTCCAACATGCCTGGTGAGTGGTTCCGAGCATCAAAAAATCTTTCCTACTGTTTGTACGATCTCCAACTTGAGATGCGGCTCGAAGAACAGCAGCCAAACAAATCTGTCTTCCGTTTTTTGCAGCTTTGGGACTGATTGGTTGTGTTTGTTTCTATTCTTTCTTCTTCGCCAATACAGCCCACAGTGCCTTACTGATGAGCAACAACAGCAGCAACAGCAACAGCTCTGGCCGTGCCAGTCCACACACCTCCTCGGAGTCGGAGTTCCCCCAGAACGGCTACGAGCTGGCGGCCCATCTGAAGCGCAAGGAGCTATTCTCACAGCGCAAGCAGCGGGAATTCATCCCGGACAACAAGAAGGACGACAGCTACTGGGATCGGCGGCGACGCAACAATGAGGCGGCGAAACGATCGCGCGAGAAGCGTCGCTTCAACGATATGGTGCTGGAGCAGCGTGTCGTCGAGCTGACGAAGGAGAACCACGTACTGAAGGCACAGCTGGACGCGATCAAGAGCAAGTACAATATCTGTGGCGAGAATTTGGTTAGCGTCGATCAAATTATGGCAACGCTGCCGACGAACGAGCAGGTACTCAGCTCGACCAAGCGCGTTAAGCTGGCGAACGGCAGCAGCCAGGGACGGTCTAGCTCACCGACTGGCTCGATGATTGGCTTTCCGCTATCGCGCAGTCCCTCGCGACAACCGCAGGCTACCTCACCCTCGCAATCACATGGACGTGCCTCGTCACCGCACAGCCCACCGGTCAGCAACGGTACACCACATCTGCAGCAGACGCTGCTGGCGGTCGTACAGAATGCTCCGAGCACGACGTCCACCTCCCCCGGAGCTTCGTCGATTCCTTCCTCCCAGCAAGCACCGGTCATCCATCCCAACCCGAACGTGGAATCACCACCGCCGGCCGGACCAAGCTCATCGCCCACGGTATCGTCGGGCGGTGCTATTCAGCATACGAACGGTGCGGCAACATATCTGTCACCGGTCCATGCCATCTACCGCAACGGTACGATCGTCGAGTACGAGCGGGCATCGGAAGGTGGCAAGTTGTCGTCGATGGAAGGTAACGGTCGCAGTCCGTCCCAGATTCGGCTGGAACTGATCGAACGCAACCTGGACGATCATCATCACCTGCAGCAACAGCTCGCCCAGCAACAGCACCATCATCAGCAGCAGTTGGCTTCCTCCTCGTCCCAGCATCATCATCATCATCACTACAGCCATCATTCGCGGGAGGTGATTCGGGAGTCGGTGATCGATCATCACCATCCGCACCATCACCATGCGCAGCATCACCATCAACCTCCGCATCAATCCCACCCGCATCAGCAACATCTTCAGCAGCAACAGCAGCAACATCCACACCATCTTCACCAGCGAGTGCTGGTGTCCAATGGTGAGCTGGACCGAGATGAACGTTCCCCCTCACCGACGTTGACACCTTCGGCTGCACCGCGCTTCGGTTCGCCTACCACCACCACAACCTCCTCTTCCGCTCCGATCTCATCCACCTCACCGCCGACGATCATCTCAAGTACGAGTCCGGCGGGATCGCCACCGGCCCATGTTCCGGTTGCAGCTCACGCACACTCGCACCACTATCCGCCCCACCATCATCACCACCATCCGCACCATATAGCCGCACACCATGCGCATCCGCCACACTTTGTCGTGGGTGCAAGCTCCCCGTACGCTAGTTCGGCTCTTCCTGCCAGCGGTTATCCACTAACGGCCGCAGCCGCCGCCGTTGCAGCCTATGCCAGCGGAGCAGGCGCGTTGTATGCGTCGCCTCCGCGCACCACCGAAATAGCGAGCGCACTGCTGACGGCGAACGTGCTCAATCTGAGCCGCCGTGCACCGTCACCGTACGATTCGAGCCCACCACAGACGGCTTCCTCCACGGCGAGCGCCGGCAGCACATCCGAGCACGAGGAAGAACCGGACCGTGAGCGAGAAGTGCACGAACATGCCAACAGTTTGCCGGTAAAGTTGCGCCACAAGTCGCATCTCGGCGATAAGGATGCGGCAACGGCACTGTTGGCGCTGCAAAACATCAAGCAAGAACCGATCGGCATACGGTCGAGTTCGCCCGCCTGGGACGATGGTGACGGATCGTCGGACGAGCGCGATTCCGGCATCTCCACGAACGAGTGGCCAACGAAGGCGGAACAGAAGATGATGGTACCGCTACCGGGATCGCCACCGTCAGCGTCCGCATCGTCCGCGGGCAGTGCGTCCGGTGGCGGAGCAATCGTCAGTACCGCGGCAATGGCGGCCGCCGCAGCAGCAGTTGCGGCCGCAGCCGGCAAGATCACCTCCATACCGGCATCGGTCGTGATCAGCAAAAAGGCGGAGGAAAACATACACCTGCAGTCGAAGCTGGCCCGGCTCGAGTCCGAGGTCGCCACCATCAAGAACATGATGATCTCGAACACGACCGGCAGTGGGTTCGGTGTGACAGCGGCAGCACAGTAGCGCGCATCGTGCACCGAATTGCCACAGCCAAGTCGCACAGTACGACGGCACCGAAGGCGACGGCCGCAACGATGACGGATGAAGCAATGAGACCGGACGAATAGACGACTCATGTGTCATCCGGATCGTGCGGGTGTGATCTAGTTCCTGTAAAAGTAGTTTCGACGAGTAGAAGAGGATAGTTGTCGTACGAAGTCAACCCGACGTCCACACGCTGGAGTTTCATTCCTGGGTGAGCCGCGAGTATTCCGGCCGGTGAGTGATGGAGCATCGAAATTGTGCGTGGTTCTCTCTTAAGATCCCGTCCGCACCACAAACTCCACACCCCAACCACCCGACCGCGATGGAAGTGAAGCGAAGAACAGAGCAAAACGGACCACGCAACAAGCAGAAGGATATATCCCCCATTTTATGTTAGTGGGTTAGTTGATCGGTTGGAATTTCTCGCCGCATCGACGTGGCGTGAACGTACCGCTGCGTGCTTGGTGAAAGTTACGACAATCTGTTAGCCCGCGAGAGAAAGGCAGCCGGCAAACCGATCACGGCGTGTAGGACGCAAGGAGAAAGCGCACTGCTTGAGGCGTGTCCGTCCCGATTCGGTGAGGTTGCTTTTTTTTCTGTTCGTTATCTGCCGTTTTCTTGTGCTTCATTGAAGGCGCTCGTCGAAGTCAAGTGAAATGGTGCGACTTGATGCTTCGGTGAGCCCGCAACCAGTGGCAGCTACGCAGGTGATGAGAATGCGACTCTTTACGCATCGTTTTTTTTCTGGATGGTGCGTGTGGATGTATTTATTTGGAAATAGTCTGTAGGATGCGATGTGAATCAAAATCAACAACAACAAAAAAAGTCGATTGACTGGTTGGTTTGTTGTGGATGTAGTACATCTGAGATGAAGTAGAACAGACCAGGTGATGGACACAGAGGATCGTTTGTTGTATAAAAAAGAAGAAAAAAACATGGTGTATAACACTAAAGCAGAACTGTAAATGTGAAAACCGAACTACATCAATCATATTTATATCCATGGTAGGTATAAGAAAAACTGTACAGAAGAGAGAAGAAACAGAGAGGGAGAGAAGCAACTTATATATCAAAAAGGAAATATGAAGTGTATTTTAAATATTAGTGTATTAAAGAGGATGAATGAAAATGATGATATGAAAACAAAACATTAAAAAAAAAGAATGGTTAAAACATAAACACTCAGTCCAACACGGTAAGATATAAGTGCAAAACAAATTGCTGATAATATGGTTCTACAAGGGAAACAACCGAGCATAACTTTATCAGATAGCAGATGTAACGTTCGTTTTTGTTTTATCTTCAAAGAAGATGATCCTATCGCAATGGAGCGTGCACGCTGGAGTATAGAGAGATAATGCCAGCGCTATTAATGGTATATGTATAAAACGATGAGATTTAAATGATACAATTTTAAGCACACTTACACCACACCAGCAGGAAACATTTTTAATTCTGTTAGCACTAGCAAAAAAAGAAAACACAGTCGTATAATGGGAAAGCATTACACGATTACAGAAAAACCATAAAACAGATAAAGAAAAAAAGAGGGTAAGGAACGAAAAAAACAAAATGGAATAAAAGAACCGGAGGAGCAAACTTTTTCGGAAATGTGATATCGTAGGTTTGGAACTATTTTTACAGATATTAAGAAACAGAAAAAAACACACAAACACATACACAATTATACAAACAACACAACAGAGTAAGATTTAATGCAAGTACACACACACACCCGCCAAGGTATTACAAAGTGATGACGCGTGGCAACAGTTTCGTAGCTTTCCGTGTATCCTTTGGCATCGCCTCCTGTGCGGCGTTGTTCGTATTTTTATGTGCTTTTATTACTACCTACGTTTAATATTATTACTCCCAATGACACACTTCTTGACGTTTCTATTGACCGAACTTTGGTGAAGAATGTACGGTTATATCGTGTTATATTTCGTTTGGTTTTTACATTTACTATTTGCTAGTTTTGTTCTGTTTTTTTTTTGTATTTACCTATTAGCGTACGATTTGCTTCTGATAATGATAATCACTGTAACAGCTATTAATTTGATTAATATGTTTTCTATTGAAAAACAAGTTTCACCACGTGAAAACGAGTATGTCATTGAGTTAACTGGTACAGTTAAAGCAAGTACGTGCGACTATTACTCTTTTAGTAAGGTTTTTTTTTGCTAGATTATGTGCAGTTTTTTTATACATACATACACACTAAGAGCTTATTATAGAAACGAGGAACATTTTTTCTGTTTTAGAAGTATCTCCAATTACCCTTCCAATGCAGGTGAAAACTACGAAGAATTGTTCTTTTTTTATTTATTTTATTTTTATACGAAAAAACCGCGCCCACAATTAATAAAAGAATGAGAATAAAAACTTTAAGTTGAGCAAATGTAAGCAAAAGTTTGTTTTGCAACGAAATGGATGAGAAAGAGAAGAAATATGTAGCTAAACAAAAAGGCAAGTTAAATGAGAACTGAAAGCTGCAGCCGATGAGATGAGATAATGCAGCATGCAAAATGGGTAACACTTTTCCGGCCATCCGACAAAAAGCTTTACGGAAGAAAAGCTTCATTTTTAAAGGTTTTGACACACGTAAATATGATCGTGTGTGGTTTTTGTTGTATCTTAAATGTTACGATTGCCGGGATATAAAACACAGGCGATCTATTGTGCTGTAGACATGTGTTTTCTGCCGATAACGGATCACTTTGCTTTGGCCTTTGTAGATTACTCTTTGAGTAAATGTTATTACTTTCGTTTGAAAGTTTACAGGTTTTCTTTTTTACTGTTTCTACCTAGATATGGTAGACGATTTTGTGGAAGAGTTTTTTTTTCTTATAAAACATCATTTAGTTGACATATGTTTACACAACCAGAAAAGGTAAAGAAACTGCACCGATGGTGTCCATTATTCCTGTTCGTTTTTAAGACTTTATTCAAACATATTCTAACGCATATTTGAGCGACTGTAAATTAACGTACTATTACAACTATTTCAAACCTCTCCAGAAGTGGACGAACAGAACAGTATCAGTAAAAGAATTTTTTTGAACAAATCAACGTAGTTAGTAAAGAGAAAAATGGTAAACAAAAACCGAAGGAAGGGAAATGAACCTTAAATCGTGATCAGTAGTGAAGGAATCCTTGGACTTGTTTATTTCTTTTAGACGATACATATACACCAACACCGATGCGAGGAAATTGGAGAAGAAATGGAGAAGCGAAGAGCTATTATAATACTGTACTGGTGGCGTACCAATACTTCTTACATTACGAATGTTTACTGTATAATTTGTATCAAATTTACGTATGAAATACACTCACTTTCCTAAAAATACATAAATGAGGTGACTCTTAACTGTTGAGAAATTGTGTCTATTACATCGAACGGACGTACGGTGAGTATTGCAAGCGTAAGTATGTAAAGCATACGCCTTTGCCAGGTCTTGTAATGATCCAAAAACCCATCTTCACATCAACACATTACAAGGATGTAACCATTTGCCCTGCATGCGTCGGCCATCATCACAGGCCCCTCTCGGTATCTGCTGGAGCTTCAACCTAACAGAGTCTCCGTGTATGCGATCACGTTGCAATCATCTTACCGCAGTCACATTGCACGAAAGGTGATGCGCGTGTGGTGTTGTCGTCTTTGAGCTGCTTACAATCGAGCAAAACGTGCGTTCGTATGGTAGTATGGTTGAGGGCACTTACGCGATCGGCTGACGTCGATAAGAGGCTGTGGCACGCGGAATGTTGCGAACGCTTTCTATTTCGCCTAGTGCACCTCGCGCCTGACGCTTTTACTGAGAGAGTACGTTAGCTAGAAGAAGCCAAAGTGGGAAAAGGGATTCCTGCAAAAGGTTGATGCTTTCTTTTATCCATAAACGTGGAATTAGCTTCTGGAGCTGGAAGTATCAATTAACGGTGATAACGTTGAGCTAATCGAATGATGGGCGTTAGAATGGTATTGATTTTATTGAAGAAACATTTTGAAGTGGGACTGTGTACATTGCACCCTAATAAGCCTTTAGTAATAAAAGTTTATTTTTACCTTATTTTTGAGGTCCAATTTTCAGCCATTTTGCTTGGGAAACTATCACTAAGCGAATAACTCTTTACTTTGAAATCAGTACAGTATTATTTCACGTTAATAGTAATATAAAGCTTCAATTGGTTATAATCTCTATGCTCCCCAGAAAAGTGGGATATTAATTGCCATTGAACACACCTATGCAACATTGTGCGATACATTAGTCTACGATCGCCCTTCTTCCGTACTGGCTTTTGGACAGGTGCCACTCCGACAAAAACTCCAAGCCAAAATCCGCTGTAGTTTGTATGTAATTTGGGGATCGGACGCAAACACACCCTTCATGCCGATCCAGAATCCAACACTCGGGACGTACACCACTCGAATCACTCAACCGTCAAACGATGGCATAAGCGAAGAGCACGAAGGCTTTGCTCCCCAGCAAAGAAGGGAATTGGCGAATCGGCATAGACCTTGTCCGGTGCCGTTGACCCATTTTCTCCCTCCCTTTTTTTTTTGCTCAGTATGCTTCCCATACATGGCCGACGATGGTGAGGCCCGTTTGTGGCAAACCATTTCCCTTTTTTGAAAGCAGGTCCGTAAGGGGATTTGGGTGGAAAAGTAAGGAAAAATAGTGAAGCGGATGTTGAATGGTAAGGTGGTAAATTTGTAACAATTTGTTCATACTTTCGGGTACAGAAGTTTTTCCTAGGGAAATTGCTACCATTAGTAAAAGTTTTGAGACAAAATTGTATTTTATTCTTGGATAACTGAAACAAAAAAAAAATTGTTTAATATTGGCCATATGCAACCCTGAAGCAAGCGTTAAGCATAATATTTAAATCATTGCCCGCAAGCGTTTACCGGCAGTAACTATCAAAAGCAAACCGATCACTGAAGGAAAGAAAGCCTTTCCATCCGTTGGCAGTGGTTTTTGTCAGAGAAACTAGAAAGCGGAGGGAAATTTAGGTTAAGTGAACGACGCGCTTAAACACTGCGCGAAACCAATCTGCTCCCACCACGATGCACGACGGTGAAGCAGCAGAAAGGTGTAGAAGAATTTAGTAGTTGTAGTGCTTTCTTTTCTTTCTGGTCTTTATCGCAGATGAAAACCACCCAGCATAGGCAGAGCATGTCAACCGCAGGAGAAATGCAACGATCGCATGTACAATTTTGCACGTGCCGCTGCGATCGTTGTGCGGTTTGCGCTTCACTAATCTGTTCGCTCACTAAACGCCACGGAAGGACGGCTTTGCTGGGAAAGGTAGGGCTTTTTCTGCTCACTGGGTTTAGTAATAAAGATTTACTCCACCAGGGGTGAAGTAATAATGAGAGAAAACTGTGATAACAATTACAAAATAATCGATCGTGTGTTGCACCTGAGAGTTGGTAATTCAACCATGGAGAAGTCGAGTTTTATAGGTTTGACTTGACGTTGTTTACAGCATAGCTTAAATGCTTATGCAATTTTTCACTTGTAAAACATTGGTTTTGCCATTCTTATACATTCTTTTAACACGAGTTTTAATTTGCTCGTTACATTGTATAATTTTAAAAGCAATTTATCGAAATTATGTACGTCGCAGTCTTGTTCCGTAAAACAATTACCTTATCAGAGGGTATTTTTATTATTTTAGTCCTGTTTGGTGTATACTTTATAAGCTTTATCTAGGATAGTTAAAACTCACAGCAACTGCTGTGTGATATATTAGAATGACGTATGGAAAGATTTGAACGGATGTAAAGAGAGTATAATAGAAATATGAGAAAATAAAATTATAACAAAAATATGTCACATCTTGATAAGAGACTAGTAGACATTGTGAGTGCTAGAGCTTATCGGCAGCTCGTGTGAGTTAGAACTCTTTGCTTTGATGCAATTTTCACTTCAAAATTTTAAAAGAAAACCCCCAATTTGTGTGCTAAAAAGAAAGAGTTTTAATTGGAAAGATTACACCCCTGTAACGAGATAAACGATAGCGATCGACAGTTTCCGAAAATAAGTCGAAAAAAAAAATCAACTCACAGCAACGTAATCGCTGTAATTGGGAAAGCTGTGGTACCGTGCGAAAGTGCGCATACTACGCAATGCATCATAATACTTTCACCATTGTGAAATGGACGATTTTCCAAACCAATCTCGGTGGTGGTGGTGGTGGTGGCGAAGGGAAAACCGATCGTTCGTATGTAGGTTTTGCTTCGTAGGCCATTTCTCTCCCTGTGTATGTTTACTGTTTTTCCCATCTTCATCTTCCGTTCACCTATTTTATCACATCTTCTTTGGCGAAGTTTTTCCATCAGCTTGAATGATGAAGTGATGTGGATTTGTTCGTTTTTCTCTCTCTCTTTGATTCTGTTTTAAGTTTTACTTCTTCTTCCACTTTGGCACGGTTGGCCTTTCACGTTTTGCTCTTTTTTGTTGTCTTGTTTGTTGTGGCTTTCTTTACAACAACACTGTGCGCACAGCATTGGGAATAATAAAAGGAACAGTAATGGTAGCATGTTTGACCTACATACACTTTCTTCTTTCACTCGTTCTTTCTCCACGCTGTTGTGAGCTGTGGCCGCGTGCACGTTTTTGCACTGCCATACTTTCTTTCTCTCTTTTGCCAACTTTTTTTTTTGTTTTTTCCGCTTTGCGACTTTCTTTCATTCTTTTTGCTGTCTGTTGCTCTGTTTATAGCAAATGGTTTTTTGTTTCTTTTTTTTCTTTTCTCTGCACAAAGTTTTTCTTTCTGTTGTTGCTTATAGTAAGCGTTTTTCTCCCTGCTTTTCTTCTTTTTACTTCATCTCTTTAAACATTATTCGCATTCGTTCGTACGAATGACGCAGATTCGCGAGCCCGCGCACGTACTTCGCGGTTCGTTAGGCATTCGTTTCATTATACCGAAGGGGAAAGATCCGCACCAAACCCTACGAAAGATGCCCTACGCAATGCTGGCAAAATGAGTAAAAAGGATGGCACACGCAATGACGTGCGTTAGGCATTACGGACTTAATTATGCGCCAGCGTATCCCCATCCCCGCAGCGAGTGATCGCGAACGTCAACAATGGCGTGCGCAGCGAATTGTGAAATGGTAAACCAAACGCGGCCCGAAAAGGATTAGCTGGAAAAAGTGATCACATCGGAATGGAGATGGGATGGTGATAAAATGGGATGGAAAGGAAGGGAATGGCTCATCTTGCCGTTCTGTTACCTTTCCGGATTCGTCTTTCCAGTGTCGTCCGCCCCTGCCAGGGAAAGTGTGCCATGATGTAATATTTGTTATACCGTTGTGGTAGTTTTGAAGTGTTTCAATCTCGTTATTATTTGGCACAGCGGAGGAAGATTTGTGTATGTTTGAAAATGATTGCCACTTTCTTTAACAATAACGAAAGAGAAAATAAATTATGTCAACTTAAAGGGTTTTTGTTTTAGAACCTGATGCTCACATTGTTCCTTTTTCTATCATCTTAATCTTTGGGGATAAATTCCAACTCTATTTTATCGGATAAAATAAGTAAAAAATAATACATAAATTGACCGCCAATAGAGGTTTGAAAATCCAGAACAACTTAAACTACTAATTACGAAGTACTCAACCACTTTCGATCGCGATCAGTTGTTGAGGCCATTTAGAAATCCTTGGTAAATATATACATAAAGTTCTAGATAAAAAGCTCAACTAGACGAAAGGGACTCTACAAAAGACAATATTTAGGATCTAATTTATTTTGGTCAAATTGTGTTGGTGAAAATTTGGGCAGTGGAGTGTCAGAGTATTGTGTCTCATTCTACGCAGACGTTCAGCTGAACAGACTGATGTATGGACGACAGATCAGTAGACTCCGGGGTCAAGAGCAAAGTGGACCAGGCTTCCTATATCTTCCTATTTCTGTATACTGCAAAAAATATATCTAAAGTAGGACGTACATTGATGGCTCATATGTAGGAAGATGAGAGATTACAGAACGTTTAGTTTACTGTCTAAAACGAAGTGTCTTACCGATAAGTTTCCAGCGTACATAAAACAGCAAAATAAGTACATGATCTAACTATTCCTTTCTGCAAGCTGACTCGTAAATCATGAAGCTTCCATCCGTTGGTTGCCGCACGAATCATGAAAGTGGATTCTCGACCCGCTCGTTTATGCTAGCGCTTGTCTGAGCGCCCTGTAACCAGGCTGGAGGCTGCTGAACGACGATCATGGCCTATCGCGCACAAGGGAAAGAAAAAAAAAACAGAGACCCCATTCATGGACCCGTCCCAACGAGTACTAGGTGTGTTCCTTTGCAGCGAAAACCAGTCAACCGATATCAACGAGTACGGGCGATAGATGGCAACGCGTCGATAGTCGTCTCCCGTGCTCCATTATGCTGCTGCCGGTCATTATGCTGTTCCCATATCCCCCAACCGTAAAGGGGAGATACTGTGTACGTATACGTACTGGCATAACATAAAAACACAACACTCAAGTATAAATACACTCCACCAGCGAGTGAGGAGGGAGGGGAGAGGGTGAGTGGAGAAGGCCAAATTGAGGGCATTAGGGAACCGAGGGCGAGAGAAAAGAAAAGTTGACCTCAAAAAAGCCGTAGAGACCGCGGCACTCGACCGTGGAAATGGAGAATGGGGAGAAAGGTTAGGGTTGCTGACGAACTCCGAACGGGATGCGGGAAGGAAGATGGTTGTGTGTGGGGTCGCGATTGTGAACGGGGTCTGCTTCCATGGTTTGTCGTCGGATTTCTAGGTTAAGCCGCAAATCGCTTTGGCAAGGCATGTACTATGGTGGGGGAATGGAGGAACTCTTTGCGGGCTCTTCTTTTTTGCCTTCACCCAACCCAGACCTTGGTACAGGGTTGGCACAGACCCTGTGCGAAACTGTGGCACAGTCGTTCGTTCGTGTTTTTTTTTCGTTTTTGCCGACACGCGATTTGCCCTTTCGCTGTCTTTCTCTGGGTGAAGTTTTCGTTGCGTTTCGTTTGTGTTTTTCCACCATTTGCCACATGCAACCCTAACGAATGAAACCGATGATTTGCAATGGTGCAGTTTGACGCTGCAATGGTATAATAGGATGCAACAACTAGGGCGGTGACGCTTTTTGGGTGGCTAATTAATCTCTGCCTCTGTGCTGTGTCGTGCAGAAGGATTTTTGGAGTTTTGGAGGTGCGAGAGTTTCGAGATTCAACAGCGGGATGCAGATGGATGACGCGATTGTACCGTTACCTCGTCACTAAATGCTTGGCAATTGTCGCGTTTGCGAACGCGTTTCAGAAAATTTTAACCAAACTCCATATAAAAAATATTGCAAAAAGTTGCTATAAGTGTATTTTCAGCGAAAAACCGCTATTTGAAGCGCGACGTGTGATCGATAGATGCCACCAATGGCTACATTTTCTTCTTGGACGGACATGCCCTCAGATGTCTGTGGCAGAAGTTATTCGAGGAACCAAGTTCCTTACCCTGTTTGAGAAAATGTAAAATTTTCCTCATTTTTGAGCAATTCAGCAAAATTTAAAAAAATGATTTATTTTAATGCGAATTTGTTGCAATGTGTTTCTTTTCACTCAAGTAATGCTTTAAGTTAGAAAAATAATAAAAAATCAGAAAAAAATTTTAAAAAATTTTCAAGTCGAAAATTTCATAAGGCTTACCCCTTACGTTTTTTTTGGGAAATTTTGCAAAAAAAATGAAATTGATTTATTTTAATGCCAATTGGTTGCAATGTGTTTCTTTTCACTCAAGTAATGCTTTAAATAGAAAAAAGAGTAAAAAATATTAAAAAAACCAAAAAATTCAAAAAAATGAAAATTTACTAAGGCTCATTTTTGCACCAAGTTTTGCCTATAACTCGGTCGGTATCCAACGGATCGCCAATCTTTAACCTGTGGTCGATAGATAGCACCAATGGCTACATTTTCTTCTTGGACAGCCATGCCATGGACAGCCATCTCAGGTGTCCGTGCCGGAAGTTATTCGAGGAACCTTACCTTAAGTTCCTTACCATGTTTGAGAAAATGTAAAATTTACCTCATTTTTGCACCAAGTTTTGCCTATAACTTGGTCGGTATCCAACGGATCGCCAATCTTTAACCTGTGGTTGATAGATGGCACCAATGGCTACATTTTCTTCTTGGACAGCCATGCTCTCAGGTGTCCGTGCCGGAAGTTATTTGAGGAATCAAGTTCCATACCCTGTTTGTGAAAATGTTTGTTTTAAGTAAAATTGCAATATTTATATATGTGATATAAGTTTATAAAGCTAAGATATAAGCTTTTATAAGTTTCTTTTCACTCAAATAATGCTTTAAAAAACGAAAAGAATAACAAATATCAAAAAAATAAAAAAAAAAATTTTAACTCGAAAATTTCATAAGGCTTACCCCTTGCCATTTTTTGGAGTAATTTAGCAAAATTTAAAAATTTGTTTTATTTTCATGCGAAATTGTTACAATAAGTTTCATTTCACTCAAACAATGCTTGAAATTAAAAAAAGAATAAAAAATAATAAAAAAAAATAAAAAATTATAAAAATTTGAAAATTTTTTAAAACTTTTACCGGCTCAAAATCACCTTCATGTTACGTCCAGAGGATCTGGTTTCAAGCTGGTTCTCTATGCGTATCAGCATAATTTAAATCAATAAAGCTCTCTTCCCAGCTTTTGCACCATATTTTCGCACTATCGTTTCGAAAGCGAATGGTTGCTCTATTTTCCGAAGCATAACAAAACCAAACCACCAATCTAGCCATGGCATATGATTAGCAATGCATAATTATCAACGGAATTTCCAACCACACAAAATGGAAAATAAGCGAATGACACACCTCGGTGTCGTTGGATAAATGTTAATCACCAGGCAGGAAACGGTCAGAACCCACCCATCAGTCGGTTGTTGAATTTTATGATTTTTATGATCCTATTGCCGCTCAGTTAAATGTCATCACGCGGAGGTGCATTAAAGCTATAAATGTTGGTTCTCTCTCTGAGTAAGTAGTATACCTTGCTGTACTAAAACCTTTCTGTTAGCATACGTTTTGCTAAACAAATTTTAGCTGAACAACAAAATATAATTGAAAATGATTCTCCTTTTTTTTAAGCTAACTAAAAACTTTGTTTTCAATGCTTCTATTCGATCGTGAAAAGCTTGAGTGAGCGCCCAGCTTTAGCTTTGAACTTGAACTCGTCGTCTGCTTTACCTTTTTGCGATCGGCACTCTTTGGTGAGTACCATAAAACAAGCGCGATCATTGCGTCGCTCATCGATCTCAGCCACGTGTTAGTTGCGAGGAGTGGAGTTCGTTAGTGCTTTTAAAAGCACCCCTCCTTATCCACCCCTAAATCCCTCTACCTCATAACAAAAAGCGAGATACTTCGATCGTGATGCCGATGATCGTTGAAAACCGGCCCGGTATGTTTTGGTTTTTTTTGTGCGAGTGCTTTTTCACTATTCGCACCCCTTCCACTATGGTCGTGTTCCGTGTTTTGAACTCGCACTTAGTAGCCTCGAACTCGACCGCGGTGGCCACTGACATTTGTTTCAATGGCACCCGCATATGCAGTAGTCGGGCTTGTCAAAACGGTTACGATTGGTTGCGTGCGACCGTTTCGCTGTCCGCTTATGGTGTAGTGCGGCTTGAGGATGGTTGAAGAAGCGTTGTTGGGTGCGCCGGAAGATTCCGTTTTCGACGATAGTGGGTGATATTGCCGCTTTTAGTAGAAGTGGTTGTGAAATCGGATTATGTCCTGCCGATGTGTGGACAGTTAACAAGCAATGGTTAATTGCATCTTAGAGGGGGATGGTTTTTAATTTGCAACAGCTGCAAGATGAGCTGATTGGGGAAGATTTTTTCAAAAGGGCAAAAAGATAAGCAGACAGCCATGGTCGTAAATAGTGACGATTAATTCGATCGATTTATACTATACATTCTTACGAACTTAATTACTATTATTTATATTGTTTAAATTAAATTTAATTGGTGTACTCATATATTGGGGTGAGTTTTGTTAAATATTTTTACATTTTATAATATCGGAATATTGTCTTTTTTTATTAATAGTTATCCTTCTTTTGTTACCTTTTTTGTTAATTAACGAGAAGCTATATTTGAATGACTGAGAAATATAATTCCTTCGTACACATTCACCAGCTTGATTTGCAACATTGTTGATACGATATATGTAAAAGAAATGAAGTGCATAAAATTAACCATATGAACGATCCGCATGCAGGGGACTGAGAAAACAAAGGTGAAACGCAAACGGGGAAAACATACCGTCGCAATGGCCTAAATATTTAATGAAATTTCATATCACATCGATGAGATTGAAGAAGCAATAGCAGTGGAGACAAATAACAAGTACATCAACAATAAAATCACACAAACACACACACACAGTTCCTGCCACTGGGGGAAAGTAGAACACAGTGTCGTGCGCGAGATATATTTTATTCATGCAAACGAACGACCGAAACCGAAACGCTTTGGAACGGGAATGATCTACTTTCCACCACAACACGATCGATGGGACGGTGGGGCGAGGGGAGTGCGCGTGGGATCGTCCCCTCTGGCCACCCTTTTTTTTGCTTTTGTTTCCGCTTGTCACATGCAAAAGGGTGGGAGGGGAAAGGGGTGGGGTACGGAAATTTCCCTCATCTCTTGTTTCCTCATCTTCAGTGAGCGAAGTTTGGTGAAGCCTTTTACTCAACCACCGTGACATCGTTTACCCCATGTACTCGATTACGCCCGATGGGTTGACTTTCTCTCGTTGCATGTGAACCACGGACGAAAGAGAGAGAGAATAAGAGTGGTAGGAAAAATGGCAATATCGAATGAAAATGTCGACCCGATCGAATGGAAAACGGGAGGGTATTATGTTCGTAAATGTGGGCCTAGTTTGCCGGTGTAACATCCGACGCCAGTGTGCGATAATATGAGTCAGCGAGCGATAAATTGTAAAGTGGAAAAAACGTTTTAAAAAATTACACTTATGCAGAGAAACCGTCGAACAGATGGTCGGACAGGATGGGATTTATTTTACTATTTTGTGCAATTACATCACAAGCGCATCATAACGGGGAGATAGCGAGCCAATTAATAAATATATGCTGAAACAGGTGTTAAGAACTGGGAAAAGTTGAAACTATGCATGTTTGCAGAATAGAAGAAACACAGTGTACGATTGCAACGTACGCATCAACCAGTTGAAAAATAAGTTGAAAAATAATGGAGTTGCATAAAAATCACCTTCTAAACTAGACGTCCTTGACGTGTTTCCATTTCGAGGTATCGAATCAAGCCGAAAATGTTAATGCTTGTCACCGTTTTCCTTCCTTCCTTTCCTTGTGGTTCTTCCCAAACTCGTCATGTTCGTTGACGTAAGCATCAAAGATTAGAAGCTTATTTACAACATGCTAAAAGATGTGGACTTTAACACTGTCGCCTTAAACTGATCCTTTTCGATCATTAATTAGGCAGAAGAAACAGGCTTTTGTGCATCCAGTTTAGCATAAGTTGGAAAAAATAAAACTCAATTTAGTTTAAAATAAGTATTACTAATTTTTCGGATCCCTCAAAGCTTGTTTACCTTAGTAGAGAAGGACATAATAAAAAGTCTTCTTTTAACATTAAAAAATAAAAAAAACACCCCAGTAGTATCAGCCATAACTAGGCAAAAACAATGGAAACTTATAATTTCAAAACACTTCTCAAGTCTCAAAATACGACCCAAACTCACGTGGCAACATGCTTGATCTTTGCCCATAATCGCCCTTAACTAATCTGGCCATACAAAAACAAACGAGCTGTCGCACTAACTGGACGGTAGCGGGTACACGACCGGGAAGTGCGATGTAAACAAAACCCTTCGGTGTACGGTTTTATTTAATCAGTCGATGGTGTGTGCGGTGGTTGCATAATATGCGCGTGTTTTTATTTTTTTGTTTTGCCACTCTCAACTCTTTGTTGCCACTAAAGGAAAAGAACCGTAGCAGACGGGACGCCCGGTTGTTATGGGACGGAAAACTACCGGAAGGCATACACGAGCATACCCGTTGGTCTTGGCTTATCGGTAGCGGTAGTTGGTCGATGGTCATCCGACGTGGTAGTGGTAGCGCTATTATCGACAATGCGGCTATATGCTGGCTCCCCCCCCCACCGGCTCAACGCGTTTGGGATGATAATTGTTATTTAATATTGAAAATCGAAGCTTCGCTACGGACCGCGTGACGCATCGAACGCGCTAATGACCGATAACCGATTGCGCATACTTGCATACATTTGCACATTCGCTGCTGCACAATGTGCACAAATATTGCGCAACGTGACGATTGATTCGCAATTTTAAACACCATTTGTTACATCTTTGGGCTTTGAGCTATATCTTTTCACTTGTTCTTCCGACTAGCAAAACTACCCTTGAGAACGCAGCGTCCTTCTCGAGGGTTGGTGCGCCGACCTCCGTTGTGTTGCAAACAGGTGGATCACATTCGCAAAAGGGAGTGTATGTTTCAACATCGACCATCCTCCGTAACAGTTTGTTTTGCATGGGTTGCATTTTGTGTTGCGATAAACACCAAACATACGCCAGTGTCCTCCGAGTGTTTGTGGTCTACTCTGGACATAAACATTCCGGCGAAACCGGCATGATTTATACGAAGAATTTCTTGAGGATTGGTAGAAGGTTAAGGCAAACAGAGGTTGTCTTTTTTTGTAACAGGTTGGTTTGGCTTAGGCTCAGAGAGGGAGTCAAGGTAATAGCCACTACTGACAACTGTGTACGATTACGTTACTTGCACTTTTCTTTTGGATGGACACTGACAACTAATCTTCCAGAGTTCAGGAATTAAACCTGAGAAATTAGAAGCCATTTTTGGACTCTTTTCTAATTGAGCAGAACTGGGTTGAGAGCTGGATCTTTGGAACTTGAAATCTCAAAATCCTTGTAAGAATTGCAGAGTATGCAAGTCCCAATGGTAAAACTGAAACCGGTTCTAGATTCTCTTCAACTTTTATTGAAATGTGCTGAGATATATTTAGAAACCAGCTCAATCTCTGGAGCATGTCCGACTTGAAACTTTCCGTACTTTAGAAATGTAAAAAATGAGAGAGCTTTGAAAAGGACCTCTTTCGTCTTGAAAAACTTCGGTATATGTAAAATAATTCACATTTTTCTTTGTATTTTCTACTTAAAATGCATGCAAAAATGGTACCCAAAGGAAAGCCCAACATTAGACGACTGAAGAGGTTAATTATTCGTTTCTAACTTTATGATAATCACAACATACCCCACATGAAATAAATAATAATGCTTCAAACACGCTACTATGCTAATGGTACGGTACCATGTTCACAAGTTTGAAGGTCATGGTCATCTAAGAAAAAGCAACATAACCTTACGAGGGAAGATACACACGCCAAGAAAAAAAAAAGGTAACAAAAGGATGACAAATAATTGACCCTCGCTGGTAGCTACCACCGCTGGAGAAGAAGCTTTCTGTCACCTCGTTCGAACCACGGTACAAAACACTACGTACCAACATCATCATCACCGTCACCATTGTTGCTATTATCATCATCATAACCGTAATCATACCGTCGCCATGCCACGGTCAGCACTTTTCTCGGTCACAACCGGTTTTTGCAGCAAACAAACCGGCAATACTGACCATGGGGCGTGATGGCGTCGAAAGGATGATGATGGCGGTCGGACAGACTAGCGGCCACACCGGCGGGGAATAGGGAGAAAGGGAGTGAGAGCAAACGATGTGGCAGTGAAATTGAACCCACGACCGATACATGGCCGCATTGCAACCGGTACGCGTCAGTGTGTCACGATGTGCAACATAAGCGCAGCTGTGGCATAATGCAGCTAACAGGAAGGAAATGGGCAAATGGGTTAGTGTGAGAGAGAGAGGAGAAAAAAGAAAACAGGAGAAGATCAAACTAGGGCAAAACCCCCGTATCAAAGCGTATTGATTTTCGTTAAATGCTTAAAGAGTTTAACCACAACTAACCAATGGCACGGGTGGTCACTTTCGCATACCAAACAAGTGTCATTGTGTTGTGCATCAGCTCTTAAGCATTATCACATGCCACTTGAAGTGGTCATTCAAATTGGCGACTGTTGGGTGGGGTGGGACGATGTGTTTGAACCATTCTCAAATTCCACACTTATCACGATTGTCTGTGAAGGTCGTGCTGACATTATCGCAGAGATTCTGAAAATATGCCAGACCCACGCAGCCATTTGATATGATCGATGGAAGGTGTCAGTTATTGAAGTTGGAAGTAAAAAATTATGCAACCATCCTTTTTTGCGTCTAAGTGGGTCATTTCGTTTGAATATTTGATGATGGTTTTCCATTCTTTTTCGGTGTTTAATTAATAAACAATTTCATACCGACACGTTGCTTGTTTCACATTCTTTCAACTGGATACACCTGGATACACTGGTTGCATGAAACCTTTCAAGGACATAAAAGATTGTAAGTTTCCGTCTCGAATCACGTTGAACACTCTTCTGGTGCCGCATGCACGGGGTACTATTTTATGAAGCGTCCACATTTTTTTCGTCCCAACTTCACCGGCAAACAAAAAGCTAGGGTAGGAGGAAAAACAAAAGAGTCAAACGAAATGTCACCTTATTCTCGGTAGGTAGCTCCTGTTTTCTACACGGAGCCGTTCCCATTTTCCCCATTGGAATAAATACGTCCGTGTTTTCTCGGTGAGCTGGCGACATAATCGCAATACCGACATACCACCGGAAAACGTGACTTTTCATCCACCCGATGCTATTGCGACATGTCGACAATGAACCCCGTGCGCTTGCTTGTTTCTCCTGCTTGGAGACTCCGTTTGGGAAGCTTTCTCCTGTTTTTTTTTACCAAACCAAAAGCTACCAGTTACAACTGCCACACGGGGGCTGGTGAATATTTTGTCAAACAAATAGGTTATGGATTTTATGCGCATCTTTCCGGCTCGCAATCATTGGTCTCTTTGGACGAATAGTTTGGAATTGATAATTAGCACTCCGAAAGCCAACGGCAACGAAACACAGCGTGTGGATGACTTAATGGTACGGTTCACGTACCGTCTCGGCCTCGGTCAAGGATATGAACGTGTTTTTTTGTTGCGAAGGACGCACCACACCGGTCGTTGGCTTCAGCATCGGTTAGCAGGTTGTGCGGTTTTTACCATTCGCTTCGTCCCCTTCTGACTCGACTGTCACAATCGACACAATTCCAAATGCGGAAATACGATCGGCTCTCCGGCTCACATGGTTTGTCTTTGCGCTTGTACGGTTTCGGTCCAGTTTTGGCGTGTGAACGTTCAAGCAATCGTTGCGTAAGATCGGCACTAGCGACCGGTGAACCGAGTAGACGATCCGGAAACCCCGTTCAGGGAAATTGATGAGCTGAGTGGTCGATACTAATGGTGCGTTTAAAGACTAATGGTTTTTTTGTTGTTGTAAATGATAAAATATAATAAATAAATGATAGCTATAACATTTTTTTTTGCTATAGCATTACAACCTCAAGAAGCTTGGCTTGATGACATGGAAGGACTATTTTGCTTCAAAATACATAATAAAATATTTATTTATTCACCTCTGGGCAGCTGCAAAAAGAGGAATATTTATAAAAGATCCACAAGGTGTTCAACTCTCATCAAGTTAGTAAAAGAACGTATCGTAGTACTGCTCGTCGGGTAATTCGTTAATGGACAAATTCCTCTCCAGGATGCGTTTCTCCGCAATCTTAACAATCTGTCCCAGTAGATAGTTGTGTGGTTTAAAAAGCTTCCGAAAGTTTGTTCTCTCTAGCCGATACACCTCACACACCTCCAACGCCACAACATTCACCGTGCGTTGTGCATCCGTGCGAAAGAGTGCAATTGCACCAAAGTTGGCACCATCGATCAGATGACCCAATTCCACACCATCGGGCGTATAGACGGCAGCGGTACCGACCGCAAGAAAGTACATCGTATCAGCCGCACTACCTGACGCGATGATCGTGTCTTGCTCGAGATATATCCCAAACTGCAGCTCATCCGCAATGTCCTGCAGCACGTACGGTGGAAGATCGCGGAACACATCACACCGTGCCAGGAACGGTTGGAAAGCGATCTCCATCAGCACCGTGCGACGCAAATTATCCGACGCTTGTATCTGAATCGGACGCACATCGAAGTAATGCATCCGATAGTGGCAAGCAAACTGGCGACTCATCTTTCGGTTGATATCGTTCCCGAGACGCATCCGGCGGGAGAATGCATCGATCTCGTTCAGTATCTCATCGTACTGTGTCTCACTAGCGTCCGCCGTTATGATGGTACGGATCAGCAGGAGCAAGATGTAGGTGGACCAAATCCAACCACCGAGCAGCAGTAGGGATTGTGTCCATTCGTGCAGGAAATCATGGGACACGGAGAGTGAGTGTCCTCCCTGTACACTGATCTTGAGCGTGATCATCATGGCGCGCAGATATCGATACATTACCGAAACATTGTGCTCCACATCATGAAGGCGTGCGGCAAGGAAATCACCGCACACGGACGATTTCGGTAGGTGCTCCTGGAAGTAAGCTCGAACGTTGCTGATTGGAGGTAAACGAGACCTGTGGGTGATTGGGTATAGGGCTGCATCTCGATGCTGATCATGGCTCCAAAGCACATCCACCAGAAAGCTGGCCTCAAACTCATTGTTCCCGAGCAGTGATAGTGTTAGCATCGGTACGACGTACAATAGGCAGGATGTCCAGTGGAGTACGTACAGCGTATCCATGATGGGTTCTAGATAGCGAATCTGCTTTTCGGACAACCCGAACAGACTTCGAGCAACCGTCGAGAAGTACCAGTTGATAGAGCGGAAGCGCCAAATGCAAAGCAGATACAGGTAGATCACTAGACAGAGGTATGCGGTCACTGCATCCTGATAAAAGGCACGTACCAACTCGTCCAACAGTAGCACATACGGTACGAAAAGCAACATCCGATTGGCCACATTCCACCAGCGCAACCGATACCGCACAATCCGACTCGGTTCCAATATCACTTCCCCTTGGCGTACGTATCCAGTAACCAGCTTAAGTGTAAACTCGGTTCCAAGCATCGCGCACAGCACACAGTCGAACAGTTGGATCCTCCACAGGACGTTGTACGGCAGATGGGGAGCATATGCGAACGCAAACGCAAGCGTCACTAGATGTAGCGTTAGCACGAAGTACATCATCATTTCCCAACACTTTCGGAAGCTGCTGAACGGGTGCACGATGAACGGTGGCAACTCCCGGACCAGTCTTGCATTCTCGGCCGCGATCTTCGTTCGGCTGCGATAGTAGATGTGTGTTTCGGGATGATCGGGCGAGAGCAGCAGCAGGGTACGGATATGGCGAAGAAACCGTGCGGCCAGTGTTGTACCGGGCAGGATTGGTGGAAGATGTGTTTCGGAGTCACCCAGTCGGAGAACTGCCGGAAGGGAACAATGGTGTCCTTTGAAGGACATTTTTCAAATTTCAAACTTTGGAAAACCTTGAGCTTTGTTCTCTCTTCTCATGGATATCTTGGATGGATTGAGCTCAAGGGTTGCTAGAAAATTTTAATGAATAATTTTGTAGAATATAGAAATATTTCATGGACAAATTATACAATAATTAGCAACATTAACGGCATAAAATATTCACCAAGAAATCCCACAAATGACACACCCCATTTGGTGTGGTTAAAATATCGCACTGCTGCCCTTAGTCACCATCACGTCTACCTACACCGTCTGCCGGATACACCTGACACCCGCGTATGGACGTCCTTACGCTGTCACGTTCCGCGCCGAGTGGCACATGTTCCTTGGAGCTTTTCCAAACCACCTCAGCGTACGCGTTCGGGTATTACGAAAAGCAAAAACCCGCCATTGTACCCGACGGTTCCGAACTTCTGGCGAAGGCAGCCTACGTCAGAGCGCGTCACGTTACTGTGCCAGGTGAGTGGAAAACTTTTTCCCAGCCTTGCGCGCTTAATGCACATCTTGGCCGGCCTTTTCCCTGTCATGGTACGGGGCGCTTTTCACGAGGCGACAAATTTCGTTGTGCAACTGTTTGTTGCTGGCGTAACCTTTTTGCCGAGCGTTGTGGCTATTTCGAACACGGACGGTTTTCAGTGCAAATGACATGATGAGAACGGAACGGAATGCAGCAAATCATACGAGATTGGCTAGTGTTTTGGAATTATTTGAATTTCAGTAGTTATTGCAAAATCAACAATATTTATATGATCTTCCAAAAATTTAAGAACATTCAGGCTAAGAATAGCTCCATTAAGTAATGTTAATAATTCCAAACAATTACAAGGATACAGATGAAACGCACATTAATATCTTCTGATCGTCTACTAACGCAACAACAGGAATAAGTAATCAGTCCAAAAGTTATATAACCTTTGGGATCTTTGTCCACGTAACCGATCAAATCGATTACTGATCCGGTCATATGCTAATTCTTCTTCGGTTGCATGTAGATGTCTTGCGAAGCAGCGAACCTTCCGTAGAAGGTTCAGGTCAATGGCAGTCGCGGGATCTCATGTATCACACATCACATCCATGGTTAAATGCAGCAAACGGAAAGGGAGGGGGGGGGGGGGGGGGGAGAAGATACAAAACGATCCCCCCAATTGGAGGAAAGTCTTGAGGCGTCCACCTTTCTGAGATGTCATTCACCAAACATCACTACCGAAAGATGATGTGGTGATGAAGGTGACGAAGTGCCGGACACAGCTGGTCGCGATCGTTACGAAACAACAGTCGCCCGGGGTTTCGCACTTCTTCAGGGTCGCGCACGAAACAGCTGGACACGATCGATGCTCGGCTGATGGTGTCGCGCACTGAGTCACTGACCGGAAATTGATTAACCGAAGCGTTTGCGAATACCGCGGCAGAGGTCAATGTGTTCGAATGCGGCACGGTTACAGATGGACCGTGAACGTTACGAAGTGGGAATTGACGAGGGAACAGCCAGCGTGAGAAGGAATGTTTGAAATCTTTCTTGTGGCTTGTTGCAAAATCATCTTTAATTGGGATTTTTCTCTAAATCTTAATTTATAAAATTTAAAATAATTTAATGTTCAGCACCCTTCGTAGAGACTCGCATCGTGAGGTACCACTGTACTTACATAGTTACCCTGCCAACGGTCAACAAATACAATCAAATACTCGATTGGATATCATAGCAACCAGTGTCCCGGGTGGTGTCCGTGTTTATATTTCTTCTCGTCGAATATTCGAAAGCCGGTGTCGCAAAATTTAAATCACTGAATCCATCTTGTAATGAGTATAGAAATTTCACCACAAATGGGAGAAATCGTAGAATACAACCCAAAAGAAGATACACTTTCGGGAGATAATATACACCACCGTTGTCATCCTTTGGTAAGCATTGAGAATTGAATCTTTCTAAAAAATGTTTTTATCCTCATGTCCTTTCCCCAATTCCTCACGATATAGCACTTAATCTGGCTGTCTGGATTCAATCCACGCGTGTCCTTGCTTAACGTCAGTACAACCCGTGACCGCAAGGAGCTCGTGTTGGCATCAGCCAATACGCTCCTGTTCTACTGCTATGATGGTGAACGTGAAAAGATAACGCCAGTTGTTGGACATGTAAGACTTTTTACGGCACTTAACGTTTCTTCAAGAGCTTACTAAATAATTCCACCAACTTGTGTAGAAAAATGTCATCAACATGGTCGGTTGTGAGGAAAGTGGACGATTTGTGGTGAGTTCTGATTGTTCGTACTGCATCAATGTGTGGGATCGTCATGCTGGAGGCGAGAACAATCATCATCCGGTCGCTATAAGGACTATTTTTGAACCGTTCAAAACGAAAGGCGATATCGGTGCGGTGTCATTGAGCCGCGATGGAAAATATCTACTGGCAGGTGGAGGAATACCGTCTGAGCAGGGTAGCCAACTGAAATTATGGTCCTGGACGGTTGGAAACGATTTTCCCGATGGTAGGAACATATCTGCATCTTCATAGGATAGTTCCGTACAGTTTTAACTTTATCTTACAGATACCATCACGCTACCGACACGTCTGGGGCGTATTAAAACCATCCATTTCTGTCCGGATCGTGGCCGTCGCAATCAGTTTGTCGTAACGCTCGAAAGTGGAGTCGTTTTTGGTGCATGGGACAGCAAGGAGCAGAAATTATCGATACAGGTCCCGAAGCGGCATGGCTTTCAGGACTACAACGATACCGTGTTTGTGGAGTGTACCGATCGTGCTGTATCGGTCACGGGTGCGGGTATGGCCGTACTCTGGAGCAACGATCGGAAGCTGGCTGATGGTGCGGATGGTAGCGTACTTCGGAAGGAGTTCCTTAAATATCTGCACCTGAAGTACGCTTCCATCAATGTGGTGCGCTCGTGTGATGAGAAAATTGTCACCGGAGATGATGACGGGGAAATTCGGTTTTACGACAACTCGATGAAAATTCTCTACTGGTTCAAGCAAGAGGATCTCGAACCGATACGGACGTTATCGTTTCAGCTGGTTGAAACACGTCAGTGGAAGCTTCCGAGTGAACCTAATGATGGAGATGATTGTACACCAAAAGAAGGTATCTGGAAGAAGAATTCAAATTGTAATGAATAAGGAATATTGTATAAGTCTCTTTCCTTTTGTTTTAAGAACCAACTGAAAAGAAATTGGAAGTGAATATCGAGGACATAGCTCCGAAGGATGTTTCCTTTGAAGCACGGCCGGTGATAGTGCGTGGATTCGTATCAGCAACGAAGTCAGGCAAGATCTACGACATTGACATAGTGTATAACAAAATTCAGGAGTTATTTCTACAGTCTCCGAGCATCATTACGGCATTTGCTGTGCATTCGGGAAGGTATTTAGCGGTTTATCTATTTGTTAGATCAAATGTAATGTTTCTATCTATATTTTTGTAGATCAGAACTTTGTACGTGCGACGGAAATGGCCGTTTTGTAGTGTATGATATTCAAACGAAAGCGATGAAATTAGCCCTCGATGTACCGATTCAGCGAACCCGGCGAGGTCGAATCACCACTCTAGCCTATTCACCATGTGGTCTGTATTAGTAGGGGAGAGGAAGACACTATTCCTGTGTGTCGAATTAATTCTATGTATATATTTCGAAATGCAGGAACATTTTTGGCTGGTGGTGCTGAAAATGGATACCTTTGGATGGTCGAACCTAACTTGCTAATCCTTACCGGAAGCGTACCTTTACAGTTTACCGGCGAGAAGATACGTTTGGTTTTATTTGCTGAGGACAGCAAGCATTTAGTTGCTGCGGTAAGACTCTGCGGGCTTTTTGCTAAATCCCAATCATCCAGCTAATGTATCACTTTCTTTTCTGCTTAGGATGAAAGCAATACGATCACAATCATTCACCGTGTAAAGGACGATTGGCAGGCAGTTGGACGATGCGTAACGCATAGATTAGTCGATCTGGCCTTTCTTAGTGCGACCGATTTTGTAACCATCGGTGAGGATCGGGTAAGTGATGTTCTAAGCTGTAAAACATTAATTTTCCCAGCTGAAAAGTGTTTTTTCTTCTTCTCCCATTCAGTACATGGTACATTATACGATCAATTGTGACGAAATGGTACAGCTGGAAGCTTTATCGATTGTCAAACGAACGAGAATAGAACAGTCCGCATTTCCAACAGCACTTCTTATCTTACCAGGCGGGAACGAGATTTTGGTTGCAAATGATCAGCTGAAGTTCAAAATATTCAACAGTAAAACTTTCGAAATACTGCACACGTACCTGGCTCCATTTCATGACGGTCCTGCACGTTATCTGCGGGTATGAGTTGAATACTGAAGGATAAGAAATGATCAGTAGAATAGCATTTGTGTTTCATTTTTAGCAACTTCCGGGAGAAGACTACTTCCTATTCATCACCGATAATAACATCTACCTGCATCATCTTGCAATCGATGGTAACCCGTTTAAGTACCTGGCAGTGCGAGGTCATCCGAAGCGTCTGAAAGGATTGCAAATTGCCTGGACGGTGCGGTGTGCCTTCACGTACGGGGAGGGAGATCATGCAGTTAGTATGTGGAAAATTAATACAAGGTACGTTGTAGCAATGTTGATATTCTAGGTCTTTGTCTTTGATACCTCTTTACTCTTTACTTTTGTGCTAAGTCCGTTGCTGGATAATATAAAGTATGCTGGGACGGGATTGGATCCATTTTGTACGCTTCTACCGGGGGGCAAGAGAGGATGCTATGTACGTGAGATATTAAGTCTGTTCTTCTACAACCAGATATCCCCAAAGAACAGTGATGGTGATGCAGAACTTACGGTAAATTTGGAGATCTTCGTGTGTTGGGTCGTTTTGTGAGTGATATCCATATCTTTCTAGTTGCGGGATGCCATGAACGTTCAGGATGTCCCGAACTATATGCGTAGCATTGGATATCACATGACGGAATACGAGGTAAGGGTGACACAGGATTCTCACACATCTGAAATTATAATAAAAATAGTGTTTGGTCTATCCAGGAACTGAACCTTTGCAAGGAAATGGAGCTTACCGGGACGTACTTCCTTACTTTTGAAGAAGTGGCGAAGCTTTTTCTAAACCACCGTACCGCCACTGGTGGACCACCGACTACGGAAGACATTCGGACTGCCGTAACGTATATAGGCGCTACTACATCATCTGGTAACGAGAGCAGTCTCGAGTTGTTACATCAATTCAGCTTCTATAACATTCCCCATCTTATTTCAGGCAATCAGGTCGACTTGGTGAGACTCATTACACTGTTGGCAAGTATGGGTGAACCGATGGAACCGCAAACGGCAGAAGCGTACTGTAGAATTCTTTTCCCAACCGCTTTTGAAGCAACTGAACGTGACGAAGGTACTGTAGCAGAATGTGACACTGGTGAAGAGTGCACAAACTGTATCAGCATCGAGGAATTTGCCGATAAGCTATGCTGAATGCGCTTTTGGATGTAATCTGCCGGTAAGATGCTTCTACACCACACAGCCCAGTTCGTTTTGTATCCGATTTATCGTTTATTGTTCTTTATTCGATTTCAGGTATGTGAGAAAGTGTACTGCATACAATGTTCATTCGCTCTTAATAACGCTACATAACAATAAGGAAAGTCTTAACTATATACCCTAGCTCCCTAGGAAGAAACATTCATGTTGAGTATCGGAGTATTCGATAAAGGGGTAGACGAATGAATGATCATCTTGCATATGGTTCATCAGCTATAATGAAAGGAAGAACTAGTGGCACTTGAGAGATAGGTCTTGCTTGATCTTCGTTAGGGAGATCATCAACTGAGGCGCTACCTGTATAGGGAAGATGATGATGATGCTTTGGAATGAATGGCAAAACTTTGATCCCTAGCTTCCTAACGTTCCTCGGGATATTCAAAAGACGTCTTTAGAGAACAACATCATCGATGAGTGGGAAAACCGGCGAACCTATATTGAGTAGTGACTATATAACGCTGCATCATGAAAGTTGCCATCTTCAACCCTATATCTTAATTGTCTATTTCTAGCTCCTATCTAGCGTATGTGGCTGCAGTGGTCGGTGTCTCATGTGCGCATCGGATCCCTATTGTTACCCGGACCGTTCCGATCAAGTGCAAAACATACGTTCCATATTTTTTTTTTTTGGTTTCGGATCGATCTGGGGAAGAAGAACGGATCGTTCGCGCAACCAGAGACACCGACCGTGTTTAGCTTACTTATTAAAATCACAAATATTCCCTTCCATTTTCACATGCTTTCTTCCTATTCACTGATCTGGTTTGCGCACAGAATCCACGATGAACGGTGAAATCATGCTATCTTCTTGGCGATTTTGGTTTTTTACCATTTACCAACACTAAACTGTAGATTCTTACTGTATTTCTATCCGTTTTTGTATACATTTTTTCACCTGTTACCTTTTTTTATTATGTTTGGTCCACCTGGTTCACAAACAGGGGACGACTCGTGATAACTTGTTCTGCTTGGGCTGCTCTCTTTCTCTTATAGAGCCGCTATACTCTTACTCGTGATCGAGCGATCTACTTCTGGACAATGTAGGTTTGTGGCAAAACAAGAAAAAAATATATATGAAAAAGTAATCCTCCAATCCTTAAACACAATAAAGTTTCCTTATATATTTATACGCTTGCGGTACACCTCTATCACTTAATTCGTTTGCTTATAATGCTTAAAAACTGCGCTTACAATAAGGTTGCCCGATGATGGCGCAGCGGATCGCATATGATCGATGTAATTGGTTTTCCTAGATATCTTCTTGTTCAACGGCAAGTTTACAGCCTTTCGTTTCGCTTCGCTTTTTTGTTTTGTTTTGTAATGGAATCTAATAGACTCCTACCAATTCTTACTCCCACCCCTACCTACGTACACAGCGCTCCTTTCGTATGTTTACCACTTGTTTCAATCGATAAGGCTACGTCAAACAACACTATTCGTTTGTTGATGCTCACTAAGGCCGTTGATTAGTTTCAACGGAATTTATCATCACATATTTTTCGTAACAGCGGATCCGGGGTCCGATTCTACCTGAACGATCCATTATCCTTCGGTCTAATGTCTTCCTTACACATCTGTACACATGTCGCTTTTGGATTCATTTCCATGATTTGGTTTAATGTATCTGTTCTGTTCCATTGTTTTACTCCTAACTGGACAATGATGCAAACAAGCAGTTTGCGCCTGTTCCGTTCCAAACATCGAGAATTGAGTAAATTTAATAATCTAATCCTTCCTAGCTCATCCTATTCTAATGAGTGTTCATTTACTTCACGGTCAATCATTTCCTCTAAGTTTGAACTGTTTAATATAAAAAAACGTAACATGAGCGTATTAGCACAACTTTGTAACAAGATGCAAAATTAACCAACATTTACACATTACTTTCAGATTCGAATGAATTTTGAGCATCGCTCGACAGTTGAATTAATCGATCAATAAAAATGGAGTTTTTTAAATTAGGAAACGATAAACACAGAAACAATTAAAATGTGCCCTAATTAGAAAGCCAAAAACAAAAGCAATAAAACTGAGACATTAATGCCCGAAAAGAAAGGAAAAAAGCACAATTTAAAAGAATTTGGCAAGAAAAGACATTAAATTTTGGTTTGAAAGGAAAGAAAAAGAAATAAAAAGTTAAAAACTAATCTAGACATGTAAAAAAAAAGAATGCAAAAAGATGGGTTTATAAAACGAGTTGATGAGTTGATACAAATCACAAGTTCCTTAAGAAGAGTATGTGAAGTACTGTACGGAAGAAGTAAGGGGAAAGTGTTCAAACTGAAGCTTCGACACTGACTCGTGATTTCATTCGGTCACCTATTTATCATTTGGACACGATTACCTTTGGAATGAGTATAACATTCTGAAGCATTATTGAGAGAATGAAGAAATTTAACTGTATGTACGGAATAACACGATTTGCCGCTTTCTTCCTGCGACCGAAAGGCACGATGACAAAACAAACGGTCGTACACCACACTTCCTGGCTTTAATATCTTGGACGATCCGGAACGAGTACAGGCGACGTGCTAAAGAGAGATTTCATGCGCGTGCCCTAATAATCCTTCGATTTGTTACTGTCCTTAATGCCTCTTCTTTTGGAGATAAGGTTGGTGGTACGCTTCTTGTGCGAATAGGAACGAAGTTTACGATCGGAGGTGACCGCTTCACGGGATGCTCCTGAGTAGCGTGTCTTGCGCGAAACCGATGTTGTAACTGAAAATAACAAATGGTTTACGTAAGATCGGATACATATAATTATTAGGAATTTTTAAGGAGTATTAAGGATTTATTTATATGGAAATGGTAAGAACATTGAACAGACATATCATTTACACAACATTTACACTGCAAGATAACACGTTCCATTCAATTGATTCTTCCATGATCTTTCGTATTGATCAACCTGTTTGAATGTTTACCTGGTGTAAGGGAATGTTGTTCGATTGTTTTTAGCAGCTTCGCCTGTTCCTTGATCTTTCTCAACAGCACCTCGTTCTTCTGCCGCTCCAAGCTCAGCTCCAGACACAGCTGAGCTTTAGTTTTAGAATCCACCGGTGATAGTACGCTGTGTGTGTGTGTGGAAGGAAGTTAAATAAAATGGAATGATGAAAGTAATGAACGAGAAACAAAACAATGTGAAACTTACGGATGGTTGAAGATCGTCGTGGACGAGGGACGCTTTTCCGGGTTCGGGTGCATCATCTGCTTGATGAGTTCATTGAAATCCTTCCCAATGTTGGGCAGATCGGGAAACTGGCCACTGCGCAGCTGATGCCATCCCTTACCGTTCTTCGGCAGTGGTCCACCACCGGCCGCTTCGTACAGTGTGATACCAAGTGAAAAGATATCGCCCTTGGGCAGATTGTTGTAATCTTCCTGCAGTATCTCGTTCGGTAGATAGCGACAGTCGCCTTCCTCCACTTGTGGCCCATGGATCGAAGTGACGTGCCCGAGATCCCCGATCTTGTACGTCACCAAGTACTCGTTCTCCAGATCGTCGTACACGTCCTCAAACCCATCGTCGGGACAGTCGGCTATTACGGGCAGGGCAGTAGCTCCGTGCATTGCGCTGCCCGAACGAAGTGGTGTTTTGGACAGGAAAATGTTCCCTGCCTTCAGATCCATATGTACCAGATCGTTCGAGTGAATGTACCGCAGGCCTTCGGCAATGTGCAGCAACAGTGTGCGCAGTTCCGATTCCTTCAAGCAGCGTTCCTGCAACACCGTCTGCAGACTGCCTCCGTTGCAGAACTCGTTCTGGATCAACATATGATCGTTTTCGGCCCAGGCAGAATAATAGCGTACCACGTTATCATGTTTGCCGAGCACGGCATGGGCATACACTTCGTTCAGGGCCGTCTTCTCCAGCGAGCTACCCGCGACCGGTCGGATGCTTTTCTTAATCGCATAAACACATCCGTCCAGCCGGTTGAGACACTGGTACACTTGTCCAAACTCACCCTTGCCGAGCAGCGACAGTTCGATAAATTCCTGCTTGTACCGGGAGATGTTGGAATCCTGTAGGGCGAGCCGTTTGGAGGCCTGCCTAAACTCACCATTCTCGTCCTCCACCATATTGAACGTTTTGAGCGTATGGTTTGTGGTGGAATCGTTCGCCTGCCTTAGCGCAAACGGTGTAGCAACACCACTGTACGGAAGGCGACACTTGTTGATTCGGTTGTTAGCAAACAAACCCACGAACTGGCCCTTCATCGAATGCGCATTGCTATCACCGATAGTTGCTTTGGCACTTTCGGGACACTCCTGCCGGGTACGCTTCTTCGTTCGCATAAACATAGCAGGCGGTGTGAAGGGATTCACGTTAGCCGGCGGTAGCCCCACGTCATAACGCCGATGAAGCGGAACCGGTTTGGGTTTGTCGGTGACGAAAATCGGCATTCCTCCGTCCATTGGTTTTGCTAGCACGTCCGCATCGGTACCTGATTGAGCGAGCACATCCGCCGACGGTGCGAATAGTGTTGTCCCGGGGCCAAACACTTGTCGGCGGAACATTGTATTGGTTGATTTTTGCAGAATGGTTTTTGGCGTTGCTGGTGTATCGAACAGACGTAGCGCCTGCACCTTTCGATACGGCGGTGATAGAGACGGTTGCTTCTTGCCCGATGGCTCTGCCGGATTACGTTCCGGCGAGTTACCGGAGAAGGACAGCTTTCTCGGCATGACGGTTGCCGAACGATGTGGCGAAGGGTTCAGCTCGGCACTGATATTCATATCCGGCGATGAATCGATGCCGCTGCTTTCCGTGTGAATCTCCATGGTGTCCGTATATAGCACTTTCACTTAACCGGAACAAGTTTGCAACAATACACGAAACGGGGCACACTAGAGCGTATTTTCAACAGCAGCTAAGCGAATTCCAACGCAGGAACAAAACATAACAGATGACGCGTAGTTGACGCGTTCAACACCTAAACACAGCAGCTGGGGATTCAGATATATGACGCCGAAGGATTACTTTGGCGTAGTTTCAGTTTGTTTCTCGTTTTTGATTGGTTTTACAACGTTACAGATGGATGGCACTTAGTTTCTTGTTAGATTTCGTAATATTCACAACAGAACAAACAGTATGAGTCAACAAACAATACACAAAATAGAGTCAATCATTAAAAAGCCGTTTATATTTTTAAAACGAGGTAGAGGAAATGATGGGTTTACAAGCAGGTGCTAACGGATCGAGCGTTCCGAGGTGATGCGTTCGCTCGGAACGACCACTCCGATCCGGAGCGAAATGTTCCCAAGCAGCAAAGGTGGGTGAAATATTTCACCCGAACTGAGCAAACGTTAATAATTTTTTAACTTCTTTTATAAAAAAATAGCTCCAAGTATGTGAAATAAATAAATAGTTGTAGAAGAAAAAACTGTAAATAAAAAGATTCTGAAAAGAAATGGAAAAAGAAAAACGATCCAAAAAAATCCGCGAATAGTTTCGCTCTTGTGAAATAATTTCAAATTTTAGTGGCGTTTATGTTTTCTCAGTGAAAAGTGCATAAATAACACTCTCATAACTAGTATTTATCAACAGCAAAATAAAACAATTCCTATGCAAGCAGCCAATATATAAATATTTTTGTTGTACCGGTTGAAACGGCTGAAACAGTTGCAAAGACCATCACTACGCAGCCCTTCATCATTTCAGGTTTCGCTTGTTCGTAGGGCGAAATACGTTTCCGGTTAGACAAGAAACTGTGTCGGTGGTTTTAATTTTCAAGCAAATACCTTCAATGGCGGTTTAATTTCAAATTTTCAAAACATTTTGCTTTGATAAAAACGTTTTTACGAAGGACTGTATTTTGTTTAACAAATTTAAACCCCTTTCAAACATTTGAAAATGAATGCACTTCGTCTCATTGAACACCCAAATTGGTATCGCTTGTCTGTATGCTCCATAGATAATACACATCCTTGCCAAATGGAACAACCTTGAGCTGAAGATTGTGCGTGTGCCAACAGCAAAACAATAACTTCCGCCAAAAACGCACCACAATAACACATTTCTGGCGCATATTGGTGTTCGCCATTCGGAACCGAGTGGCCTTCAAAGGTAAACCAGCAATCAGCCCGTTCCACAGCGTAGACAAACAACACATCAAAAGCGCATAAAGTTTCCACGTTTTCCGATTATCTCATCTTGCATGACAATCGTGTCATGCGGAAAGCCCCACTCCTTAGCGGATGGGAAAAGTTTCTCATAAATCCACCGCACGGTAAATTCGTCTCTGTTTGATGGTAGGATGTTGGTGGGAATTTGGAGGGTTTGACCGATGCAGATGACACAGATTGGCAAAAGTCCACCAACTAGGGAAGAAAGCTGGGAAGGATTTCCCAACATAAAAGGATGTGATTCTAATTACAAGGTTTTGCCTGATGTCATTTTCTACTTTTTTCAGCAACTGTTTTCCATTAAATAGTTAAGTTATTTAAGTTTTCGTACAACAACACAAACCTCGTATAAAGCTCGTTACCTGTAAAAGCAATAAATAAGACATCCTTAACTATACGCAGAATCAAAATCATCGGACAGCAAACCGAACTGCAACAGCAAACCGGACCGGCTATTTCGGCAGGCAGTAGTAGTGAAGGTAGTGTAGTACTAGCGATCGTAGTAGTAGTACGAAGATAAAACCGTATTCGTACAAACAGACAAGAACCGCGGCGCCACATTAGTTCTATTTCTATAATATTTTATCTCTTTTCGTCTGGGACTATTTGCCAAAAAAACGCGGTATATTATTTATCATCGTGCCCGTCTGGCGGGCTCGTGCGGGAACCGACGTGCCGGCCGGCGGACGGAACACGGACGCTCTTCACAACGACACGAACTTAGAAGATTGTCTACCCGTGGTTCGGATGACTGGGGGCTTGGTGTTTCTTTGGGGGGGTTTGGAATTTTGTACAAACCGCCTCGGTCGATGCCATTGCGGTGGAACTGAACTAGTGTGAGATTCTACGGTGCTGCTTGCCGTTCACGGCAAAGGGGAGCCTGTTGAAGCTTTTTGGAAAGCTTGGAACTGGAACACGGCAAACTACTTTGCGCTACCCCGTTTTGCGATTGATATTGATCTTGACGGGTTTTTTGGGGTGGCGAAAAGGTAATGTTCATCCCCGTGTGCTGGACATGCTTCTTCGTTCCGTGACGTTGAATGCGGTTGAATGCAACCGCATTTGGTATGGGAGCGTGATATGGAAACGATGAAGTTGTGTCGAGATTCTGCATGGAAAGGAAGTAAGGACTTAAAAATACACTCTCATAATTTGTAAATAATCAAATGGAATACTAAATAAAAGGTAGTTTGCTCAGTACCAAGAAAAAAATGGTTTGAAATTAATTGAGTTATTTGGGCCAAATTAACATATTTCGTTTTCCTATTTTTTAATTCCTTTTACTGTGTATTTCTTCAAGTTTATCTTGTTTTTTTTTAAATAGGGAATTCTTTTTTATCTTTTTGTTTATTCTTTATTTGTCATTTAAGTTTTCTTTACAAGATTTCTAAATTTTCCCTTCATTGTTTGTTTTATCACGTTTTTTTGTTTGAAATTTTCTTACTGATTTAATTATTATTAATCACTTACTTTAATTCATTTACAAATAAATGATTCATATTCCTATAAAATGACCAAAAAGCAACAAAAAAAGACATTAAATCTCGTCGCTAAACATAGGGACAACGAGCCCCACACATTCATAATCCGTTTAACCGTCGAAAGGATCCGATTTTTTTTTTCTCGATGAGTAACTGATGTCTTAGCAAAAATGTGCAACCTAATTTTCACCATATTTCAAACGTTTCTCTACACCATATTTTCCATCCCATAGCCACCCGGTCGTTGGTTCCCTTTTTGTACCGACGACCAATAACTCACCATCGACCTCATAAGATAATCGTTTTCTGTAGGACACACTTAATGGGCCGATGACAATTTTGGGGTTTTGCGTTTTGCGTGCCGGTATTATGGCCTTTCCCTCTTACCCACTTCTTGGCACCTTCCTCAACGCTGGCAAAAATGGATGGACAGAACGGGATGAAAAGATTGATTGGAGGCTTGTGGAATCTTCCATTCTGAAAAGGATGGAAACGGAACGATCATGAATGTATGACTACAAAGTGGTCTGTTTCCCTATCGTACCGGACACAAACCCACACACACACACACACAAAATGGAAGAGAAAAATGGATAAGATAAAGCGGTGGGAAAAATTTGCCCAAGAACTGTCCACATTTATATTTTGCTCTTTCTGATGATATTTGCATCCATCCTCCACAGCTTCCACCAATGGAACTAAAATGTGGGACTAAAATAAAAAAGAAAACCCCCAAGCAAAGGGAGCAGCCGTTTTTGGCGAAGAATGATAAATGTTTCGCGCAAATTACCATTATTACAAGAGCAACTCACACACAATTATGTGCTGCGTTTTGTGTGCGCCATGGAACGAGCGGAATGGAAGTGGAGCGTTGTGTGAGGGAAGGCTTGCTTCGGAAAATGATTAATTGTCCGCGCACTCCAACGAGACACACGGTGCAACGAGCAGGGGCAACGGGTTTAGAATTGCATAAAGCACGACCCTGTGGATTGTGCTGAGTGGAAGGAGTTGTCCAGCTTGACCCTGTTCACTGGTCGTGGCCCGTTTTGCCGAAGAGTTACCGAAGAAAGATACCGAAGAAGAGACAATCGAAAGGAAGATTTGTGCTTTTTTTGGGGTGGATTTTGCTTTTACCCTGCAGTAAACATAGAATACCCAGGTTTTTGGGATACCCAGTCTAGGATACTCTGCCGGATGAATATTTGAACAGCAGGTGTGCAATAATCGACCCCGATCGGTTGAAGGAAGGTAGCAACATCTTCGCCCGAAAAACCGAGCAGCAGCAGAGAGTTGTGTAAGTTGTGTCGTTTGTTAACATGCCAAATGTATATCGATGCTTGAGAGGTTGTCCACTTTTTTTTTCAAAGGGGATGTGAAGAGGTTGTTTTCCCAACCCACTGGACACGACAAACCGGGTTTGGGATAATTAATTAAACACGAAGCAAATCCATCTTCGGTACAGATTTGTATCGGGAATGCTTTACCACTCCGTAGGGACTGTTGGGGATCGGTACTGGCAACGACTAAAAGGACCACCGAGACATTCGGGACACATCCGGCACACTAACCGGAGTGTTGAGGTGTAGGTGTATGTCGACAAGGATGTTCCCGAGATGGGTCTTCGTTCGCATGGCGCTGCTACTAACCGAGTGTATCGGGCGGATTGCCTTTCCGTTCACAAATGGGAGATAAATTATGGACTTATTTATGGGCAGCTAAAGTAATTCGCTCCAGTTTTGGTCGAGATGCATTCGGGATGCATTGCCCCTGGATCGGGTGGAGAGATGAAAGTTTTACTCCAAGTGGGGCATGTGTATACGTCTGGTGCGTTTTTGGCTGTGGTAAGGATTGGGATTGAACTTTAGGATGGTTGGTTGTTTTTGCAAGGACACATAAATAGCAGGTGTGCGGCAAGATTAGATCGAAGTTTGTTATGTAATTTATGGCGAAGAATTGGATCTTAAGGTATGCTCCAGTAGCTACATTAAACAGTAATTATTCTGCCCGGGAATGTGTCCTGAAGTTCATCTCTTGTTAAAGTGATATTGAAGTTTTTTTTCCTACAGGAATCCTGGAAGATATTTGAGGATCTTCCAGCTAAGAGAATATGACGCACTACGACGTTTTTCCGTAGTCAAACTATACCTTTTGTCGGATCTTTTTCAATTTCTTGTTGCTTATATTCGAGAATTAATATCGTCTTGCTGAGGCTGCACCTTGCTCTTGGATCAGTATGGATCAGTTCCCTGTGTCAGTGCTGTGGAGACTGTGTCCCATAACCCTAAGCGTCTGATTGAGGACATAAAGACAAAGCTCGTTCGAATTCTCGTTCGAAGAGAGAAAAGATAGAAGTAACGATCGAGGATCACTAGCCAAAAAGTCGTAATTTAAGTCACTTTTAAGTTCAACTTTTATCTCGTATTCTAATAAAAATACATGTGCTTTATAAAAGGAATATAATATATTTAACATTTTTATCTAACATCGTTTTGTTTTGTTGCGTATGTCTTTATTTCTCTATTTGACTGTCCTATCAGATGGTTAATTTTTCCTACTTTAACATGTATCAGAATCATTTCGTAACCACCTACGCAGCATACAATACCGATTGGTCTGCTTTCTTAACCCAGCTACAATTTCTCCCACTTTCCATTAAGTGATTTATTTTTGGGGATTTCCATCGAAACGTTTCCAACTCGAAGGATCGATGACGGAATTCGCAGTTTTTTTTTCCTTTCCTTCACAGTGTGCGGACTTTCTTATTAATTGTTGCCAGTGTGTTGATGGTGTTGCGTTTCAATTATAGCACCCCGAAAGGATTATGGGGGTTTTTCTCCCAATGGGGGGAATATCCAATCGGGAAAACCTGATCGGACAATGCAGTAGTGTCCTAGATAGGTTTATTCCTTTCTCTCTCTCTTCTTCTCTTTTCACCTCTCTCTACCTCAACGTGGCAGTTACTGGCTGTGGAAAATGGAGGTCCGTGAGGTTCATCCATCCATCCTTCCCACAGCCCCGAAAAGTGAATGGAATGAAAATAAAACAACACCATTCAGTCGTCGTGAAGTTGTTGGCTTTTTGGCAAGGATCCATTTCCCCCCTACCGGAAAGGATAGAATTTCAATCCCTTCAAATTGGACCAGCTAGTAACGGGTTACTGGTGCTGTTCGGTAACGGAAATTTCATTCTCGAAATTCCCGGAATGGAGTTGTATAAAAGCTGTGGAAATTCCCAACATAATGCTGTGTGTATGGGCACGTTACACACGCAATAAATAGTTTCGTTGTGCTACGGTAGTTAGTTAATATCATCTCGATTCCGTGAATTCACCAAACGCATGACAACAGCATATAACTCGTACGCACAGAGCGGGGCACAATAATGTACACAAATCGGCAGTAAAGTAGTAGAACTTTCACTCGTATGTGATGCAACGTACGCAAGGGGAATGGACACCGCCGAGACTGGCAGGAAGGCAGAAGTATTTAATTCCCAGCTCGTGCGTCGATTTATGAGACCGCAGCCTCTAACATCCGTCCGTGGCAAAGCGATGCGATCCTGCGATCCTGCTGTCGTAGTTCCGTCTATCGCATCGCGGGCGAGACACACGCGCTAGCAGTCCAGCGTCCAGACAGCCAGACAGAAGCCATTCGTTTGACGGCAGTGCGTTCGATGGTGGCCGTGTGGACACTTATTGCGAAAGTCACAACGGGTGACAGGGTCGGTCGTCTAGTGCGGCGTCATTAATGCTGCCACGGGTAGCTCAACAGCAGTGCAGTGAGGCGGTAAGATCGAGTATCGATTTTTGTTCGGTTCGGAAATTGAAATAAACAAACCATTAAAATTGGAACTGCTCTACCGTACCACTGCTGCTGCTGCTGCTGCTGCTGCTGCTGTTACAATCTCAACTCTTTCCATGCATTTCTACATCTTACATCTTCCTGCAAAAGAAAAACCACATGTCACAAAAGCTGCAGACGCAAAGTTACATGATGTATGTGAGTGTTTGTTTTTATTTGTTTGATGCTGCTGCTGCTGTTACTACATTACAACAAAGAAATAGTGCACCTTTTACGACACAATCGGTGGTACAACAATCGACCAATTTACCGAGCAGCCATCAATTATGAGTTGAGCGGGCGGTTAATGGGTGCATCGACGTAAACAGTTCCTTCGGTTGGCCATTCGGGTTGCTTCGGGGTGTCGTAAATTGCTGATCAATTGGTTGCGATATTAAATTACAGGACACTGCAGCTTTGGACAGTGCTGGAGCGGGCAAGTTTTGTGTGGTTTTCATTGTAACTTTTAATGCTTTTATTTATCTTTACTTTCGTGTCAGTCATCTGTTACTTCTGTTCAAATGGATTAGTTTGGAGAGCATTTGTTTCCTTTGCGATTTTTTTTTTGTTTTATTATGGATCGCCATTGATTAAGTAAATGGTTCAAAAGTGTTATTTTGCAATCATTTACAAACCATATCTACTTAATTTAAATGCAATATATTGCGTATTATGAGCGGCGATCGCATCGGTTTCGACGATAAGTCTAGTGCACCGTAAGTTGTGGTTCGAATCTTGAATGGAGCTTGGGTTTTTTCTATACGGAAATAATCATATTTATTATGCTCATGAAACCTGATGTAAGTAAGCAGAAAAGGTTTAAACCAGACAGAGAAATTGTACAACTCTCTTCTCCACCAGCAGTAACACGCGTTTTACGAGAATGAATAAAATCTGTCTTGTAATGATATTAAAATTGATATTTTCGCACTTTTAGCCAGAAACCACATTCCGGAAACCACTTTTCGGGTGATCGTAAAACGTACCATCTCCCGATCGTGTGATAACTTTTTACTATCCAACCCCAATATCTTCACCCAATCTGGACAAACGCTGCGAGTAAAGTAAATTAAAGTTCCATATAACACTACCGCTCCGATAGTACCCTTTGGCCAACTTTAGGACCATAAAACTTGTGCCATCTTGCGTGCAATCATACCAACACAATGTATGGTTTGTCGTTTAAGTGTGACCAAACTGTCCATCAATGTCAACGCGATCGATTGCCAGCTCACGGTCATACTATCACCGGCGACGAATCTTCCCAAACACTACGCTTCTCCGCTGTCAAGCAGCTCCAAGAAACCACGGAGGATGCTCTGAAAACCGTCTTCCAGGCGGCGATTAACATCACCGGTGTATATGGTGAAGGAACGGCGCCTGTATCGCGAAACATTATTTTCACGGCCTTGGGGCGCATCACCAAAAAGAAAAAAAAAACACATACACACAAAACACAAACGGCGAACCGCTTCCGGTTTTATGGACACTAAATAATCAATAAAGTAAATGACAAAGTTTGGCCGCGTACGGTATCTGTGAGCCGTTTTTGATGGTTCCATCCTTCGGGCCATTTTTGGCTTTGGCGTAATGGGTCCAAAGCGTATGGGCGGGTGTAAGGAAAAAAACAAACGTGACGACACAGACAGTAAACGAAAAGCATAAAGTCAATTACTAATCCTGAGCAGCGGCGAATTGGGTCACCGTTGAACGGATTTAATTAGGGAAGTTTTGACGCTGCGTGGATGTGAGATATTGTAGATATATTAGGTTAAATTGTTGTCTAATGTAAAAAGGAAGAGATTTACGAAAAGGGTGTTGTTTATACATTTTCGCATTGCAAAAAAGATTTTTGTCAGGAAAGGGAGGACAGTGGATCGCCGATTATCCGTGCTCATCGAGACTCAGCCCTTGCCGGATAAGCGAATATCAAGGATAATAGGCACAACTCTATTAATTGATAAATTCAAGTGTTTAGTATGTAATGGATAGAATGGATTTATAAAGCTAGATGTTAATTTTCTTATTTACACTTTTGCTAAATTACTCAGAAAGCTAAGGTTATAGCCTTAAGAAATTTTAAAATTTTTAGATTTTTAGATTTTTTTATTATTTTTTATCCTTTTTTTATTTTCAAGCATTGTTTAAGTGAAAAGAAACACATTGCAACCAATTGGCATTGAAATAAATGAATTTAAATTTTTTTGCAAAATTTCCCAAAAAAAACGTAAGGGGTAAGCCTTATGAAATTTTAGAGTTGAAAATTTTTTTAAAATTTTTTTCTGATTTTTTATTATTTTTCTAACTTAAAGCATTATTTGAGTGAAAAGAAACACATTGCAACAAATACGCATTAAAATAAATCATTTTTTTAAATTTTGCAGAATTGCTCAAAAATGAGGAAAATTTTACATTTTCTCAAACAGGGTATGGAACATGGTTCCTCGAATAACTTCCGGCACAGACATCTGAGGGCATGGCCGTCCAAGAAGAAAATGTAGCCATTGGTACCATCTATCGACCACATGTTAAAGATTGGCGATCCGTTGGATACTGACTGAGTTATAGGCAAATCTTGCTGCAAAAATGAGGAAAATTTTATATTTTCTCAAACAGGGTAAGGAACTTGGTTCCTCGAATAACTTCCGGCACGGACACCTGAGGGCATGGCTGTCCAAGAAGAAAATGTAGCCATTGGTGCCATCTATCGACCACAGGTTAAAGATTGGCGATCCGTTGGATACCGACCGAGTTATAGGCAAAACTTGCTGCAAAAATGAGGAAATTTTCAATTTTTTTTTTTAATTTTTTTATAATTGTTTATTCTTTTTTTATTTAAAGCATTTTTTGAGTGAATAGAAACTTATTTCTACAAATTCACATTAAAAGAGGTGTGAATTGTTAAAATTTTGAACAGAATCGATTTTGTCTTGAAAAATTTGAGAGAGATGGAGAGACTTCACATCTACTTCTACATGTTCCATGTCAATTCTTATCAAAAACTTCAAAATCAAAAATATATATGGATATGTGTGAGTTTAGAAAACTTTTGAATCAACTTGAAGAAGGTAAAAAGATTCCACGTCGAGCTTTACTTATTCCAGTTTTAAGTGAAAAGCAACGAGCAATTGCTCCAACTTTACCAATTCATCCCAAAAAACCTTGTAAGAACTATTCTCCGAATGGGGACACTTGTTTACTGCAATGAACTTCGCAGGAAAAACCACAACACCCAACAAAATTTCAAAACCTCAAACAACCTGGATGCCCCACCAAGATGGGATGCTTCGCCAATCGAGCAATACCGAAGCCACCAGGTTTTCCTTAACGATTTTCTAGGGATCGCCAAAAGCAACCATCCACGCCGAAAGGATAACCACAAAGCACCGACCCGACATGGCACGGTGATTCCGTCACCAGACTTGGTTATGCTGCCCTGCCTGCCGTAAACAATGGCGGCACAACAGATCCTACCCATGTGGTACGACACTCGGGAACCGCCGTGAGTTGATTTCATCCGGCGTCATCATCAACACCAGCGTTTTTCGGGAATGGAACGTTTGCTGGAACGATGGCGTGGGACGTTCCATCTGACCACAAAGCGGACCACGCTAGGCAGTACGATGGTACGGTCGCCATGGTTTGTTGCATAAAATTGCTTCATTATTCTCACGAGTGTCGTTCTCACCGATAACAACTGCACTTTGCCAAACGGGTGCTGAGATGCGGTTGATATCTGTTGGCAGCGGGTTGACTTTATGTCTTTTCGCCATGTGTGTGTGTGTGTGTGTGTATGTTGGTTTCCTTTTTTTTCTCTCTCGAGGACGCGATGCATTCTATGCGCCGATTTATTATCCGAGAAGAATTGCTGAGTTCCGGTCTGTGGGTTTTGAGGGTGTCGAGAGATGCTTGGAGGGTGTTGATGTTTAAATATACTGTAGGGGAAAGTTTTTTTTCTGTTAAAAATGTTTTATTTTTGATGTGTGATTTTATTGACAAGTTTAGTAATAAATTATTTAAGTTTAGGTTAAATTATTAAATATATAAAAAAAGTCCAAATGATCAATAAAAGGGAGTTTCATGTTGCTGCATGCTTTAAATACATTTTCCAGCACATTAGCAATGGGAAATGCATCCCATTTAAAGCAGCATTAACTCGTGAAGCCACGGCCAAACTATCGGTTTAATGGCGAATTGCTCAGATAAAGCTCAACCATCAGCTAAACTACGGTTATGAATAGAACGGAAGCAAGTGACCGGTGTCGTGATCGTTCCCTTTTCTCTCCCCGTACTGCTTCACCACCCACCGCGCAGATACGCCTTCGGGATACGGCCTAATTCATAAATTATTTTCCAATTTTGAACTGCTCATCGGGCGCGTTTGGACAGCGGCGATAACAGCTTTTGATTTAGCGGATAGGATAATTATTAGTCCGCGTGAACCGTTTCGGTGTTGTACCGCACGCGGATCCGGTTCGTCCGTACCAGTGGCTGCTGCTACAGCTGGCTAATTTATCGCTATCCCGCAGGACCCGTACCGGACCAAACCAAAACTCTGGATGGGGACGTGATGGGGATGTGTTTTTTTTTGGGGGAAAATGTTTCGTCAAAAAGGCAGCAAACGTTCCCTGTTCTCTATCGGTTCGATCCCAGCCCCAAAAAGGGGTGGACAAACAACGGAATGGTAGTGTGAAACGATCGCAATTTTATCGCAAATGCTGTTCTGTGTGCGGCACGAGAAGGTGCACAGCAAAGCGCGAAATGTGACGCGTGGCGTGGTGAAAAAACTGGGCGAAATTATGATTTCCCATTCATTCATGTTAATTGCATGGGGGGCCAACTTGTGGGTCAACTCTTTATCCCTTCGCCAGTGCTTGCTATGCACTTCTCCTTTTTGGCTCTGGAACCGCCGGTGTGGTTCAGATTTATGTTTGCCGAAATTTATTATGAACTAATACTTTAAGCATATAATCATACCAAAAGCGTTATGGTGAAACTGTTGATTGTAGCATATCGGACCAGGATCCCTACGGCGATCCCGATCGGTTTTGTTTTGGTCGGCCATTGGGTGAGATTATGATTTCACTTCCCCGAAAGGGAGCAAAGTCCCACTGGAGGGCGGTTCACGATGGATTTTCTTTTTTTTCATTGCGTTGTTTCGCTTTTAAAGTTTGTTTATTGTGTTTCCTTTTTTATGCTGCGATTTCCGATTTTAATGCAGCATTGGTGTAGCATGGTCCGTACGAGTTGGTTTTGGCTTATTGTTTTATGCACTCCTTTTTGTGCCGAACGTCGTGGGATTGATGTGCTCGTTAGCAGTGAGTTTAGCGTAAAACAAATTGATTAATTTAAGCAGTAAACTTGCCAGACAAAAGCCTTATAAATTAAGATACGTTTTGTAAGACCATTAGGTATGAGTAAATTTTCTTGTAAATCTGTGAACGGAAAAGAAGTTGTAAAATGTATAGAAATTTAAATTAATCATAACTCTCTTCGCGGGAAAATACCTCCACAAAGTTGAACAAATCAATTGCCGAGAAGCCGTCCGAAAGTACAATAGGATGTTGAGAAGCGAGCAGCATTTGCTTCAGTGTTTTCTGGTGGTTCGTTGAAAGACCGTACCAGTTAACGTTGTAAATCTCTTCGACAAGTTTATCATTCTAGAAGATGCGAAGGTGGGTGAGAGGCACATTACAAACAATAATGTAATTAAAATCTGGCGCAGAAACGATGAACCTACTTTAGATGAAAGGAATGTTCCAAGTGTACAACTGACGAAAAGTTGAATAGTGCAAACCAAACAAATTGCCATTCCCGGATACCAAGGAAACTAAACGGATAAGTAAATTATTTGTTTGAAGAAGATAAGAATATAGTTAAAAAAGAAAATGTTCATACCCTAACGACGATCGCAAGCGATGCAACTAGCTCGAAGATGATGCAGCTGAAGCTAATAAAGAATTGTTTTTTGAGAAGTTTATCCATATCCGTAACATACCTGAGATGTGAGAGGAAGCATCTAATAAAAGAGATCTTAGATTTCGAAAAAAAAGTTTTCCATACTTGGTATGTTCCAAATGTTTCAGCACAATTTCACCAAGAAGATCGGCAATTTGCTTATCATTCTGACCAAAACTATTACTGTCTATTAGTTCCGTAAGACGTCGTAAATAGACGATGATCAGATCCATCTGACCTGTGGCATTAACGATGAGAAAAAGCAAACAACTATCACACGCCATTAGTCCCATGCATCCCTCCGACACCTGTATGAACTGATACACCCAATTAATGGCAAACCCGATCGGTGTACGGTAGTCAACAAAAGGCAGATAGAATCCAAAGGCAAGCGAAAGTTCACCCTCCACCAGTGGCATCATGATGGCGTACGAGTAGATGGCTAATGCAACGATTGAGAACGCCACGGCAAGAATCCGTATGAACACCTTACACAAAGTGGCCGTATGAAAGAGTGCGTCCTCAACTTCTGGAAACCGGGGATCCAACTTAAACCGTGCCACATTGTACAGATGTAGATCGTTCAGCTCTGGACAGGTGAAGGCTTCAATCTTTGCAAGACCCTGCAATTATTACAATGAGCGAGTCCTGTTCCAGTGCAAGGGATAAAGCTATCTCACCTGTATGGCGATCCCCAGCGTGACAAAGCAAAACACCACATCCATAAGCGAACCCCAGACGATCGCTATCGAGTAAGCGTTTACAAACAGATACAGTATCAGGTCGGTCACCAGGAAGATAAGTCGGGCATTGCGGCGCGTATAGCCCGGTTTCATCCTTTCACCTCCGCACACAGCAAAACACTTGATCAGCATGTCGCACGCACTATCAAAGAGTTGGGCTGGCGTTTTATACTGTGAGCGGAAAAGTGCTCTTTTCCGTTTGAGGTATTGGTTCCAGATTTTCATTCCGATGCGTTACAAGGATGGGTTGAAACTGACACCAAAGCAAGATAGTGCGTTAGTATTTAAAGTGGAATCGTGTGGAAAAGCGTTAGAAAAAGGAATTTATTATGAGCTGGTAATTAATTATGAAGCTTCCTTTACAGGTGGTGGAGTTGCAGCTGTTGCTTGCTTTGTACTTGAAAAGAAGAAACGAAGAATATCTCAAGTAAAATGAAAATTCTCTATCGTTTTAGACTACTTTCAACAAAACTTTTCTTTACTTTTCTGGGCATTGACATTTAAAAATAATCGCTTACAGTAGCAATAATCAATGCACTTTATGGTTATCATCTTGATCTGACCATTAACTTTGGTAAAATATAAAAAGACAATCAAATTCCCATCGCTTCCATCTCCTTTGCCAACATTCCAACATGCATTCTAAACAAGTGAAATGATTCATCACCATCACGATCGACACCGCTAAATGAAGCACTTAGTTATGCATCGAAAATTGATGATTACGATCGCATTATGATCGTCAGCCTTGGACTTCGGGTTGTTGCTGCTGTTGCGAATTCTACTTGATGCAAATTTTCGTTGGAAGATCCGATCAACATTAGAAGCATCATTTTCGGAGGCAAATTTTATCCGAAAAGTGCTTCATTCCAGTCGGTACACAGTTTCGTTCCGCATCGAAGATGGTTCGCAGTGAACGGCACCGATTGCACTTTGCAGTGTGCAACGGGGTTCGCCCTTTTACATCGGAATCAATTTTTCATGGCATTTTCACGATTACGACCCACCGTAGATCGTTTATCATCGGTGTAACTAACGCCCCGAGGAGAGTATGGGAATGGAATGGGAGAAGTTTTGCATGAAAGAAGAAAAACTTTGTGGTTGTAACGTTTCGACGGGGTTGTTTTTTTTCTCTCATGCCACCCGCCTTCCGTTAGTGGGAAATGTGGATTTTGTGCGCTTAATTGTGATGTTATTTATAGTTTATAAATTCACTTTTAACCATAGACATTACCGGAATGGAATGGAATCTTGGGAATTGAATTACAACCCAAAACCGACCATTGCGAGATTCGTCGTGGCCCGGTAAGGGAAACAAATGCCGTTTCCACTTGCCCGACCGTTGGATGGATGGGCCTTCTCGGTATGGTACAAATTAATGGCTTTTAGGAATCGTTCCGAGAGGGTTTTAAGGTTGGTGTTGTTTTAATTTGCTATCGTTGCAATGCAGGAAATAATGCTTTTGTTTTGTAGCTGTTTTCTTACAGTGCCGTTTTGCAGTCAGGATTGATTGTTACTTTTCTCAGAGTGTGTTCCATAATCCTTCCACGCTCCCCATGGGTTGTGATCGAAATCGGGTTTGCCGGTGGTGCGATTTTAGAAGCGATAAAGATTTACGACCGATCGCGATGCTTTTTGATCTTGCGAAGCTGCAACAAATGGATGCATTAAAGAAAGGATTAATGGAAGACGATGTGGCGTTTGCGCGTGTGGAAAAGCAATGGCAAAAATAATTCAATTACCAAACCGAATCGAACTGCATGAAGTACAAGGGGCCAGTTTTTTTTTCGCTGTAGTTATGTTTTGTTTTGCAATGCAACCGTTACCACGCTGTAAGATGGAAAGATAGGATTTAAAGGTTTCGTGTTTTTTCACTGAAACCCACGTCCACCGATAACCGGGCTCAGTTTGGCCACGAGTGTGTGCGAAACATATTATTAAGAGATTTTACATTCAATTAAACGAGTCAGGATCGTAAACATTTTTACGGGCCAGCAAAATATGAGCACCAGGTTCCACGAACCATCTCGCTTTTGGACTGGTTTGACTGGGGAGAAAGAGAGAACGAGAGAAGGCAAAGGAAGAAGGGTGAAATGTGCTTGAGGGGTGAGCTTTTACACTCGTACGTCTGCACGTGAAGACAATTCACACCATCGTGTTTCAATGTTTCGGTTTATTTTTCTGACCAAACGTGACGTGTCGGGTGAATGCGTGATTTAAACTCCACACGAGAAGTAAGTCCTTCGCAAACTTCACACGCGAAGTACATAAGTGTTGTAGCTTTAGTAAACTGTTGCCTTCACCATCGTTGCAATTGAATAAAAATGTCCCGGTACTGATAAAGAGATCAGTTTGGGTTTTGTGGGAGTATGTTTCGTTCGATAGGTAATTGAAGTGTTGTGCAAAATTAATTTATTGAGATGAGTCTTTCAAAGGAATATTCGGCGAAGAACCGTTCGAATTGCGAGTCGGTTTTCAATGAATAATTTTTACGCTTCTTAGATCTGTGTAGATTAATGAATTTTGGAAGATCTTCATTATCCAAAGATTGATGATTTGAAACTTTGTACGCACGATTCTCGAATTCTCGAATACAGATTCTCGAGTCCTTGAAGTGATTAAATTTTATCTTCAGTCTTGCGAATTTTTGAAAAGATTCATGAATCCTCAAAGTTTTGCGAGTCCCAAGAAATTAAGGTGGAAATCAGATTCAACTTACACTATTTAAGTGTTCTTTTATAAAAGTTTGCTTCGAGAGGAAGATGCTCTGAAGGATGTTTAGCACTGTATGTATGGAAGAATAATGGAGGAGCCTCTATAAGGACATCGAGCTCTGGTCAGGTCATTCTAATGGCAACGGGCGACGCAGCCCCGAAAGTCCTTTAGGGTCGTCCAAATATACAGAAGAGGCAGGATAGATCCAAACTGAGATGGAAAGATGCCGTTGATGCGTCCGCCAGAAAGCCCAGGATATTGCCAGACCGTGAGAGAACACCTGAAGCATGTCAATACCTGAAGTAGTAAGTAATTAAGCTTTGAAAACAATATTTTTATAGTTAGTACTTCATTTAAATGATGTAAAATTTAATTGAATACGTTATCGATCAGTCATTTTTCGATTCATGTTTTAAGTCGAACTTCTTACATGATTATTTTCTTGACTTATCTTCTCTCAACAAGAACAGAAAAAAGTTTTACATTAGGTTGGATGGAAAATTCTTTACCATAACAAAAAAAAACTCATCACCTTCAAACAGCATCGCTAGACACTATTTAAAATGAAATCATTCCAACATGATTGAACTCAATAGCATTCGGAGTTCGATTTGAAGCGTTCGTTCGTGAGTAAATTTCGTGTCTATTTCGTTTTGCAGTTTCTTCCACTTAGGGGCATGGGGACGATGAAAGTTAACCAACGGCAAACCCACCGTATCACCCCAATTCCCCGTCCGACACCCGACACAAATGGGAAAAGCTTCAAGTCATTGGCGACACTTCTCTGTTTCGGTATATTGCCTCCATCGCTGGCATTTCCCCGACTTCGGGCATTTCCACTTGCACGGCTAATCAAAGCTCTTCGTGCTTAATGATATCGCCGCTCGGTGCTCGTGCCGGATTGGTTCATTTTAGATTCGGTTCGAGGTCGGCCGGTGACGAAGAGAGCGGTGTGGACGCAGGGCAGGAGGAAGGTTTGTATTAAGATCTCGCGCGAAACTTTCGCTCCAGTCTGACTAGGAAGACTCGCAAAACCCCGCAAAGAGCAGTCAGCACTTTCCGGTCCGGTTTCGTGGACAGGAAGGGTACGCAATACTTTCGCTACGCAATGGCCTCGAGTGGGTGAGACGGGCCGTGGTGTGTGCGGTGTGGTGGGGATGGTGGGGTTGCGTTACATAAAGAATAATACAATAATATGGCTAATGTAGGCAGACTTGGTGTCGCCTTTTAAGATCAGCACAATTCTGCTTGTCGCTGGTAAGGTTGTACGGTACGCACTAGGGCTTGTACTGCGGCTCGCACAGCCCCACAGAGACACACTTCAATGCGGGAAGGAGTAAGCGAAGGGATGGGTTTTAGCATCTTATTTCCAAGGAAAACGAATGGCACGACTGTCCAGTCGTCTTTATACGCGATTCCGTGTGTTCGAGCAGCTCGCAGTTCTCACGCTTCCCGCTTCGCCTTTCTCGCCTTTCAATCCTGGTGCTGCGATCGAATGTAGATGAGTTGGCACCCTTCGATTGAACCTCATTTTGAAAGGCTCCCGCCCCCTCCCGAAACGAATGAGCATCCTGCGACACGTGCCACCGTGTGATGGAAGCGGAAAACAAACGATCGTTCGCTCGGATAGGGGCCGGCTGGAGAGATTAAACGCTTCACCATTAGGCCGCCGGGTGTTGCCAATACTGCGAGGAAAAATTCGTTGTTTTTTTTGCTTTCTGTTCCCCAACTACCGTCGATGATGGTGATGATGTTGATGAGGAAGATAATGACTGACGATGGTGATGAGGCTGTAAGGAGCAACGTTGCAACGTCAGCATATTCCTAATCAGTTCATCGAACCATTGTTTAGCTGTTTTTTTGTTGTGCCGTTCGAAATTTCTTCGATATTCTCTTCAAAAGGATTCATTTTCCTGGAAAAGTGATGTTTAATAACGCAAAGCAATACGCTGCACTTCCTGGTAAAAGAATGCTCGAGGAATTTTAAAAATTCCCCGAAGGACTTCAACTGTCACTCACTTGGGGCAGGCTTAAGTCCTGCTTTTCGTGGACTAACAAAAGCGAACTGTTTATTCAATTTCAATATGCTGCTTGCAATTGTCCCACAAAATCTCACCCAAGGCGCCATAGCTGGGATACTTTTTACCGGGTAAAAAGGATATACTTCAGTTCAGTTGGGAGAATTTTTTTACGCTCCTTTTCTACCGCCTAACACCGTAGTAACGAAGGCAGATACAGATCCGACGTGAAGCGGGATGCCCGTTTTAGGATAAAAATGACTCAACTTTGCCTTTTGCGACAGGCAGACGACTTCGAGCACCACCAACATCTGGAAGTACTGGCCGGCTCTTACTGTTTCTCTTTTCACCCAGTTTGGGGCAGTTGGAACAAGGGAGAAGGGAAGAGGGATGGGGGAAATAGATTCATTTTGTTTGCCCTCCCCCCTCCCCCCCCCCAAACTGTACCACTTTCTCCACCAAAAATGGTCTCTCCATCCGATGGGAAAGTTTTGCATGTTGTAATGCTAATCTTTGTCGATTGTGGCCTGTGGTGAGTGTTTGAAGGACATTCGCGACGTTTGAGGACTGATCGTCGGCTTACAAGGGTCCCCCAATATCTTCGGGTTGGGTCCATGCGAAACAATGTCGCGACTGATAAATGGCCTTTTCGGCGGGGGGTGTCGGGTGATCGGGTGGGATGGGCCACCAGCAAAAGTGGCCGGCCACACGGTCCGTCCATCCTGGCTGCAATGTGTGAGTGTTTGTGCAAACGGATACAAATGGGTTGCAAACGAACACCCGGCTCCATTTACACATCAGACACCCATTACTAGGATTCCGGCTTTTTTGGGCCAGAATAGCCCGACGTTTGAGGGCGTGTCGGGACAATTTAAGCGAACAAGCGAAATATGCAAACTTTATTCATTTACTCGTTCTCTTTTTTTTGGTGTGTTCATCTTTTTTTTCACCCAACATAGTCTAGTCATGTTTGGTGTAAGTGGATGTTTCAGTGTTCATGTTTTTTTGTTTGCTCTTCATTTGTTTTAAGTGAGACTTTTTAATGAGATTAGCTATGCGAATCGTGACGGTTGATTAACAATGTTTCTAAGTCCCCATTTTGGGTGGGGACTTTATATTTATTGAGTAAATTGCGTTGTCAACAAGAACTGTTTCTCTATGAGATATAATTAAGTTCGTTAATGATTTATTTATGTCTTAAAATCCTACATTAATTTACATTTATTCTTAACAATCAAGCAAAGGCTTTCAAATACAAAAGTTTTGATAAAAAATCAAAATTTTTAAATTCTGTTCCTTTTGAATATTTTAGTATGGTTTCGTTCCTAGATGTTCCTTTCCTGAAAATTTATAAATACAAGTTTTTTTAGCTACCGTGTTGTAATTTAGAACTGTTGTATTCATCTTTTCCTAGAATCAATTTCAAATGAATCCGTTGAACGAGTTACGAACGTAGTATACCTCTCATCCTTTCCCTTTTTCCACAAGCCACACTAGTACAGTAAGCCAGGTCAAAAGGAATATATCATATAAAATTTATTATACCTTTTTTTCCTCCTTCGTCTGGTTGTATTTGCTGAAACAAATATTCCCTACTAAAAAGCACAAAGTAGACGACCAAGCGCTTTACACTAGTAGAGCAATTGCGTCATGAAACCGATAGGAATCTGGAATGCGAAACGATGGACACCAGTCCTAGCTAAATGTGGAGAAGGAAATCCTATGCTACCGCTAAACTCTTCCGACTTCCAACAACCGTTTTTTCGCGATCGACATCGAATGGAGGCGCAATGGTTTGGCCATATGTGGCCGTGTGCAAACGTGCTCTCACATTCCGCTTACACTCGTTTGCTGCGCGTCCATGAATAAATAAGCTTCACTCTCTGGTGGAAATTTAATATGCCTTTTGTTTATTTGCATATTTCATAATTAGAAATGGAGCACCGATGCAAAGGTGTGGAAGGAATGGAAAACTGTGGTTAACAAACGGGTTGGCATCGTGAACGGACCGATCCGTTGAAGATCGTAGTGTTCGGAGTTTGGGAAATTAAAGAATCACGGTACGGTCAGGAAACAGATGGTCTATATGCAACTGCAGTAAGAGAACTTGTACAATGAGTAATCGATATGGGGGAAAAATCAAAACGAACATGGTTTTGCTCGTCGACTGGAGGATGAAATTTATTTGCTAAAAGGTTGTGTTGATTTAATGTTGATTGTGACCTATGGTAGAGTTCTGAAAATACATGATGAAGTAAATGATAGTTTGTAGGAAAAGCCATTTTACTTTTGAAATTATTGCTCTTTCATTTCACAAATTGAGCTCCACGTGTAACAGCACTCTTGGTATGATAATTATTTAATTAATTATCACTAGAAATAGAACATGTCATCTTAATGAGTTGATAAACTTCGATCCATAATGAAGCATTCCATCGAAATTTGCACATTCGATGGTGAATCAATCTGCAACAACTCTGCATGTCGTTGCCTGAAGGTGAATAAGTAATGTCATTATGCAACGCCAAATGTTTACATTTGATGGAACATTATTATCCAAACGCCATGTATATTTAAATCTTTCTTTTCGAGGTTTTCGTGCAAAATTTATCGCTGACCGTTTGATGGAAGAAGCAGATGCAGCTGAAGGGTTCGTAAGGTATTATCGGGAAAATTTCGATCCGTTACGAATCAGCTCATCCGGCCCGAAACTGTCTCCTGCAGTAAATGGCCGTACATAGCCTGGATGATGGAAAATCGATCACAATTAAATAATTGAACGAATTGCTTTTCTGAATGCAAATTATTATCATGACCATCTGGTATGAAAGTTGGCCAGAGAACTGGCAAAAGAAGCTGGGAATGCCGGTTGGTTTTTTATGTGTGACTCCATGCCGTAATACGTTCACACAGCATCATGGATCAATTTTCGGGGTACCAAGTTACTATCCATTTGGCAGTAATCGATAGTCAGTTCTTGGGCTGGCAGTAAATTGTACTTCTGTTTCCGCATCTCGCTGGTAGCGCGCTCTGGTGACAGGTGTTGTCCGGAGAAGTGAAATGTTCGAACAAAATCGAGCCGGACATGCACGAAATGCATCAAATTAGGTAAAGAGAAAGCTTTGGGGGAAGCAAAGAAGAACGAGAGAGTTGTTTGACGCCGGAAGGATGAAAGTGATTCCCAACGAGATAGTTACTGTGTCTGGTTTGACCGGGTTGACTGGTGCAGTAAAGTAGCGATTGCAACCGATTGGTCTATCGTCGCTCGTAGATGGAAATGTTACTTTGGCGTTGGACGGTGGTTGATGATATTACTACGGTACGGTACGGGCTGATGCTTCCGTATTGATGACAGTTTCTGGTAGGGGAAGGATTTGTATTCGGCCAACCTCCACGATGACTTACAGCCATCGCAAAAGCAAACAGATTGTGGAATGCTGCTGATGAGTTCGGTTCGGTAGATGCAACGTTCTATAAATGGAATTGAATTTAAATGAACGAACGCATCGACTGTGTTGTGCCGTATGTTTACGTGCTACAGAACCTTTTAAAGTAAATCTTTTCTATTGCATTTTAATTTTTTAATGTAGAAAAATAATAAATAATGACAATAAATGTACTCAAAGTGCTTCAAAGGTGTATAAAACCAGCAGCACAAAAGTTCGGAACAAATTGTTAAAAAAGTTTTTCAAGCGTAGAAATGTTAAAAGTTTATCCCTCTTGCTATTGGTTGTTCGATAAATTTATAATTATGATGCACTGAAAAGTTAGCCGAAATTTTGTCGTGAGCTGTCAGGAAGATGATTTCACAGTTTACCCAACTTTTCCAAAACTACAAACGCTCGGTTCTAGTTAATCCGTCCGCGAGGTTCCAATGTGTCGATAACAACAACGGGCGCGTATTTCCTTGACATGCCACGTCGTGATACACGAAACGAAACGAAAAGCGTTCCCATGCAGGTAAAGTTGACAGTTTTGTTAGTAGCTAACCTGCTAGCGACAACAACCGCGCAACCGAATGTTGAGGTTTTTGCGTCCCATGTCCTCCCTGACTAATCTGCCGTGAAGCCCGTGATTGAAACACTGGGAACGCTTGGCGGAAACGCTTCAAACTCCCCCAGAGCAACCACACACACTGTGCTCGGTGACCGTGGCAAGTTGCTTCGATTCGATCGTGTACCGTAGCGCATATGATCCTCGGTACGCAAAAACCGCCACAACCAGGACCAGGGTTGTGTCATCACTTCCGTGGTCGTGGCGCTAATCGGAAGGGACGCATATCCATCCGGGCAAAGGGAAGGTTTCGAGTGAATGGCGAAACAGTTCGAATTTGACTGTACAATGCCATCGTATAATTGAGTTTGGAGTTGTGCAACCGGAACCGGACGGTCACGCGGGCACATAAAAGCTTTTCGTCGCTTTTATTTGACTTTAAATTTGGGTCATCAAAATGAAAGGTTTCTTCGGACGGGACCTGACGGTATTTCTGCCGCATCGAGCAGACAAATGGTGGTGGGATGGGGTAGCAATGCAACGTATCATCCGGATGGGCACCATGGGAATCGTACGTGAAGTATGACCATCCCCTTGAGAAGCAGCTTTTAATTTTCTGCACTTGCCACCAGAGGAATGGGGACGCATCTAACGCTCACTGCTGCATATATCGACTGGAAGGTCAGCGCCAGAAAGCCGGTGGTTATTGTTGAAAAGTTGCTCGAAAGGATAAACTTGCAGAATCCGGTCAGAATGTTGGCGTTGGTCCTATTGGGACATTTATACTACGAGATCTAAGCGCAAAGCTTTGTAATCGAAATTTCCAAGAATTCGTCTTTTCACGATTTCAAATCATGCAATCTCCATGGAGTAATTCTAAAGGGAGTAAAATTTGATGTTTAGAGACTCCAAACTCCCAAAAATGATTAAACCAACCTTTAGTAGTGATTTGGTTTAGCAAAAATTTATAGCATTTTATGCATATCTGCAATTCAATGAATCTTGCCATCGGAAATCCTCAGAATTGCCTCCCCCTAATCTCCATGTGACAGCCAAACTGCAGCATACATGTGCACGGACCGTGCACAATGGTGCAATCCTGAAGACGATAGTGGCACCTACTTATGTCCGTATCTATTTCCAACGTATCTTTTGGACTGGTGGGTGGCCTGTTTAACTCTCCAACTATATTCGGCAGAAGGCCAGGAATTCTATTCTTTTCATGTGTTTGTTTTTGTTGTTGTTGTTGTTGCTGGTGGTTTTATTTCCTTTGAGCGTAATGGAAATCAGTCGGTGAAAAAGAATTTCTCGATGCCCGGTGGTAGTGGTCCACCAAACAAATGGGCATTGCTGTTAAGGGGGGGGGGGGGGGATTTTTTTGCCGCCCATGACTATAGTGTAGGGTAGTAAAAGCGATAGTATTGGTAGTAGTAGCGGTAGTAAAATTATTTCTGTCCTAGTTTTGAGCGAATGTGGAAATGTCAGAGCGTGTGGGAACATTTCGGAAGGGACAATTTGTTAGAAGGATATCAGAGCACGTTCCGAGGTGGAGATGTTTCTCTGCTCCATCGAGAAGGATTTAATGAGTGTGAGAATGCCAAGGATTCCCCTTCCGGAGAATTGAGCTACTGTTTTCTAAGATGAGTGTCTGCCAAAGTGAGTTCCATTGAGTGTAACGGAATAGCCTTTGGAACGTCATTTGAAATTCAAATGTAGAAATCATGTGTTTTTTTTAAATTTTGTTAATGAAACATATTTTAGAGAAAACTTAATAAAAGTGTTGCTATTTGCTAAAATATTTAATTATTAATGTTTATGATTTTAATAAAAACAATAGTAGATACAAAAAGAATAACTTAGGTTTTTTTAAACTACTACCTTTTAAGGAATCTATTTATGAAATAAGAGAAGAATTCATCGCCTTTAACGGTAAATAGAAAAATAAACAAACAAGTTTTAAAATTCAAGCGATGCATTTTTAATATGCAAATTTAATATTTTGAATTTAACACGATGGTGCAATCCGCGTGCGGCAAGATCTTTAAATCTTGTTTGTTGTTTAAAATCAACAATCTGCTAAGATCGCAATCATTAAGATGATATCATATCGCGCTATTCATTGCGTTTCCAGAAAACATCCATCCCATCGTTTTGCGCCAATTTCGCCATCCAAGCATAGTAGGAAAATTGTTTATGAAAAACACAGTTTGACAGGTAGCGGAAAATTACCCACACCGTAGCTTTGATCCCGGGGACAGAGTGGAAAAATGATGGAACAACATCGCTCGCTTCATTTCCAGCTGATTGCGCGCTAGCTGACGGATGCCTTTGCCGACATGCTTCCTGCTATCATGCGGGGGAAATTGCGATTGCCGGAAGGGTAGGGAATGGTAATGGCGGTTTGTTTTGGTATCCAATTTCCCGGCATTTCGTAGGCATCCGATGCGTCCCCGCACGGTACGGCAAACCCAGGGTTACATTTGACAGCTCGTGTACGCGGCTCGGACGCAGCCGCGGAACATTTGACGGTTGTGGCGCATGTCAGGTGCAACTATTTTCATCCGTTTCCTCATCAATACAAACCATTTTTTCGGGCGACCTAAGAAAAAAGGGCCTCGGTTTTGGTGAACTGGCCGTACAATTGGTGGTGTGTTGTGTGCGTTTTTTCCATGGGATTTTTTGGTTGATATGCCTGAAAGGTTGATAGGTGATAGGTTTAAAGGAATACTGCAAGTTTAAAGATGAAGATCACAATTAAAGACAATATCCGTCTGATTCCGATACACCATCCAACGGAGTAGTGTTTTCTTTGAACGATGCATTAGCAAACGAACGAAACATCTTCCAAAAGGTGGCCTAAAAAGTGTAAGTCAAACTGTTAGACGCTAGCGGTTGTTGCCAGAACGGATCGATAGTGTGAAAAGTGAAGCGCGAGCTTGAAACAAACAGTATCCATCTGTAGCAAAATCGAAACGATATACCTTAAGCGGGGAGAATCCAAGCGCAATGGTTGCCCTACAATATGGTAGCCAGTAACGCTAGACTTGGGGGCTCGGTTTTACGTGCGTAAACGATAACGGAAACAGCAGCCAGTCGGAACACATTCGCGTTCGGAAAAGGGGTTGGCAAAAGAAACCGAAAAACTCTCGACAGCGTAGGGATTTGTGTGGAGAGATAAGAGTGTTTTTGCTGCGACATCCACGGCGTAAAATCAGCACCAACATTCCAACATGTCGGTTCAGGTGAGTAATCCATTCTGTGGGCACGGAAACAAGTGCTTTGCTCCGTTGGACAGCTAACGGATAATCATCGCGATACGAATGGTTTGAGTATGGTGTACTTGTGCCAAAGAACGATAAGATAAACGGGCTGAAAGCGAAGTATTTGTGTCTGAGTCGAGTGGTAGCGAGCGAGCGGTTCATTCAATATGGTTAACAGGTTGTGCATTATTGCATTATTGCACGTTCCTTCAATCAGTCAGTTAGCGGAAGGGGTGGTCGATCCCAGTTCCACTTACATTGTCATTTACATCATTCACGTGTAGTATATTGTTTTACCAAAGCTATTGTTTTCGATACCTTAACTATCTAGAAAGGCTTATGATTATTTAAATTTAGCACACCCCATACTGATCTCTGCATATACTAAGTAATTTAAAACCACCCCATTAAAACTTAAAAAAAAAAAACCGCATCTAAACAACCCCTAAAAAATCGGATCATGAACTCATCATTATTCGCGTAAATTTAGTCGCAAATATTCGTAAATTACACCAGACCGATACATTGTTCCACCCACTTAATTATGTAGCTTGGAATGGGCGCGAAACCTTCATGAAACACGTGAATCGTAAAAGAGGCACCCTTCACCCCCGCGGAAACCACAAAACGAATGCGCTAATCACCCACTATCATCCGTTTGTGGTGGTATATGAACAAAAAGTACATAGAGGAACATCTTCAACCACCACCACCACAACTCAGCGGAGAACACATTGAATTTCCCTAGACATTATTATAGGGCTAGATGGGATGATTCTATTTCGGTAGAACATTGGGGGTAGTTTTATGAATGAGCGGAGCATTTTATACCACCCCACCCTTTGTGCGGTAGTTACCTTCCGCTAGCAGCACTTTATTAGCGAAGACAAATTGGCGGGCATGAGGCGGGTTTCACCGTGCGCAAGCGTAATCGCGCAACGATGCGAAACGCAACAGAGCGGCAAACCATTGTCGAAGGTTTTAGAGGTTCAGTGGAGCTGATGGTGGTGATTGTTTACAAGACTGCGCACACACGAACCGCACTTGCTCTCTTTCGGCGCTGAGTGTGGCTGTGGTAAGATCGCGAATCGACGCGCATATACAGTTAGAAGCTGATCGTGAGCGCGATGAGCAGCAGCAGCAGCAACTACGCGTTCGTTTGCGCGCAATTCGTGTCGGTTTGATTAGACGTCGGACGCCTCCCCGCAAGAAGGGAATGATTGTGTACCGGGGGAGACCCGACCCAGGCAACTAGCACATTTTTGTAGCCGTCGCCGCCTTTTGAAGCGTCGTTCAATACGAGTTTGCGTTCGTTAGGTGATTTGTGGGTGATTGTAAAACGAAAGAGCGTCATAACGATCGATCGTGTTAATGTGAAGTTTTGCGGTAATAAAACGATCGTTGTTGCCCGTTTGCTCTGTTCTGGGCGGATCTTTTGTACAGATGACGCGATATAAGCAGGCGCAGTTTGCGGATGAGGATAGCAGCAGTATCGGATCGATACAGATCAACGAGACGACCCGCAGCCCTACGATGCACATTCGTTATCATGCTGCACGTGGCACCTCGCTGTGGAATGCTCGGAGCAAGCTGGAGAAGGTACTGCTGTTGCTGCTGGCATTCGCGATCATACTGATCGTCGTGCTGAGCAGTCTGCTAGCGAATGATAGTACGCGCATCCTGCACGTACGTCCTCACGTTGGTTCGGGTAAGGCTGGTGGACGAATGAGTGTGGCGTTACTCCGGTGTAAGTTTACTGACATCCGTTTCCCGTGTTTTTTCTGCAGACCCGTTCGGAGTGGATGAACAGCTGCCCTGCCTCAATCAGCATTGCATCTTCGCGGCTAGCGAAATACTGCACTCGATCGACTGGAGTGTAGATCCGTGTGACGATTTCTACGCGTTTTCCTGCAACCAGTGGATCCGAAACAATCCCATCCCGGAGGGTAAGTCAATGTGGGGCCTGTTCGGGAAGCTGGAGCAACAGAATCAGCTAGTGCTGAAGAATGCCCTCGAACGGCCACTGGCCGAGTTTAAATCGAAGGCAGAAAAGAAGGCCAAACTGTACTACCAGTCGTGCCTGGATGAGGACGAAACGATGGAGAAGCTCGGTGCGGAACCGCTGCAGAAGTTGCTGCGCCAAATCGGTGGCTGGAATGTGACGGCCAATGCGAGTGGATTCGATGTGCAGCGGTGGTCCTTGCAGCGTACGCTGCAAACGCTACAGATACGCTACAACATGGGTGGATTGTTTGGGTGGGCGGTCGGTGAAGATGATCGCAATTCTAGTAAGCATATCATACAGGTAGGTTCGGTAGGAAGCCATGGAAAGGAGTTTGCGTTTTGACTTGAATCGTGCCCCGCATTAATTACAGATCGATCAAGGAGGACTGACGCTTCCATCACGGGATAACTATCTCAACAAAACCGCGAATGCGAAGATATTGACTGCCTACTTGGAATATATGACCAAGGTTTCGGTATTGCTAGGTGCAGACGAAACGGACGCCCGGCGCCAGATGTTGGAGGTGATTGAGTTTGAGACGAGGCTTGCCAACATCACCACACCGCAGGATATGCGTCGAGATGAGGAAACACTCTACCATCCCATGACGCTGGCAATGCTGCAGGAAAAGGCACCGTTCATTAACTGGCAGGAACATTTTGAGGAAGCGTTCCGGTTGGTACGTCGAAAGATTACCGAGAAAGAGCGAGTTGTGGTGTACGCTCCGGAGTATCTCGAAAAGTTGAACATCTTGATGAAGGAGTACACCGCTACGGATGAGAAGAAGATGTAAGTGGTGTTACGCTGTAAGGATGCGTGATCTTAGTTGATATATTTTGTTCTGTTTTAATTTCAGCATACTGAATAACTATCTTGTGTGGCAAACTGTACGGACACTGACTGCTTGCTTATCTAAAGCATTCCGGGATGCATACAAGGGTCTGCGGAAGGCCCTGATGGGTTCGGATGGTGGTGAGGAACTGTGGAGATACTGTGTGTCGGATACGAGCAATGTGCTCGGTTTCGCTGTCGGTGCCATGTTTGTGCGGGATGTGTTCCATGGTGACTCGAAACCGCAAGCCGAAGACATGATCAATCAGGTGCGGGATGCGTTCAAGGAGAACTTCAAGAATCTGGGATGGATGGATGCGGAGACACGCCGTCTTGCAGTGGAGAAAGCTGATGCGATCAGCGATATGATCGGGTTCCCCGATTACATCCTGTATCCGGAGGAGTTGGACCGAAAGTATCAAGATTTGACCATTGATCCAAAGACGTACTTTGACAACAACATCAACTACAATATCTACAGCTTGAAGAAGAACCTTGAAAAGCTGGACCAACCCGTTAACAAGACCAAGTGGGGCATGACACCGCCGACCGTAAATGCGTACTACACACCGACCAAGAACCAGATCGTCTTTCCGGCCGGCATACTGCAGAATCCGTTCTTTGACATTAAGAACTCGAAAAGTTTGAACTACGGTGCGATGGGTGTTGTGATGGGACACGAGCTAACACACGCATTCGACGACCAGGGGCGGGAGTACGATAAGTACGGCAATCTACATCAATGGTGGAACAATCAGACGATCGAACGGTTCAAGAATCAGACGGAATGTTTCAACAAGCAGTACAGTGCCTACCGGATTACTGGCAAAACGATCAATGGAAAGCAAACGATGGGTGAAAACATTGCCGACAATGGTGGCCTCAAGGCGGCATTTCATGCGTACATTAACAACGAGAAGAATAGCTACACGGACACGGACACGTTGCCGCTGCCGGGTGTGAATATGACCCATCGGCAGCTGTTCTTTGTGTCGTTCGCCCAGGTCTGGTGTTCGGCAGTAACGGACGAAACAACAACGTTGCAGATCGAGAAAGATTCACACTCACCGCCGAAGTATCGCGTGATAGGACCATTATCTAACCTGAAGGAGTTTTCCGATACGTTCCACTGTCCGCTCGGTACGGGTATGAATCCGTTGGAGAAGTGCATAGTATGGTAAGGCTTTTATTATTGCACTTGGTGGTACAACAAAGGATTTGCGTTCTGCAGCGGTCTTCTCGTTTGATCCGTGTTTAATTTGTGCATATTTACAAGAGGGTTAATTCCTTCGATATTACTCACGTTATCTGTGTGAGTAAGTTCTATATCTTGCTTTAGGTTAAACGAACTACTCTAAGATCATAATATGCCTGCCATAGAATGGCTTACTAAATCTATTTTTACAACGTAGCCGTCGTCGCCGAATAGCCAGAAAAAAGGTTTCTTGTACCACAATGAACCACCAACAAGGTCCGATCCAGATGAGATTCGATTCACGATCTTTACCTGATCGCCATTGCAGAAAACCTGGACTTGGACCATTTCATCGATGCCAAATTAGTAATGAAAAGGACACGACGTACGCACAGTAATGGCGATGCCTACTAGGCAATTGACTACCTTAGCATTTGCGTGTAAGATTTCTAAGTCAAAGACAGCAACCAAAAATTAAGTAAGTAAAGCAAAAAGGACGAACAGCGGAGCAAAAATAGTCTATTTTATTACATCTTTTTCTACACCGCGCTATGGAGTGGTGAGTGTTGAAAGTGCATTTTTCTTTTGTATTTCCTTAATTCCTTCTATTGGAAAAATCAAACAAACCAAACGAAACACACAAACACACTTAGAGTTAATAATACGTTTATAGTGCGCGAAACGTTCATTATTGTGATTGTATCTTAAAAGAAATGAGTAAGAAACAAATTAAGTAAGGCCAACAATTCGTCTACCATTCGTACTGTGGGAAAGGGAAATGGAAAGGCGTTTGCCAAGGATGGCAAAAACAAGGGGGAGGATAGCAGCACAGGAAGAAATGAGGATGATGTGGTAATCAAATGATACAGAGGCTTGTGATGAGATGGGTAACATAAGTCGGAAAAACGAAAGGGAATGGAAAATAAAAATCATGTGAAATCCTATTAGTAAACAGTATAGAAATGTACGTTCTGTGAGGGAAACATCAAAATGAAATAAAACTTATCCTAGATTGTACAACTGTTCAATTTTGTCCTGTGTTTGGTTGTTTTATTTCTATTTCCCCTTTTATCGATGCTAACCTTGCCAAACAACTCGCTCGATCCAGCCAAGAAATGGTGCTACCTTGATGAAGCGAATCTTCGTACAGGTTCGCTCGAGAACAATGCCAACCAATCGATAGTACCGGCCACCATTCGGGTCCTGCTGCATCACGACCGGCGCCAACAGCTCGCTGTAGCATCGTTGTGTCCCCTGGGACGGTTCACTTCGACCATCTCCGGACCGACCTTCCGATGCGGTCCAGGCCGTCACCTCCGCTGATTCGATCGATTTGTCACCGGACGAAACATTCACGGCCGAGTAGAGAAAGATGTTCGGCACCGTATCGCTTTCGGCACCTCCGGTCCAAAGGCACACAAACTGACAGGTGGACAGGCTGAGAAATATCGTTTCAATTTTCAGCCACACAATGGCAAAACAAATCAATTCCGAACGATTGACGATTTGGGTATGGTACTGGTACCATGTTGGTACAGGTTGGTTCCACCATACTTACGGTACGCTTCGATTCAGTTCGATTAGCGCGAGATTGCTTTGGTCTTTCTCCTTTTCCTCCTCATTTCCGGTGTCCGGGTCCACCGACGGTGTCCTTTTGTTGACAAAATTCGGGTGTTGATTAAACGTCTTTATGGGGCAGTGTATTGCCTGTCCGGCCACCTCCAGCAGGATGAATTGCTTAGCGAGGGCTGGAAAAATTTTGCAGATCTTCACCATGTGAGTGTTCCGGACCGTTTTGTGATTTATTCGAAATTGGTCGATTTATTATGTTGCGGTGCGTTCTGATGTGTGTACGCATCACACACAAACACAGATCAAGAAGAAGCGGTTCTTACCTGCGCTCCGATAGCAGCTGGCCGGTGCCAGTAGAAAGCGGTCACTTATCAGAACGGCGAAGCAATCAATCACCAACCGAGCGTACCGGCTCGAAATGCCACCGATATGGACCGGCCGTACGACTGATGTCAGATATGAGAAGTCCTCCTGCCCGAGGCATCTTTCTCGATACGATTGACACACTAGCACACAGAAATAGGAATCAATTAATGGTTTGATGAGTATGAGTTTGCAACAGGGAATTCATACTTTCTTCACTAATTCTTCCAGGAAGTGGAGTCGTGGATGTTTTGTGTCCGTTTGGAAAATTTAGAGATGGTTGTACCGTTTCGGAACTAACCACGGATGTAATCCACCCTAGGTACTTGGGAATGTTGATGAATCCGGCTAAACTTTTCGTATTGCATCGAAATGTTGTCTGCCCGTCAGTTTCCTCTCGTACGCCGGAGAACGCTACGATACCAAGCGCTGTCCAACTGCCATTAATGTTGGCCACGAACGCACCACCACTGTCACCATTACAGACGTTAGTCCCTGTGGAAAACCACCACCAAACAAGTAAAAAGCAACGGCATTGTTTGTACGAACGTGAATGTTGGGAAAACTTTATCGACACAACGGAGTGTCTTAAAATGAAGTGTACAATTTAGTGACGAATTCTCAACAAAATCTTTGAGGAGTTGGTGAATTTGTGGAAATTGTTGAATGGCATCAAGATACATTCATTTTTGTTACAATACTCACAATTGGAGATACTTCAAAGTATATTGATGAATGTCCTTAATATTGAAGAAATAAATTGCTATGAAGCTTACCATTTTGCAATCCAGCACAGAACATCCCATCGTACAGGACGGGGCCGAAGAGTGAGGAATCACTTTCAAGACACCGGATGTAGCTGACCACTGGTATCGTGGATGACCGAAGTGTCCTGGCCGGGGCATCATGCTCCGTCAATCCCCAGCCGGCAACAATACCAAATTCTATCCCCTGCAGTGCATTTTCCTCCGTCGGCAAACAGATCGGCTGTACGAACGGTCCAAACTCAACGATGGTCCTTAGCGTCAGCAGGGCAAGGTCATGCCGTGGTGAACCAAGCGTAAAGTTATCGTGGCGGTAAATCTTACCGACCGTATGCTCCTGGGAATGGCGGGCGAGTGTAAGCAGATCGTACAGTCCCACGCGAACGATCAGCTCATCCGCTGCTATCTGATAACCGCTGGGAGCCGTGACGCAATGGGCAGCTGTAATTACCGTCCGTTCGCTTACGATAAAACCGCCGCAAGCGTACGATATGGAGAGGTGTTGCTCCGTACGGTACAGTGCCACATGCCACGGAAACTGACCAGGCCAACTCGACTGACCGTAGGTGATGGTACCCGGTGCGGCAATAGGTCGTTTGCCACAGACACTATTGGCACCGATTGGATCGATTTGCCAGTGGATGGCAAGCGATAGTAATGTGAGCAAAATACACTTGCGATGCACCGACCCTTTACGCATGATGGAACTGGTTTGACTGACAGCAGAGGTTAAGGTTGCCCACAGCGGGATTTTATTCGCGGGAGGTTTATCGATCAAGATGTGATAGTGCGAGACGCACTAGAAACTTTACAGGAAAAACCCGAATAGTAAACAGATTGTAATTTATTTACAAGAAATTATTTCATATTTTAATTCTTTAATTTTTAGTTTTAATAATTTAATAAAAAGATTGTCATTTGTGAAATTTTTAACATCAAAAGGCACACCAAACCTCTGGCTAACAATTCATTCGATTTGCATTCGATGCTATTAAGGAACTATTATGGGAAGCAACCAGCCAAACGGAACTCCCGTCCGTTCCCCAAGAGGATTTGACGTTGAAATTCTTGAACATTGCTTTCCGATTCCGTCTCTCCCGTTTTACCCTTCCGTCGTTACATTCCATCATTGTCCATCGTACGGCGCGAAGGGATGGAAATAAATTTGTTTACCGATTCCGATCCCGGGCTGTCCGGGTGCGTTAGTGTTGTCGAATGCGGTCCGAACCGGACATCAGTGTGAAGGCTATGGTTCGGTAATTTTCTCACGTTTTTCTGATAAAACCACCTGGTGGTTAAGGCTGGGCAAGTATGGGTCGGTATGGAAGAAGGACGCAGTCCAGGCGAAAAGCTACCCAGGGCAGTGATTGTCAGAATGGATTGGTTTGGGCATGCGGAAGAATTTTTCCAACGATGTCCCTCCTCACAGCGGAGAAGGAGTCCACGGTCGCTACTGGAATGTGGAATCTGGAAACGTGTAATGGAACGTGCAACAATTTGTTGCCCCACTGGTGGGTGGAGTGGAATCTACAGTGAAGATGTACGGCAGGGTTCTTGAGTTGATTTTTTTTTTGCTTCTGCACTCGGTTTTGTTATCGCATCAGGGTTGCGCCGTGCATTCCGATGCTTCTGTCTTGACTGTTTCGAAACGGCTAGGAGATGTATTTGCTACAATTTTTCCCAAACACACACACACACACACACAGATGGAGAATGTTGAACCAGATTGGGAGCACTGAGGTTTCTACCGTTGTACCGTTTTGGGGAGGTATCGATGAGAACCGCCCCCGGGAATACGGTTTAGAGCGACCGTCGGTGTTGAGCTATCCGTTGAAGCTTTCCTCTTCATTAGACTGACGAAGGTAACGAATATGTTATGGTTTTTTGGCCAAATTTTCCCGGCAGGGAAAAAGGTAACTGCAAACGTTGGTGCAGTAAAAACACACATCATTGAAATGGGAGGCACGCCCGGGCATTGGTTGGAAAAACTCCCCCAAGTGCACCAAAAAACCATCGTTCATGATACGTGGTTTTGTGTTGGCTATGGGGTGAGTGTAATTTTTTTTTTGTACGTGAGTTTGTATGCTATGTTAGCTTTCAACGATGGATTGGAGAAATATGGGCGAAAAGGGTGAAGCTAGACAAAACCATTCGTAGGGATTATCTATCAATTTCAAATTTAACTAACGAACAGTTTGCAATCAATAGTTACCTTCGATTCGATTTATTTTCACAGTTGTTATCTCTCGTTGGGTTGGTTAGCTTAGTTGGGATATACTTGTGCTAACGGGGGGCAATGAATGAAGGACATACAAAGGGAGATTTTGGGAGGATGCAGATGATGCTTGCGTCATACCATATCAATGCAAATGCATGTTTGTACAGCAATGTTTACACACAGATTTGATTAAGCTTTTGAAGCTCTTTGCTTAATTTAATTAGACTAATTTTACATTGGTTTCAACGTGCAGATTAGAAAGAATTTTAATTTGATTTTATTGATTATCCTTTATTTATACATTTATATCCAATGGTACTGTGAACGGCTTCAGAAGATCGAATATTTTTTTCCTCTAAACGGCCAAGTGTTGTCGTCTCCTAATCCATTACACTAGTCTTTCTGGTGCTTGCCACGGCCACGGAGGACTTGCCACGGCTCCTTTGTCCACGTGTACAACCTTAAAGGACTTTGAGGACTGAGTCGATCGATGCCGTTCAAACGACATGCCTAGAACACCGGAGCCTGGCGAGTCTAATACGCTTTAGGATAATGAGTTCTTCATTATTCTAGGGTTCTTCAACTTCATTATATAGGCTCCTTTATTGTCCTTCCACATATACACATCCGTCTGAGAATCTTCTTCTCGAACGCATTTAAGAGGGTTTATTTATTTTTCGATAGAGTCCATGTTGCAGAGGTGTCTGTGAGTTCAGGAACTACTACATGTATATGTTCAATATACTCCCAGATTCGTTCGTCGCGACAGGTGTTTTGAGAGGGAAAGTCTCCTCAAACTGTAGAAAGACCGATCGCCAGCACCATAGCGCGTATCTCTACTTTAATGTTGTTGTCGGTATGACCCAAAATTGGTAAAGTTTTGGACGACTTCAAAAGTGCGCTCACCTATCTAGGTCGTCATTAACTTGGTTTATGGTTGTGTTGAAGGTTGTGTAGACAGATTAACCCATCTCCTTGACGCAGACCCTCGGTGTAAGGAAAGAGTCCTGATAGAGTAGTATGGAACTCCAAAAAAGATTGTTAGATGATAGTTAAACATTTTGTATTAATGTAATCTTTTTTAAATTTTTCTGTTTAAATATTTTCGTGTAAGCTTTGGCCTCGCTGATTTAGATGACTGTAATAAATTTCCTCCTAAACATGTAGCGCCTGAAGCGAGTTGCGAAACTTACATCATCGAACAATATTCTCTACCTACCGCAGCGCATGGTTTGACAATAATTTTGAAAAATAGCCCCAAGTGCAGTTTTAATGTTCCGGCTCTTAATTTTGCACACGGCTAAGAAGAACGGCGAGTGGTTATTAAAGCGAAAAAAATATCCTCCAGCCTTCCACGACAATGTTGTCCTGTTTGGTCCGATGTTTGCTTTTGGGTTGGGACAACCGTCGCGTTTCTATTGCCACCTGATGATGGTCCGCGTGTTAACGATCCCCATTGTACCGAGCGAGGGGGCGGTCTTGTTGTGGTGTAAATTTTATCGAAAATCATATCAGTTTCCAACGCGTCCGGAAGGGTTTTGTTCAGCGTTCCGGAGCAATATTTTGCTTTATTACTTTCCCATTAGCATCGAAAATTGCACTTTCGGTTGTTGCTGGGTACAACCCGACGGAGGCAGTCGAATGATGAATTGTTTACGGGATGAAACGTTTTTAGATGTTCGTTTACAAGCAACACGGTTTGGCTCAATAATGCAACGCGTGAAGATAAGAAACGGACAGGTTTCTGAGTAAGGCTTTTTTTTTTGGTGTTTGTGTGTGCTCTTGCAGAACGTATTTCGGCACCTCTATCAACTCTCTTGAAGGCGATCGTACGGCTGCCGTACGGAAGATAAGATCCATGAATTATAGCGCCAGTTTTGTGCGATGCATTTTTGCACACGGATGCCTGCAGGGGCAAAGCATCCACGTGATGGTAGAGGAAATTCATCATCTGATCGATTACATGCCGACAATGAGCGATCGGTTGCATTTAAGAATGATTCCTGTGAAGTACACGGTACAATACTGCACCATGGGCAAAACATCTTGTTTATATTTTATTTTACGGTTTATACTTCATCTTAAAATTTGAGTGTTTTTTAACCTAAGTCTTATTAAAAAAACTTTCAATATCCAAACTAAAGTCATTTATTGAAATAAGTTTCCTTCACTAACCTGCGTTTTTTACGAACTCTCTACGGAACCCACCGTGCAGTGGGGGGAAGAAAACACAGATGGGAATATTGCATCCTGATAGTGGGCTGCGAAAGTTTTGTTTACTGTTTTTTATCATGTTAATTTCCGTGGCATGCTTTAATGAGTCTATTAGCATAATATCGTGCCGACATCATAAATTGCACTCGGAATGAGTGGAAGCCCGGCGGATCGGTTAGCTTGGCTTCCTGCATGCTTTGGCCGGAGGTCACGAGTTCTGTATGAAGGCTGCGGAGTAGGAGGGTGCTTGCACTAATGTAGTTGTATTCCCTCATCGGTGGCGGTGTGTTCGGTTTTGGCTTCGACGGTTGCATCTTGGCGCTGTTTGCATTATGCCTGTTGCTTCGGACTGTCGGGTGTTTTGTGTGGTGGTATTTGAGCGGGGGGAAGAGGGGTGGAGGGATGTTTTTCATCGAGGAATTACAACCAATTTAGCTTCCTTTTTTCTTTTCCTTCCATTACGAACGTTCTGGAGAGGATTGGTTCATGTTTTTTGGTACGTATCGATGGACAGGTTTGACGGGAATTTTAATAACGGTCATAAATATGTCACGTCAAAACATAGATTTCGACACGACAGGTACCGAACGGTGGTGGTGAAGATGCGCCCCGGATGAAGGATGAATGAAGGGAACCGGCAGACCCGAAAATGTGCCCCCATTTCAACGAGACCTTTCTGCAGCCGGTTAGATGTGGGGTGTTTCGAAAGCAGAACCGTTTCGGTCATCGGATCGATCATGCATCGGTGTAAGCTTGAGGGCATTAAAGCCAAATCAATCAATCTCGTGTGAGCATATAACTTAAGGTAATAAAGCTATAATTTCCGTAGCATCCCGTTTAGATGCATCTTTCTTTATGGCTAATTCGTATAAGAGATGAAGGATTAGAAAGACAGCGGATGCGGAAATTAAGATGAGGTATTTTAGAGACATTATTCGGAATGTTTTTTTTTCTTTGCTGGTGATGTCGCACCTCCTGGGTATAAAAATCTAACCCCGTCACTAAAATGTTTCTTTAATGGCGGCCAGGATAGCTCGATTTTGCAGGCAATAACAAGGTAAACAAATACAAATTCAAAAATAAGATCGGTTGAGTGTCATTAAATATTGTATAGTTCAAGAAAATCGAGTGTCTTTTTAATTTTTTAAAGAACATACTATTTTTCAAAAAGAAAAATAGCAGTTAATTCGAAAAAAATCTCATTTCGAGGACATTTCCCAAACAAAAAAAATCTTTAATTTTACCAATCTCCTAGGCTCATTTTTGCACCAAATTTTTCCATATAATTCGGTTGGTATCCAACGGATCGCCAATTTTTAACCTGTGGTGGATAGATGGCATCAATGGCTACATTTTCCTATTGGACACCAAGCCCTCAGATGTCCGTGCCGGAAGCTATTCGAGGAACCAAGTTCCTTACCCTGTTTGAGAAAATGTAAAATTTTCCTCATTTTTGAGCAATTCTGCAAAATTTAAAAAAATGATTTATTTTAATGCCAATTGGTTGCAATGTGTTTCGTTTCACTCAAATAATGCTTTAAGTTAGAAAGATAATAAAAAATCAGAAAAAAATTTTAAAAAAATTTTCAACTCGAAAATTTCATAAGGCTTTACCCCTTACGTTTTTTTTGGGAAATTTTACAAAAAAAATTAAATTAATTTATTTTAATGCCAATTGGTTGCAATGTGTTTCTTTTCACTCAAGTAATGCTTTAAATAGAAAAAAGAGTGAAAAAAATTCAAAAAAAACCAAAAAATTCAAAAAAATGAAAATTTTCTAAGGCTCATTTTTGCACCAAGTTTTGCTTATAACTCGGTCGGTATCCAACGGATCGCCAATTTTTAACCTGTGGTCGATAGATGGCATCAATGGCTACATTTTCTTCTTGGACAGCCATGCTCTCAGGTGTCCGTGCCGGAAGTTATTCGAGGAACCAAGTTCCTTACCCTGTTTGAGAAAATGTAAAATTTTAATCATTTTTGCAGCAAGATTTGCCTATAACTCGGTCGGTATCCAACGGATCGCCAATCTTTAACCTGTGGTCGATAGATGGTATCAATGGCTACATTTTCTTCTTGGACAGCCATGCTCTCAGGTGTGCGTGCCGGAAGTTACTCGAGGAACCAAGTTCCTTACCCTGTTTGAGAAAATGTAAAATTTTCCTCATTTTTGCAGCAAGATTTGCCTATAACTCGGTCGGTATCCAACGGATCGCCAATCTTTAACTTGTGGTCGATAGATGGCATCAATGGCTACATTTTCTTCTTGGACAGCCATGGTCTCAGGTGTCCGTGCCGGAAGTTATTCGAGGAACCAAGTTCCTTACCCTGTTTGAGAAAATGTAAAATTTTCCTCATTTTTGCAGCAAGATTTGCATATAACTCGGTCGGTATCCAACGGATCGCCAAACTTTAACCTGTGGTCGATAGACGGCATCAATGGCTACATTTTCTTCTTGGACAGCCATGCTCTCAGGTGTCCGTGCCGGAAGTTATTCGAGGAAGCAAGTTCCTTACCCTGTTTGAGAAAATGTAAAATTTTCCTCATTTTTGCAGCAAGATTTGCCTATAACTCGGTCGGTATCCAACGGATCGCCAATCTTTAACTTGTGGTCGATAGATGGCATCAATGGCTACATTTTCTTCTCGGACAGCCATGCTCTCAGGTGTCCGTGCCGGAAGTTATTCGAGGAACCAAGTTCCTTACCCTGTTTGAGAAAATGTAAAATTTTCCTCATTTTTGCAGCAAGATTTGCCTATAACTCGGTCGGTATCCAACGGATCGCCAATCTTTAACTTGTGGTCGATAGATGGCATCAATGGCTACATTTTCTTCTCGGACAGCCATGCTCTCAGGTGTCCGTGCCGGAAGTTATTCGAGGAACCAAGTTCCTTACCCTGTTTGAGAAAATGTAAAATTTTCCTCATTTTTGCAGCAAGATTTGCCTATAACTCGGTCGGTATCCAACGGATCGCCAATCTTTAACTTGTGGTCGATAGATGGCATCAATGGCTACATTTTCTTCTCGGACAGCCATGCTCTCAGGTGTCCGTGCCGGAAGTTATTCGAGGAACCAAGTTCCTTACCCTGTTTGAGAAAATGTAAAATTTTCCTCATTTTTGAGCAATTCAGCAAAATTTAAAAAAATGATTTATTTTAATGCCAATTGGTTGCAATGTGTTTCGTTTCATTCAAATAATGCTCTAAGTTAGAAAGATAATAAAAAATCAGCAAAAATTTTTAAAAAAATTTTCAACTCGAAAATTTCATAAGGCTTACCCCTTACGTTTTTTTGGGAAATTTTGCAAAAAAAATTAAATTGATTTATTTTAATGCCAATTGGTTGCAATGTGTTTCTTTTCACTCAAGTAATGCTTTAAATAAAAAAAGAATGAAAAAAATTCAAAAAAACCAAAAAACTTAAAAAAATGAAAATTTACTAAGGCTCATTTTTGCACCAAGTTTTGCGTATAACTCAGTCAGTATCCAACGGATCGCCAATCTTTAACTTGTGGTCGATAGATGGCATCAATGGCTACATTTTCTTCTCGGACAGCCATGCTCTCAGGTGTCCGTGCCGGAAGTTATTCGAGGAACCAAGTTCCTTACCCTGTTTGAGAAAATGTAAAATTTTCCTCATTTTTGCAGCAAGATTTGCCTATAACTCGGTCGGTATCCAACGGATCGCCAATCTTTAACTTGTAGTCAATAGATGGCATCAACGGCTACATTTTCTTCTTGGACAGCCATGGTCTCAGGTGTGCGTGCCGGAAGTTATTCGAGGAAACAAGTTCCTTACCCTGTTTGAGAAAATGTAAAATTTTCCTCATTTTTGAGCAATTCAGCAAAATTTAAAAAAATGATTTATTTTAATGCCAATTGGTTGCAATGTGTTTCGTTTCATTCAAATAATGCTTTAAGTTAGAAAGATAATAAAAAATCAGAAAAAATTTTTAAAAAAATTTCAACTCGAAAATTTCATAAGGCTTACCCCTTACGTTTTTTTTGGAAAATTTTGCAAAAAAAATTAAATTGATTTATTTTAACGCAAATTGGTTGCAATGTGTTTCTTTTCACTCAAGTATTGCTTTAAATAGAAAAAAGAGTGAAAAAAATTCAAAAAAACCAAAAAATTCAAAAAAATGAAATTTTACTAAGGCTCATTTTTGCACCAAGTTTTGCCTATAACTCAGTCAGTATCCAACGGATCGCCAATCTTTAACTTGTGGTCGATAGATGGCATCAATGGCTACATTTTCTTCTTGAACAACCATGCTCTCAGGTGTCCGTGCCGGAAGTTATTCGAGGAAGCAAGTTCCTTACCCTGTTTGAGAAAATGTAAAATTTTCCTCATTTTTGCAGCAAGATTTGCCTATAACTCGGTCGGTATCCAACGGATCGCCAATCTTTAACCTGTGGTCGATAGATGGCATCAATGGCTACATTTTCTTCTTGAACATCCATGCTCTCAGGTGTCCGTGCCGGAAGTTATTCGAGGAAACAAGTTCCTTACCCTGTTTGAGAAAATGTAAAATTTTCCTCATTTTTGCAGCAAGATTTGCCTATAACTCGGTCGGTATCCAACCGATCGCCAATCTTTAACTTGTGGTCGATAGATGGCATCAATGGCTACATTTTCTTCTCGGACAGCCATGCTCTCAGGTGTCCGTGCCGGAAGTTATTCGAGGAACCAAGTTCCTTACCCTGTTTGAGAAAATGTAAAATTTTCCTCATTTTTGCAGCAAGATTTGCCTATAACTCGGTCGGTATCCAACGGATCGCCAATCTTTAACCTGTGGTCGATAGATGGCATCAATGGCTACATTTTCTTCTCGGACAGCCATGCTCTCAGGTGTCCGTGCCGGAAGTTATTCGAGGAACCAAGTTCCTTACCCTGTTTGAGAAAATGTAAAATTTTCCTCATTTTTGAGCAATTCAGCAAAATTTAAAAAAAATGATTTATTTTAATGCCAATTGGTTGCAATGTGTTTCGTTTCATTCAAATAATGCTCTAAGTTAGAAAGATAATAAAAAATCAGCAAAAATTTTTAAAAAAATTTTCAACTCGAAAATTTCATAAGGCTTACCCCTTACGTTTTTTTGGGAAATTTTGCAAAAAAAATTAAATTGATTTATTTTAATGCCAATTGGTTGCAATGTGTTTCTTTTCACTCAAGTAATGCTTTAAATAAAAAAAGAGTGAAAAAAATTCAAAAAAACCAAAAAACTTAAAAAAATGAAAATTTACTAAGGCTCATTTTTGCACCAAGTTTTGCGTATAACTCAGTCAGTATCCAACGGATCGCCAATCTTTAACTTGTGGTCGATAGATGGCATCAATGGCTACATTTTCTTCTCGGACAGCCATGCTCTCAGGTGTCCGTGCCGGAAGTTATTCGAGGAACCAAGTTCCTTACCCTGTTTGAGAAAATGTAAAATTTTCCTCATTTTTGCAGCAAGATTTGCCTATAACTCGGTCGGTATCCAACGGATCGCCAATCTTTAACTTGTAGTCAATAGATGGCATCAACGGCTACATTTTCTTCTTGGACAGCCATGGTCTCAGGTGTGCGTGCCGGAAGTTATTCGAGGAAACAAGTTCCTTACCCTGTTTGAGAAAATGTAAAATTTTCCTCATTTTTGAGCAATTCAGCAAAATTTAAAAAAATGATTTATTTTAATGCCAATTGGTTGCAATGTGTTTCGTTTCATTCAAATAATGCTTTAAGTTAGAAAGATAATAAAAAATCAGAAAAAATTTTTAAAAAAATTTCAACTCGAAAATTTCATAAGGCTTACCCCTTACGTTTTTTTTGGGAAATTTTGCAAAAAAAATTAAATTGATTTATTTTAATGCAAATTGGTTGCAATGTGTTTCTTTTCACTCAAGTATTGCTTTAAATAGAAAAAAGAGTGAAAAAAATTCAAAAAAACCAAAAAATTCAAAAAAATGAAATTTTACTAAGGCTCATTTTTGCACCAAGTTTTGCCTATAACTCAGTCAGTATCCAACGGATCGCCAATCTTTAACTTGTGGTCGATAGATGGCATCAATGGCTACATTTTCTTTTTGAACAGCCATGCTCTCAGGTGTCCGTGCCGGAAGTTATTCAAGGAACCAAGTTCCTTACCCTGTTTGAGAAAATGTAAAATTTTCCTCATTTTTGCAGCAAGATTTGCCTATAACTCGGTCGGTATCCAACGGATCGCCAATCTTTAACCTGTGGTCGATAGATGGCATCAATGGCTACATTTTCTTCTTGGACAGCCATGGTCTCAGTTGTCCGCGCCGGAAGTTATCCGAGGAACCAAGTTCCTTACCCTGTTTGAGAAAATGTAAGATTTTCCTCATTTTTGAGCAATTCAGCAAAATTTAAAAAAAAGATTTATTTTAATGCCAATTGGTTGCAATGTGTTTCGTTTCACTCAAATATTGCTTTAAGTTAGAAAGATAATAAAAAATCAGAAAAAAATTTTAAAAAAAATTTCAACTCGAAAATTTCATAAGGCTTACCCCTTACGTTTTTTTTGGGAAATTTTGCAAAAAAAATTAAATTGATTTATTTTAATGCAAATTGGTTGCAATGTGTTTCTTTTCACTCAAGTATTGCTTTAAATAGAAAAAAGAGTGAAAAAAATTCAAAAAAACCAAAAAATTCAAAAAAATGAAATTTTACTAAGGCTCATTTTTGCACCAAGTTTTGCCTATAACTCAGTCAGTATCCAACGGATCGCCAATCTTTAACTTGTGGTCGATAGATGGCATCAATGGCTACATTTTCTTCTTGAACAACCATGCTCTCAGGTGTCCGTGCCGGAAGTTATTCGAGGAAGCAAGTTCCTTACCCTGTTTGAGAAAATGTAAAATTTTCCTCATTTTTGCAGCAAGATTTGCCTATAACTCGGTCGGTATCCAACGGATCGCCAATTTTTAACCTGTGGTCGATAGATGGCATCAATGGCTACATTTTCTTCTTGAACATCCATGCTCTCAGGTGTCCGTGCCGGAAGTTATTCGAGGAAACAAGTTCCTTACCCTGTTTGAGAAAATGTAAAATTTTCCTCATTTTTGCAGCAAGATTTGCCTATAACTCGGTCGGTATCCAACGGATCGCCAATCTTTAACTTGTGGTCGATAGATGGCATCAATGGCTACATTTTCTTCTCGGACAGCCATGGTCTCAGGTGTCCGTGCCGGAAGCTATTCGAGGAACCAAGTTCCTTACCCTGTTTGAGAAAATGTAAAATTTTCCTCATTTTTGAGCAATTCAGCAAAATTTAAAAAAATGATTTATTTTAATGCCAATTGGTTGCAATGTGTTTCGTTTCACTCAAATAATGCTTTAAGTTAGAAAGATAATAAAAAATCAGAAAAAAATTTTAAAAAAATTTTCAACTCGAAAATTTCATAAGGCTTACCCCTTACGTTTTTTTTGGGAAATTTTGCAAAAAAAATTAAATTGATTTATTTTAATGCCAATTGGTTGCAATGTGTTTCTTTTCACTCAAGTAATGCTTTCAATAGAAAAAAGGGTAAAAAATATCAAAAAAACCAAAAAATTCAAAAAAATGAAAATTTACTAAGGCTCAATTTTGCACCAAGTTTTGCCTATAACTCGGTCAGTATCCAACGGATCGCCAATCTTTAACCTGTGGTCGATAGATGGCATCAATGGCTACATTTTCTTCTTGGACAGCCATGGTCTCAGGTGTGCGTGCCGGAAGTTATTCGAGGAACCAAGTTCCTTACCCTGTTTGAGAAAATGTAAAATTTTCCTCATTTTTGAGCAATTCAGCAAAATTTAAAAAAATGATTTATTTTAATGCCAATTGGTTGCAATGTGTTTCGTTTCATTCAAATAATGCTTTAAGTTAGAAAGATAATAAAAAATCAGAAAAAATTTTTAAAAAAATTTTCAACTCGAAAATTTTATAAGGCTTACCCCTTACGTTTTTTTGGGAAATTTTGCAAAAAAAATGAAATTGATTTATTTTAATGCCAATTGGTTGCAATGTGTTTCTTTTCACTCAAGTAATGCTTTAAATAAAAAAAGGAGTGAAAAATAATATAAAAATCGAAAAATTCAAAAAAGTAAAAATTTACTAAGGCTCATTTTTGCACCAAGTTTTGCCTATAACTCGGTCGGTATCCAACGGATCGCCAATCTTTAACTTGTGGTCGATAGATGGCATCAATGGCTACATTTTCTTCTCGGACAGCCATGCTCTCAGGTGTCCGTGCCGGAAGTTATTCGAGGAACCAAGTTCCTTACCCTGTTTGAGAAAATGTAAAATTTTCCTCATTTTTGCAGCAAGATTTGCCTATAACTCGGTCGGTATCCAACGGATCGCCAATCTTTAACCTGTGGTCGATAGATGGCATCAATGGCTACATTTTCTTCTTGGACAGCCATGCTCTCAGGTGTCCGTGCCGGAAGTTATTCGAGGAACCAAGTTCCTTACCCTGTTTGAGAAAATGTAAAATTTTCCTCATTTTTGAGCAATTCAGCAAAATTTAAAAAAATGATTTATTTTAATGCCAATTGGTTGCAATGTGTTTCGTTTCATTCAAATAATGCTTTAAGTTAGAAAGATAATAAAAAATCAGAAAAAAATTTTAAAAAAATTTTCATCTCGAAAATTTCATAAGGCTTACCCCTTACGTTTTTTTTGGGAAATTTTGCAAAAAAAATTAAATTGATTTATTTTAATGCCAATTGGTTGCAATGTGTTTCTTTTCACTCAAGTAATGCTTTAAATAAAAAAAGAGTGAAAAAAATTCAAAAAAACCAAAAAATTCAAAAAAATGAAAATTTACTAAGGCTCATTTTTGCACCTAGTTTTGCGTATAACTCAGTCAGTATCCAACGGATCGCCAATATTTAACCTGTGGTCGATAGATGGCATCAATGGCTACATTTTCTTCTTGAACAGCCATGCTCTCAGGTGTCCGTGCCGGAAGTTATTCGAGGAACCAAGTTCCTTACCCTGTTTGAGAAAATGTAAAATTTTCCTCATTTTTGAGCAATTCAGCAAAATTTAAAAAAATGATTTATTTTAATGCCAATTGGTTGCAATGTGTTTCGTTTCACTCAAATAATGCTTTAAGTTAGAAAGATAATAAAAAATCAGAAAAAAAATTTAAAAAAATTTTCAACTCGAAAATTTCATAAGGCTTACCCCTTACGTTTTTTTTGGGAAATTTTGCAAAAAAAATTAAATTGATTTATTTTAATGCCAATTGGTTGCAATGTGTTTCTTTTCACTCAAGTAATGCTTTCAATAGAAAAAAAGGGTAAAAAATATCAAAAAAACCAAAAAATTCAAAAAAATGAAAATTTACTAAGGCTCATTTTTGCACCAAATTTAGCTTATAACTCGGTCGGTATCCAACGGATCGCCAAACTTTAACCTGTGGTCGATAGATGGCATCAATGGCTACATTTTCTTCTTGGACAGCCATGCTCTCAGGTGTCCGTGCCGGAAGTTATTCGAGGAAGCAAGTTCCTTACCCTGTTTGAGAAAATGTAAAATTTTCCTCATTTTTGCAGCAAGATTTGCCTATAACTCGGTCGGTATCCAACGGATCGCCAATCTTTAACATGTGGTCGATAGATGGCATCAATGGCTACATTTTCTTCACGGACAGCCATGGTCTCAGGTGTCCGTGCCGGAAGTTATTCGAGGAACCAAGTTCCTTACCCTGTTTGAGAAAATGTAAAATTTTCCTCATTTTTGAGCAATTCAGCAAAATTTAAAAAAAAATGATTTATTTCAATGCCAATTGGTTGCAATGTGTTTCGTTTCACTCAAATAATGCTTTAAGTTAGAAAGATAATAAAAAATCAGAAAAAAATTTTAAAAAAAATTTCAACTCGAAAATTTCATAAGGCTTACCCCTTACGTTTTTTTGGGAAATTTTGCAAAAAAAAATTAAATTGATTTATTTTAATGCCAATTGGTTGCAATGTGTTTCTTTTCACTCAAGTAATGCTTTAAATAGAAAAAAGAGTGAAAAAAATTCAAAAAAACCAAAAAACTCAAAAAAATGAAATTTTACTAAGGCTCATTTTTGCACCAAGTTTTGCCTATAACTCGGTCAGTATCCAACGGATCGCCAATCTTTAACCTGTGGTCGATAGATGGCATCAATGGCTACATTTTCTTCTTGGACAGCCATGCTCTCAGGTGTCCGTGCCGGAAGTTATTCGAGGAACCAAGTTCCTTACCCTGTTTGAGAAAATGTAAAATTTTCCTCATTTTTGCAGCAAGATTTGCCTATAACTCGGTCGGTATCCAACGGATCGCCAATCTTTAACCTGTGGTCGATAGATGGCATCAATGGCTACATTTTCTTCTTGGACAGCCATGGTCTCAGGTGTCCGTGCCGGAAGTTATTCGAGGAACCAAGTTCCTTACCCTGTTTGAGAAAATGTAAAATTTTCCTCATTTTTGAGCAATTCAGCAAAATTTAAAAAAATGATTTATTTTAATGCCAATTGGTTGCAATGTGTTTCGTTTCACTCAAATAATGCTTTAAGTTAGAAAGATAATAAAAAATCAGAAAAAAAATTTAAAAAAATTTTCAACTCGAAAATTTCATAAGGCTTACCCCTTACGTTTTTTTTGGGAAATTTTGCAAAAAAAATTAAATCGATTTATTTTAATGCCAATTGGTTGCAATGTGTTTCTTTTCACTCAAGTAATGCTTTAAATAGAAAAAAGAGTGAAAAAAATTCAAAAAAATGAAAATTGACTAAGGCTCATTTTTGCACCAAGTTTTGCTTATAACTCAGTCAGTATCCAACGGATCGCCAATCTTTAACATGTGGTCGATAGATGGCATCAATGGCTACATTTTCTTTTTGGACAGCCATGCTCTCAGGTGTCCGTGCCGGAAGTTATTCGAGGAACCAAGTTCCTTACCCTGTTTGAGAAAATGTAAAATTTTCCTCATTTTTGCACCAAGTTTTGCCTATAACTCGATCGGTATCCAACAGACCACCAATCTTTAACCTGTGACCGATAGATGGCACCAATGGCTACATTTTCTTCTTGGAAACCCATGCTCTCAGGTGTCCGTGCCGGAAGTTATTCGAGGAACCAAGTTCCTTACCATGTTTGAGAAAATGTAAAATTTTCCTCATTTTTGAGCAATTCTGCAAAATTTAAAAAAATGATTTATTTTAATGCGAATTTGTTGCAATGTGATTCTTTTCACTCAAATAACGCTTTAAATTAGAAAAATAATAAAAAATCAGAAAAAAATTTAAAAAAAATTTTCAACTCGAAAATTTCATAAGGCTTACCCCTTACGATTTTTTTGGGAAATTTTGCAAAAAAAAATTAAATTGATTTATTTTAATGCCAATTGGTTGCAATGTGTTTCTTTTCACTCAAGTAATGCTTTAAATAGAAAATAAGGGTAAAAAATATAGAAAAAACCAAAAAATTCAAAAAAAAGAAAATTTACTAAGGCTCATTTTTGCACCAAGTTTTGCTTATAACTTGGTCGGTATCCAACGGATCGCCAATCTTTAACTTGTGGTCGATAGATGGCATCAATGGCTACATTTTCTTCTTGGACAGCCATGCTCTCAGGTGTCCATGCCGGAAGTTATTCGAGGAACCAAGTTCCTTACCCTGTTTGAGAAAATGTAAAATTTTCCTCATTTTTGTAGCAAGATTTGCCTATAACTCGGTCGGTATCCAACGGATTGATTGAAATCGTAAACAAGCTTTGCACAAGAAAAGTTAAACAACCTTGAAGTCGCACCAGAATCGCAAAAATATTTTGGAAAGTTGAGCTGCTTTACAATTGCTTAGCATGTAGTGACTGGGTCACACAATATTGAGTGAATGTGCGTCAAGCTCTTTAAAATATTAGAACATAATAGAGTTTGGTCATCGACTGATGCTCCGTTTTGGGCTCATGGTTGTTGAATGAGAGTCTCCGTTTAGAAGATTACACGATGAAAGTTCTAATGATCACATCTGTAGGAGATTGGAAGGGTTGACTTTCTTCGGTGATGATTGATTGAATTCAAAAGTATTTAAAATTTATAATGCAGATACTCCGTGCTTTGTTCATAATTTAGCAATAATTAGGGAATTATTTCAAAAACAATAATATCACATAAAATCGTGTTAAGTGCAATTGGATAGTACTTCATCTTTCGAAAAGGATGCGTTGCAAAACGGAACCATCCGTTCCATTTCGTAACGTTTCAAATCAAGGTACAATTGCCAGATCACATGCATCTCCACTCCTATTTATTTAAATATGCAAATAACGAATTCGTGAGGACCAAATTTCATGAAAATTACCACATTTTAGCTGGCAAACAATCGAGGTGGCAACCCGTACGGATGTATTCCGACGAAATGGCTTAGCGTCCCGGCTTCAATTCCAATGCTCACCTGGCTCAACAACAGAACACTAAACCGACAGTTTGTGGTGGTTGGAGGATTGTTTTGGGGTGGGGAAAGGAATTATCGAATAGCCTAACCCAGGGTCCTTTCCTATGTTTTTGGTATCGAGACACTGCTTAGATGCACCACAGCCGACGGTTCACGTCCAGCTTCTGGCCTCAACTCATTGGCCTCTTGATTAACCCAAAACCGGGCGGGACTCGGTTGTTTCGTACACCGATACCGAGTATGTGCCGGATGTTTCCTGCATCATGGGCTATAATTGGTCCGATTTCTGGCACAACGAATCCGTTTCCGGAACGGGCACGAGTGCCTTACTCTGCGTACGGTATGCAGGTGCATATTTTGGTGTGCCAGGATGCGTCGAACGGTCGAACGAATGGATAAAACTGATTGTTATTTTTTTTTGGCCTAGAGTACCGATCTTTCTCGGTGAGCGCCTAGGAAGGAAAACAATCGGTAAACGGGACCGGAACGGGGCAAACCACATTCAATCCATTAAACGATGCTTCATGACGTTGGGGCTTTATCGTGCGGTTTGCTCGATGCCGGATCCACCATTTCAAACTTCCCTTCGGGGGATGTTTTTGATTTCCACCCTCAGGCCGATCTACCGCTCCATTTGCGTGTGTGTGTGTTTGTATCCTTCCGCCATTATGACAACGGTTGAAGGTTGCATCGGTTTGCGGTCGAGAGACGAACGTCAAAACAAATCGCTACTTCTGTTCGTGATTTTGAAACGCACGTGCGTGGGCACGTCGGTAGGTGCACGGGTGCTGTGGCTTGTGGAAGTCAGATTGATCTGGCTTATCCATTTTTGTCACCACTCGACACCGTAACAAGCCATCGGACTGGCTGACCGAAAGAACGACAAGCCATTTGCTGCACGGTAGTTTGTTGTGTTGGTGTCCTTTCGAATTGGCATGTTGTTTCTGTGTAAATTAAACAATTTATTTTTACTGCCTTTTCTGTTACTCTAACATTGCAGGGTTTTGCATCGAACGATTATCCCGTTTTATGAAACATGCCAACGATTGAGGAACAAAATTAGACATTTAAAACTCGACTGTACTCCGTTCAGTTCCGTTCAGCTTGAAAACCTCCTCCCACGTTAAAGAAAGGACACGATGGATTAGTATTGGATTGCAATCAAAATCGTTAGCGTGCGTAAGCTGAAAACGTTTGCCCCAACGTTTGATAAGTGCCATACATTCGTTCATCTGTCGTCGCCCGTTCTCGTTGAGTTAAAACGCGTGCCTCATTCATTTTATTCTGGCCGTTCGTTTGCCCACTCACATAGCAAATGATCATCGCATCCAATGTCCAATATTTGGTAGTGCGAGCTTTCAGCATCACGGTGTGCTTGTTGTTTTCTTTTTCACTTTTTTGGAATAATTTTTTTCTGTCTCACCCGCATTTTTCCTCCATTGCTAAGCGAAGGAAATGTGTTTTTCATTTACCTCTCGAGGATGAATTTCCATTTTACGCCCGTACCCGAATGCGCTTCCGCAACCGTGGTCATCGTGGTTCGTGCCGTTTCACGTTGCTTGCTCGTGCTTGCAACTGCTACCGACCGCTGAAACCGTTGAGCCTTGCCCTTGATGGAACGCCACCCACAAGCAAAAGGCCGTGGTGATGGAAAATCGACAAACAAAAAAAAATCCCCGGCAAAAAAGGAAAAAAAGCCGAGCAAAACCAACCGTCTGGTTTCCCGCGGGAAGAATAAATGCTTGTCATTATTTTTAATATCGGACCGAAAATTGAAATTTTCCTTCGATCAATCTTCCACGCAAGACGAGGTGGAAGGGTAGATGGATGTGGCACGAAACGCTTATGGTTGGCGTGGCGTGGGAATTGAGACGTTGAAATGAAAACCTTCATCATGCTGTGTGTTTTCCAAGGTGGAATTGTGTGTGATGTTTGGCGTACAGCTTTCCGATATTTCCGAGATCGCCGATGCTTTTTAAGGCGGCGTGGGCATTTGTTTGTGTGCGCGCGTGTGTACAGGATAAAAAAAAAACAGCGAAAAAGAAAAGGCGAGTGAAAATATGCAAAGAGCAGCATATTTGAGCCACTTAGACGGAAGGAAATAAAACTGCTCCAATAGACAAATCATCATCAACATCATCATCAGGAGCAAGCATAATGCAGTCGTACGGAACAGAATTGGAGGCTGTAAGCGAAAGGGCGAAAGGATTGAAGATGAAAATTGGATAGCGTGCGAGCGAACATTGGTCGAATTTAGGATCGTTCGCTAAAATTAAGGATAAAGTCGTTACGCATCTTCGGCTTGTGTAAAGTAGACTGGCGTTGTTGTTGTTTTTCTCTCTCCGCTTTGCTATGGAAATGGGGTAATAGAGCTAGCTTTAACAGTCGTTTGAGAAGGGAAATATATGTATTATGCTTCCTTTTAAAAAGGTGCATGAGAACGAACTGCCCTTGGAAAGCGATATCGTTTACGATGTTTAGGAAGTAAACTATGCATCAATGGGTCAGCTGTGGATATATTCGTTATTTATACAGCATTGAATAAAAGTAAATATTTGGAAAACAATTTAAAGTTCTTTGGGTATTAAAGTTGGAAAACTTTAGAATAAATAATTGAACTATAAAATTATAACTTTTGACAAATGGGACCATGCCCCGAATAAGGCGAAATATGACGAGGAAATGTCTCGTGAAAATTTGTGCCGGAAAGTTGAACAAAAATTGGAATAAGTTGGAATTTTTTTCTACGAAAAATAAAGGATGGAAAAAGTAGACTGAGTAGACTCTAGGAAGACATTGATACATTTAAAATGCTTCATAAATTGTGGTAATTAGAAAACAATTAAAAATTTTTAAAATAAGTATATATTTAGAGCAATCATGTCGACTTGTGCATAATTAGAATTGAAAGAGTTGTTGTTCGCTTGAAAAAAATCTTTGCTATTGAAAATTCCACTTTATTTCTTCGATTGTATGTCTAACTTCTGCTAGCATAAGGGCAATAGAAGTAAAGCTAACAAATTACTTTTATGTCCAACATATTTCCCTTCACATTCATATGTCGGATGCGGCCATACGGCGAATTGAAATCAGTAACGTAACGACAGCACACGGTTCGAAGCAATGAATCGTAAATGGGCCGCATGATATGTTACCCTCTCATATTGGCTGTGCTAGAGAGTGGTCTGCAAGTTTCAATAAATATGCTACTAGCATACGAATTAAGACGAAGCGTGTGTGTGTGTCGAAGAGCGAGTGAACTAGGAACGAGGAAAGGATTGGTTGAAACTTTGCTATAAAGTTACTTCGGTGCAGTTGCACGTGTTGGAACAGTTTTGAAGTGACTTACACTAGAACACGTGCCACGCAACTTATTCGAATGGTTTGCAAAAAAAAAGAGGACGATAAAATCTTAAAGCGTACCCTTTTGCGTAACTTCTCCCTAGCACTAACGCCCTTGATAATGATCCGGAAGCTCAAGCGTCAGCGTTTGGGGCAGAACTTTCTACGGGCATTCACGCGTACGTTGATGTTTTCCCTTGCATCAACCTTGGTTACAATGTTATCGCCATTGTTTGGAGCACTTTGGCAGATCATAAAGTTTTTCGTTTATTGCCAAATTGTTAGGTGGAGAAGTTTTCTTCCATCTGCCATCAAGAGGGCGTTGTATGGATGCGTATGCGTGTGGGTGGTGGGATGTTTGTAAATATTTTTAGCATTTCATCATTTTGGTGGCTTTGTGTAATGATGTCACTTGTAATACTTTCATCCATCATCGAGATGGGGTAAAAATAATAAGCGGACATTTTCCTCATTTTTAATAAAATTTTTATAAATTTGGAAAGATAAATATTCTTTTAAGTTACTAAAACTCCTCTGAAATAGAACAATGAAATTAAATAAAGCAAAATTTCAAAACTTTGTGGGAAAAAAACATTAAGAGAACCTTACTAAATCTAACCAAGAAGAAAAAAACTGCTTGTAGACAACTTCGATAACCGTTCAACGAAAGAAAAAGGACACCCACAAAGCAAACCACACACGTACTCGTGTACGACCCATCCGCGGCATCGTTAACAATTACGTATACGTGTGTTATCATGCTATCTGTTTGGCTAATAAGATTAAATTTAATGTAATCTCACCTAATCCTTTTTTCTCTAGCACATCCTCGTAGCCTGCTCGTGTGTGGCTAAAGCACTGGTGAATGGTGCGAGGAACAGAAGCTTCTAATTATTTTCTCCCACCCCACTTTTCCAGCTAATGCGGCCTGTTCTCACTTGCTGACTTCAGCTTATAGACGCAGGTGGAAAAAAGGCTGCACAGATAAATGTGTGGCTGATTGTTCACCCTGTTGGGACGGCTAAGTGGCCGTTGCTCGGCTAGAATCCATCGCTAGGATTGTGGTCACGGGTTGGTCCTTTCAGAACTTTCTTTCGGTCGGCAGTTGTGGTTTTTTGGGTTTGAGTGAGAATCGTTGATTGGCATAAAGAATAAAGTACCGTCACCGGGTACTCGGGGGTTGTGTGTGTTTTTTTTTTGGCAGGACTTCACGCCAGATTAAGGACACTCAGTGACTGGTTGGCTGATAATGAGCAATCGTTGTGATGGAGGCGTGATAAACCGTTGGTCCCCGGATGCAATCATGTTGAACGACAACCAACCCTTGCTGACGATAATCAGTTTGACGAGTTCAAATCCAATGAAAGCCTGAAGTAAAGTTTCATTTCGGTTAGCTTTTGGAGGTGGATGAGCCATTCCTCTCCACACATCTCTGTCATCTTGGAACACTCTCGTCTAGATCGTGCGAAAACCGGGAACCCCGACCGTTTCGCAAACATAAATTTATCTGCATTTAAAACAAAACCCGCCCCGGAATCGGTGGCTGTCTGCAACTGTGGTACTGTGGATGGAGGGATCGGATGACTTCTTGCTGGGCATTGCTGACCGAGCAGTCGAATGGCTGGCAGCGACCGACGCTACCGACGAAGAACCGACAGAACCGACAGTTTGAACCGGGGAAAGACATTATAAAAATCTTTCCAATGTACCGGCGCCACATTGTCTGACGTTGGGTGCCTCGATAGCTTTAGAATCTTCGCGCGCTCTCTCTCTCTCTCTCACACTCTGTCAAGGGCCTGCCCGTAAAACCCGTGCCTTCACTACGTCCACATGTACAACGGTTTCGGGTTAGATCCTGGGGTGTATGTAAATCCTTTATTTATTCAACATTTAGTCGAAATTGGTGCACTTATTGTTATTGTGATCAAATCATACCGTGTCCAACTCGGCTCGACTCGGCTAGACAAGTCCACGCTGCTCCAAATGGAGGGATTTTGCCGAATGGACCAAGCTCGTACAAGATTGCGACACTATTTCGCCCGGCCATTGCGTTGTGGCGCTTATCGAGTGGAAATTGAAATGATTACTACAGCTCCAAAATTTCACACTCACCGAGTGACCGAGAGTGCAGGAGCAATGGGGAAGAGTTGCGGAATAAAAGGACACCCATTGAACCATTCCAACTTCTGCTTGGGTTTGAATTAATTGTCGCACTGAGGTTGATGTTTTTTTTTTTGTTTTGTTTGTTACAGGGAGGATTAGGAAGATGCGCTTGAGGTGGTTGGTAGCAGGAGTTCGTTCATTGGAGTGCCACGTGCGGCCAATCCGGTAATCTTCAGTACGGCTCCGGCTGGTGGATCCTGCGGGATGGATATCTCCTTGGCGGCCGTCGTAGCGAACAGAACATCCAGATTGGGACCACCGAATGCGACGGACGTTACCTGCGCAACGGGTAGTGCTATTTCCTGGACTATTTTTGCCGACCTGGTAGAAAAGCGTTCACATTTACAGCATCAGCAACAATCGATTGTGAAGATATTTTGATGAGTGGTGGCGATTATGAAAAGCAAACTAATTAGCAAATTTTCCTTAACATAAATGAATCCATTCCATTAACATAATGCGTATTGATTTTCATGAGCAGTGGAAAGATTAGCCCAAAACCCATCACCCATCAGTTCTCGTCCGCACAAACACGTCAAGGAAACACGTTGCGCTGAAGTACTTTGAACTTTCAACACTTACTCTGGATTTATCTTGATGATTTTCGAAGCAGCAAAGACGGCCACATACAGGTTGCCCTCGGCATCGCTCGTCATCCCGTCCGCAATGTACTCCGTTGCCGCTTCGTCATCCTTCAGCTTTATCAGCACCGTTTCGTCGCCTGGAACATGCGGGCGATAAGACGAGCACACTGCACACTAGCGCCCAAGCTGCTGGCCGCAATGGTAGCGCCCACTTACCGAGATTTCCTTCCGCATCCACCGTGTACTCTTTGATGTCGAATGCAAACGAATCGATGTAGTAGAACTTGCCGGTACGCGCACTCCAGGTCAGCCCGTTTGAGATGTGTACCTTGCTCTTGAGTGGCACCATTTGCCCGCGGCTTGCATCGAAGCGGTAAAACTTACCGTCGTCCATCTCGAAGTGATTGCGGGAGTCTTCGGCGAGCATTGTGCCGGCATAGAGCCGACCCTGCCCGTCCACCTTACCATCGTTGAAGCGATGATCGGCTTCCTCCTCACCGAGATCGGTTAGCACTTGAATGATCGTGGCTGACCCGGTTAACCCGTCCCAGCTAACAAGCAACAGTCGCGTACCACTGCCAACGACAAACTCTCCCTTGCGTCCCTTTACCGGAATGACGAATGAGGCATACGTGCTGCCCTCTGGGTGCAGACATAAAAACCCGGGGAAATGTAAACCATTTAAATAGGGAAAAGGCCAACCTTTCGAGTGGAAACAAGCTTACCGATCTTAGCAGTGTAGGTGCGGTTTTCCTTCCAATCGTACCGATGCAGCGTGCTGCTGAGAATGCAAACGTAGTAAAGACTTTGTGACTCACCGTCCCAGTGTGGCCCTTCGCCGAGCTGCAGGAATGGTCCGGGCAATACTTCGACCTTCACGTCAGCCATTGTCGAACAGCAGTACTAAAGTAAGGGAAGGAATTGGGCTAACTTTTTCAGCAGTAGCTTCAAATCGTTTGATAGCTTATCGCCGATACAAGGAAGGGAGCGATAGCGTAAAATGGCTTTTTAATCATGAATAGCCGATGTGCGATAACTCAGTAAATTGAAATATGTGATAAAATAAAGTCAACCATGTGGGAAATAATGGAGATAGTGGATGAGATAATTTTATCGGATTAATTCATCTCATAATTATGTACTTGAAGTTGATACAGGGTAAAAATATCAACATAATATGTTTAGTAACAAACCAGCAGCTACTAACAAGGCTTTGGAAGGAATTTATGAAGATTGCAAAATGGTGCTAGTGATTTTCCTACTGAAATCATGTGGTTCTTATTTGCATTCCGAAATAGGAAACATTTTTAGAATTTCAAACGAAACCATCGATTTCGTTCAAAAAATTTGTTGCTAGCTTTACAAAACCTTTAAAAAATCTCTCTTCCGACTTTCGAAGCGAATGGCAGACTCACGCACACACGAATACCATCTGACCTAATCAATATCGACGGCCCCGAGCGATGCTAATAACGCGCCGAATGCTAATAGACTTATCAAATAACAAACAAAGAAGCGACCTGTACCTTATCGGATTGTTACACTTGGGATGGTGAGGTCCCGTTGCTTTATAAAACGACGACTGGCCGCCCATAAGCGAGTATTTGCGAACCATGGCCGAGAGCTATCGAGTGGAAACGATACCGCCCTACACGGAGCTGGGCGAAGGGCCACACTGGGACATCGGCCGGCAAAGTCTGTACTACGTCAGTCTCACCAATGCGTTAATCTATCGGTTGGACTACCGCCAGGGTACAGTGTACAGTGCAACGATCGGTGAGTGTGGAGTCGTTTATGACATTCGCGGTTCCTATTGTCGGTTTACCATTTCGGACAGATGGCATCCGTTTCGCAACGTTCATCGTACCGGTGAAGGATAAGCAGGATTGTTTCGTCATCGGTGACACGATTCGCTTGGTGGTGATTCGTTGGGATGGTATAGCGACCAAGGCAACCATCGTACGTGAGCTGGCCAGGCTGGGTCCAGAGCACGCGAACAATCGCTTCAACGATGGTAAGGTGGATCCCTGGGGACGACTTTACGTCGGTTCGATGCTGAACGAATCGGCCGGTAATCCGTTCGAGAAGGCAACTGGTTCGTTGTGGCGCTACTGTGACCGTACGGGACAACTGGTCGAGCAGGATCGGAACCTGTACATCTCGAACGGGTTGGCCTGGAGTCGACCGGCGAGCAAGTTTTACTTCGTCGATTCGGGTTCCAATCACATCAAACAGTACGACATCGATCTGGATGGTAATTTAAGTAAGTTACGGGGTTTGCGGCTTTCCCTAACCGGCCGATAAGGTGTGTTTCATTCCGTGGGATTATATTTGTTTTTCAGCAAATGCAAACGTTTGGTTCGATTTTAAACGCGATGGTAAAGATCCGGGCTATTTCGGTGATGGCATGACGACCGATAGTGAGGGAAACTTGTTTGTGGCATGTTTTAACGGTTTTAAAGTGGTCAAAATCTCACCAGAGTATGCAATCAGTTTTCATTTCCTTGGAGACTAATACTTTAGCTTACTTAATTTCCTATTTCTTTCTTACAGTAAAAAGATTCTTCAAGAAATTAAGATTCCCGCCAAACAGGTTACCTCCGTAGCGTTCGGTGGACCAAAGCTGGACGAACTTTTTGTGACGACGGGGGCGAAAAATATTTCCGGACCACAAAAGGATCCAGCCGGTGCTACCTTCAAAGTGACAGGGCTAAACGTGAAGGGATTAGCCATGAATGAGATCATTCTGAAGGAGTAAGATGGAGATCATTAGAAAAGAAGTTTTCTTATAGGAACTTAAGCGAAAGAGCATATACCAATGATAAAAATGTTTTATCGAAATAAATGTTCTTTACAAGAGCTTAAGTTCAGAAAAGCTTAATGTGAAACTCTTCACTTCGTTTCATGAGGAAACTTACTTACCTTCATTTGCTTTAACATTTAACATACTTTCACTGGATATGTTGGATATATTCAAAAGCAATAAAATATAGTTTACAAAAGCTGATTGTAGTTGTATTCAAAGGTGCAAAGCAATAGAGTAGCTGAAACTGAATTTATTAACATCTTAAAATGAGCATTTCCTTGGAGATCTTAAAACCAAAAGAAATACTTCCGAACAGATTGGCCGTAATTGGACTTAAAGATATTTGTCGACAAACGAGCGGATATTAAATAGTGCTATTTTTATTTAAATTAAACCTTTTCATGAGTCTAGTTCTTCCAGTAAAATTGCTTCCCCGCCGGCACTATCAACTTGAAAAGTGTTTCAAATTCAAACAACTTCCACGAGCAACGAGATTTGCGTTGTTTGATCTGTCCTGTGACAAACGCCGCTTGGTACTTTCCTCTTCTAACCCCTTGTTTCCCCAAACACCATGCCATCCGAAATACAAACAGCATAATTTCACCGGAAAATGGAAAACTTTTCCCTCCTTTCCTTTCTACCGAGAGAACCAAGGGGGTATTATCGGAGAACAGAACGGGAACCCGCTGCACCGCTGTTGGCAGACAGTGATAATGAATAAGAAATATTCCAGATGATTTATGAGGAGTCAGCGTGAAGAAAAAAAAACAACTTGATGTCAACTCGCAAAGAGAACATTAGCGAAGTAAAGCTACCCGCGGGTAAGAAGCCGATTTTCTAATGAAGCGTGACATTGGACAGAGTTAGGCTGGGTCCGTATTTCGCAGGATTCGCTCGTAAGACGTTCGGTCGTGTCTGGGAGTACATTTAATTATTCGTGTCCATTTAATGCTCTTATTGTTCCAGACTAAGTCACCGAAAAAGGCGGAACGGAAGTATGGTTTAGCGTTGTTTAAAGTTCTGTTCATCGAAGCATTAGAAAACAAACAATTTTATGTACCTTTAAACAAAACGATCATGCATAACAAATTACAAGTAAGTGGAAGTCACCCAGTAACACCCGCCCGTTTCCCATCCGGAAATGTAGCGGAAAGTAATTGACCCTTTTTTTGTTGCATGAGAACATCAGGATCAGGTTGGTCATGTGGTCGCAATGAATCATGTACGGTGGTCATGTGTCGAGGGACATGTCCTACCGGTACATTGGCACGCTCACCGTACGACAAATATTTGCCATTCAGCCAGACTTCGGGACTGTTGCGATATGATTTACTGCAATCTCGCACAGTCGCTCAGCACCGGCAGCTAAGCTAGTCGCTGAGTAGTTTCGCGTTGATTTATGGTTCGGTAACTTATAAGCTTTAGCTTTAGCTAAATGTTTTTCCTACCCTCCTCAAAACCATCGTCTCATCTTCGGCAAAAGGCGCGTTCGCTGACGAGCGTCGAGCGCTGAATTGGGATTCGGATGCATACGGGATGATACATCCTGCACCGGGAGCGAAGGTCGCCGGTTTCCAATTCACTTTAATGGGGTGTGTACTATGTAGTAACAAGGACGCAGGAAACATTCTTTTTTTTCTTTCTTCTCATCTCTAAACCCCGTAAAGTTGCCGCGTTTTTTTCTCATTTTCCGCGCCTTACTACCGGGCCAAATCGGGAAAGGAAATCTGTCAGCGGTGCATTACTTTTCCAGCGAAGCATGCAAGTGTTATCCGACGGGGGTTGGGAAAGTTTAGTTTTTTACCGCTTCTTTATCCCTTTCAGTCGATCAGGGAATTGGATGTAGTTGGCTAGTAGTCGTTGGTGTAAAAGTGCACTTTGCACTGTTCGTATTTCCTTATTTCTCCTGTTGGTTCCTTTGACATTTACTGGTGACCATCAAGTGGATACTTTGTTACGAAGCCAACACAAATTCTGTACCGCTTTCCATCAAAAGGGGGTGTGTGGTTTTTTAAGTTTTGGTCACCATTCTCGCCTTTTATTTATTTCTTGTTATCTTTTCTATCTGTGTACATTGGCACTTGAATTGATTATGAGTGGTTTTATAATAGAATTACTTAAAAGTTTTGTATAAAAGGAATGGAATGAATGATGACGATACATGAGTAATGGGTGATGTTGAAGTATGTAAACGGTTTTTTCTTTCTTACTTTTTACATGATTTGCTTCTTGATATAGATCGGTTAGTAAAATTAGAAATAAAACCTATGTCTTACATGTGTTTCCGAACTAACGATTCGGTCGTTGTTTTTGGGGATGAATAATGGAACCGATCTGATTAGTATCTTCCCACCGTTTGGATGATTTCTCGATACATCATTTAATAAACCAACACTTCCGTAAACAAATCACCCAAAAAAGGCTGCCGAAAATTTTGCTGCCTGCGTGTTACACCCGTCACGGCACGATAAGATCATGATTGACTTAAGTGCTGTGGTATTAGCGAGGTGATAAATTTTCCACAGCAAATTACCATTTCCGAGCACGTAATTGATCGCTTTATAACGCATCGCAAGTTACCCCCGCCGGATGGCCACGATTTTCCACAAAACACCACGCAGAACCAGCAGCAGCACCAAAGTAACTAGCATCCGTTACTGTTAAGTGCCGAAGAATTGGGGTGGCACAGCGGGAGGAAAAAATGTGTTTATCTTTTTAATCTCATCACATCGCCTTCGCCTGACAATCGGTGTCTTGTCCGCGTGACGCTGTCGTCAGTGAGCTCATCATCCGCCCGTGTGTTTCGACCGTGGGTTCCCCGGTTGCGCGCCCCGTCTGAAGGATGCTTTGCCATTTTCCGGTGCGGAAGCTGCATCTTACACTCTTTTCTTTTGTGGGAAGGCGGGCGTGGTGCAGAAAGGGGAGTAGGAAATGAATGATGAAAGTTGCCTTCATTGAAGGTTATTATTCATTTTTCACCATTTTTCTTCAGCTGTTCATCTCCTACCATCTTCCATGTTACAGCTCCAGCAGCCGGAAAACGATGGATTGTGTGGTGGGTGTGTGGGAGGAAAGGGGGGAGGGGAACAAAGGAGAAAAGATTATGAGGTTGAGCAGCATAAAACGCAAGACATCGTTCGGTTTGGGGTTTTTTTTTTCTCAGCGTGGCCTGTGTGTTTGTCACCACCAGCTGAATGGTGCGGGAACGGATGATTGTTGTGCAATGGATGAGCTTTGTAAAATTTATGTTGTAAACAGTTATATCTTATTACGTGTAAATTATTTATAAGCTGTAACCACATTAGGAAGCAGACGCTTCATTGACTCAAGTGTGCAGTACATTAACGATGAAGGATTTCGGGTGGGGAAAGCTTGTGGCAGCTTGAAAGTGGTTCATCAAACTGATCGTTGTACATTCAGGATCATACAACTATTACGTAACACTGGAAGGGGACAGGAAGTGTTAGCGTTAGCGTTAGCGATCGACTCCTTCTTTTCTTAAATTTCTCCATGATCGTACAAGGAAAAACCTCCAGATACGATTCTTCGATACCAAGAGGGCATCCATGGAGGAGGTTAAACTCACTTCCCGTATAGCAAAAAAGCCTATTTTGTAAGAAAATGAGTAGGCCCAATAAGACACCCAAGGGACATGGTGTTGTGTCTGTCAAAAGAAAAACTTCGTTCGCGTTTCCCCAGGGTTTTCCCTTGTTTTTCATGCTTCAGAGGGGCATATATAAAGTACTTCCATTGCCAGTCGGTAGGGCTGACGAACAGTAGTTAATAAACCATAGTTGCCCTACTTTTCACTGCATTTCCTGGTCACTTTGATATTTTGTAGAAGTACGCATTCTTGAGAAAAAATTACTCACTAATAATATTTGATGTGGTTCCCATTTCAAAAATGTGTTATGTTGTTACTCATTTGAGAGCGTCCTTTCCTTCGCCGGAAGAAGCTTCTTTTCTACAATGTTCAAAATCCCTGTTCGACCGAGCATTCCCAGACTCCAACGGATATCCGGTACATTCATCGGTACAGAACCCAACAAAGGAAAAAAAGGGTTCTCTCGTGGGTTCTCGTTCGGTGCTACTTACGGGTGGTTAACGCTGATTTTATTAACGCATTTTGGTGAACAATGGCATCCGGCAGTTGGCAGCTCGGTACGGTGGGTGGTCATCGTTTATCAGAGAAAATTCTCCAGAGTGCCGTTGAGCGAACCAGTTCCCGAAAAAAAAACACCGCGAAGGAACACGGTCCGGATGCGCAAATTATGGTAAGTAGTCCAAATTTCACCTTTCCTTGCCAGTAGTGATGTAAAGTGGTGAATGGTTGTTTTTTTTATTTTTGCTCCATTCACTCCATTCCCATCGCGTGTCCCTCTTGAGGATCGTATTCTCCGGTTGGTCTGAAGTTTTCCCTCGCTTAATAAATGCTGGGAACCCTCCAGCGGTCAGTGAGTATGATAAATGCACATAAATCTCACGGCAGAAGCGAACTTTTGCCACCGGAATCATGCTGCTCGTCCGGTTCCGGTCCCGTATCTGGTCTGGTAAGGTGTGTGCGAACACATTATGTGACCTCTGGCTCCATGCCCTTTCCATCCGCGGAGTTCTTCCTCGTCCAGCGTCCATCAACCGATTTGCCTGTAATGATGATGTGTCTTTTACCATTTGGTGGTAGTTCCTTACCACCTTTAGCAGTAATAAGACGTTCGCGTTCGTTTGGAAGCATCTTTTCCAGCACCTTTGCCAGGGCAAAAGGTGAGCCCTTGGGAAGGATACTTCGAACCTGCCACGTGCTGCACGGTAAGCCGTACCGAACGTCCGGTTGCTTACTCGTGTCGAGGGATCACTCGGAAAGCCTGATGAAGTGTACCTTCTTTTGCAAAACGGGCTAATGGGCGTTTGTAAGACGATTCGTTGACCCGACGCTTGTGCCAAGGTCTACGGAACCAACTCCGAACCGGGCCCGGATATGCTTAATCGTGGAAGTTTTCTCCCGTAGCGGTTACACGATTTGCAGTTTGTAAGATTTATGCATGTGAAATGAAGCATCAGCACCATCCAACCGCCACCGGTACCGGTGCCATCCTTCAATCGGTGATGCTTTCGTTGTAACTTTGAATGAGAGCAATAAATTGTGGAATCATTCATCCGTGGGCCGAACCCGGACGGAACGATCATAATTATTAGCAGTAGTGGCGATCGTGTGCACTTGCTTGCCAGGTCCTGAGAGAGCATAAAAAAAGGCACTTGCCATCATGAGTTTAAAGCAGATCTTTCAGCGGGTAAAGAAAAAGGGGGAAAAATTTATGCAGGGAATTATTTTGCGTGTTGATTTATACGGACATAAGCTGTAAGGTTTGTGTAAGGACAGTCTCCTAGTTGGTCACTTCCCTTTTTGGTCCCCTCCTTTTGGTGCATCACTTTGTGCGTCCCTTTTGCGTTAAATCTGTCCTTCTCTTTCTCTCTTTGTCTCTCTCTCTCGCTTCCCCTTTTCATTACAACGACGACAAAAGCGTGACGACGGGATACAAACGCTGAATGGAGAATGGTACCACCGTAGGAAGGATGGTGTAACTTTTGGCAATGGTATAAGGCGATCATGGGAAAAAGCGAACGAAAAGAAGGAAAATCACTCCGAAAAACCCTTAGCCCACCCAAGGCGCCACACCGATCGCATGAGCCGGGCCACTTCCAACCCTTCTTGCTGTCGTTTTCCCTTCGGTTGATGCGCTCTCTCATCTACCGGGGTTGGGGACACGAAGCGGTCGGACGTGGAGCGTTGTAAATGTTGCAGTAGTTAATAAAATATTACTTCTTCATATCGCCCGATAACCCTGCGTAAGTCGGAAATTGAGTTTTGGGTAGCGGCCAGTCCGCTTTTGTGTGTAATTTTGGTAGGCAAGAATGGGTTTAGCGCAACATTTAAAGGGAATGGGTATAAACGCGTTTTTTTGACAGTGGATGAGAATAATTTAAAATTATTTTTTCGTTTAAGAATTTTATTTTACACGATAATTTTGATAAGTATGTGGAGATATTTAACATTAACTATCACTACCTAATAAAATATAAAATACAAATTAGAAACCTTGGAAACAGTATTTATAAACAAGTTTCACTGCCTCTCTAAAGGAAGAATTTATTTATAAAAATCTCTTGAAAATTTTCCAACCAAAAAAGAACAGATTTTTCCCTTATCAATTACATCACTGTGTTACCATTTTAAAGAGATGCAGCGAGATGGTGCGTTGGGTTGGTTTTCCATCTCTTTCTCCTGAATCTGCTGCTTTACACCAAAACCACCGCCTTGGTGTTGTATTGGCAATAATTCTTGATTGCAAGCGACAAATAATCGCACACTGGTGCAAATGCTAAAAGACCGAGTGGCGTGCGGTGACAAGCGTCCGTTGCGCCGTTACATTGCATCCAGCATTCAGCATGACTGGCGTTAGTGTGTGTGTGTACTGCAGACACGGAGTTTCGGGAATGTGCATTTGGGAGTTGTGCAAGTGGTGCAACCGAGTGCGCCGAGGTTACATAGTTTATGGGGAAAGTTACAAACAGCTTATGCTTACACGAGCGGGAAAAAAGCATATCGGGTGTAATTTTTATGTTCTTTCCCCAGATGAACTGTACTGCTTTTTCGACACGCTGTAAAAATAGAAAAAAGGGAATTCAAACTAAAAAATAATTGAAGTAAAAAAACCCAACAGAATTGCATTCAACCGAAGTTAGTGAATAAGTTGAATCGTGAACTCAATGTATAATTGGTTGTCAGTTCTAATAGACCAGCGAGGTAGATTGGGTTGTGTTTTTATAACTTTGTGTGAGATGTTCATGGGAAGTTTAATAAATTATTCCCCTTTCCCCCATGTCAGTATAATGTGATAAAAATCATGTCAGTTTTATGTTGGGTGAAAGTGAAAGTTATTTCACAAATTTTTAAGCTACAAGAAATCGATATCATCAAATTTAACGATTGTTCTTGTTCTCTATCACCGCACCGTAAATCAATAGCAACATCTCACTTATCGATGACGACTGATTTCGGTGGCCCCCGGGTGGGGGAAAATGTCTACCACATATCATTGCATTCTGATCAACTAGAATGACAGTGGACGGAAGATGTCTCCCATTCTTGCTCAGACGATGCACCGTGTACACAGCCAAAGGTGGATAATATGCGTCCATTTTCAAGATCGATGTTTATTGATATTAAGCTGTATTCGAAATGTACACCGAAAAATGTTAGAGAAAACAAAAAAACAAATAACAAACAAACGCTCCCGACCATATATCACGGTGGATCACACAGAGCGTTCGTCCATTCACCCGCACACGCCAATGGAAGCGAATGGCTCCAATGCAGTTGCTGCAGCAACGATGACGAACGGAGTGAAAAATGGAACGGAATAAAGATTCTAAATTTATCGATCAGTTTTCGACGACGACCGAGTCGTGTGGGGCGGGAGATTGGGAGCTGAGTAAAACCTGTAATCCCTCAACCGATTTTCGTGAAGAAAAGCCTCCATTCATTTTATGCACTTTCCTTCAGTCTGATAAAGTGAACGAAGGCATCGCAACGAATGGACAAGATAGTTTAATTACCCATCGGTTCGGTTTGTTTTTCATCCGTCCGGATCGGTTGATGCAGATCGTTCATTAGAATGGAATGGTCCCGAATCCGGTCTACACGGTGGATGGCTGCTCGGTGCTGCCAATGTTTTAACGGATGAATTGTCATCCATCTTTTCTAGGGCCGCTTCACCTTAGTGGTGGTTAGGGCCGATCAGCGCAGTACCACTGCTGCGGCTGTTCGTACTAATGTTGTCGAATTTGAAATTGATATTCGAACGACCAGACGATAGAACGTTGGCGGGCCGTACGATACGATCATGGGCGGTAAATGGATGGACGAGCGATTATGCTTTTGGAGAAAATGAGATGCAGTCGGGTTCGATACATGGTTGATTCGACTTGGATGAGTCACGAGCGGTTTTAAGGTCGTTCGGAAGAGAACTCTACTTTGGACAATATTGATTCATGACGCAAGGTGAAAATATTACACTTAGTATTTTAGTTACAAAATATTCTGAATCACTGGAAATAGCAAACAAGAGCTGGATGTATTAATTAGGTTTTGTGGTTATACAGCCACTTTGGCAATTGAAGTTTCCTTTTGCAGCAAACTTCAATTGTACTTGACTAAGGCAGTAAAATGTAAAACAATGCGCACCAAATATTTATGCATTAGTGGATTTTCCGCTATCAACTCTCGCTTTAATGAACGCCTGTGGTTAAGTGAGCAGTGGTTGTGGTTAACTTTTCATCATCGAATGGCATGATTCAATGGGCTGCTCGTTATGAAGATCTTAGCCACGGTGACCACAAAGATCAATCGAGTGCATTCGTTGAATTAGAGCTTGTTTTTGCTATTGTAACAATAAACAGTGAAAAGATGTTTGAATATCTCTAGAGCATTTCGAACTTCTTGTTATGAAGACATCATTTTTAAAGCACACAAACAAAAATTTAGTGCAGGGATGTCAAACTCTTTCCGATTCGTTCGTCGGATTGCATGTAGGATCCGTCTGTCTGGCCAAGTTACTTGAGAAGTGATATGGATTTGTTCTTCAAGAGGATCTTTTCAAACTATTTCTTGTTGCTTAGTGCCTTATTGGAAGAAAAATTAAATTCGTTCTAAGTGAGATATGCTTGATAGCAAAACAGTTTTAATGATCAAAAAGGTTTAAAGTTCGATTTACTAGAAAAGTGGCAATCAATCAGCATCATTGCATTATATTTGTGAGCATTGCTATCGTACAAATGGCACGCCTCGCTATCAGTATGGCGCCCCCGAAAAACCCAACGCCAGCCGGTGAATAAATCCCTCAATTCGTTCGAACCTCTAACAATAATGATAGATCCGTGCGTAAGAATGGACGCCCGTATCACCCGCGGACAAATAATGTAGGTATTAGCGTATCTCGTGGGATAGCAGCCATAAAACACACGACGAGCACAATCGGTTTAGTTTTGGGATTTTTCACCAGTGTGCCGTTCATTTTTCCTTGCGCACGGGACAAAACCTGATGGATGCACCATAAAAAAAACCACGCACACGAAAAACGACAACCGGTAACATTGTAAAAGGTTCGGAATCGAAGTTTTCCGCTCCGGGGGTCACCAAAAAACACGCCGGATCTAATCCATGATCCCTCGGGGGGGTGAAGGGACGCGCAAAACTCAAAGCCTAGCTTCTCAGGCTCAGTTTTACCATAATTCGGCAATCAATCATCCGTGCTTAAACCATAAACCGGGCGCTCACCCACCCCCAAAGGGCCTGTTGTTGTTTGATGCGTGTCGTGGGGAGGGTTTTTTTCTCTCTCGACTGTGTCGGTGATCCGAGTTTTCCGGTTTGCTGCGGGCGGACGGACGATGTGTGAGTTCGGAAAGTAATAAAACTCGCTACGGCACATCATAAAATCCCGATTGACCAGATCTTGAACTCATGGTTGAGCGAGCGCGATGGTGATAAAGGCGGGAAAAAACAAAAGGTGGAAAACCTCCCGACAACCAATGGAAACTTGTTGGAAAAAGGTGATGTTTGAAAATGCGAAAAACAAGCGAAAAAGATGATGAAAGTTTTGTGTTTTTGAAAATAAAATATACAAAAACAGCTTACAATTATAATCGTTGTTGTGTTTATGTATTTGTTGGGATATATAACAGCGTTTAAGGAAAAAGAGAAAACCATATAAATTTGTTGGAAAGAACGCCGCCTAGAACAGGATGGATTCCGTGGAGATTGAGTCACAATTTTTTTGTTATTGCCATCACCACCACAAATTGCCACCAACTTACTGACACAAGCTTACTGTCCGCGGGGCTGCACATCAATCATCTTAATGTGCGCCATTAATAGGTTAAATGAGCAATTACGGAGAGTGCATTGTTCAGCCATGCAGATATATTGTTGGACACGCCGTCCATGGTGGACAGTTTGCCGGACAATCGTAAGGCTTTTTTTGTGTTCGTTTCCCTGATGAGCAATGCGCATTTGTATTTGTTTAAGTTCAATAATCCAATTTAAAAGTTGATAAATGCACCAAGAGACAGTAATGGCATATGGGGCGCTGTTAAAAAGAACTCTCGACAAAATCGGACCCAAAATTTATCGGTCACAAAACGTATGCTTGCGTGATGAATGATACTGGCGGGGAGCAAGCAAAAGAACGGGGGTTTTTAATTTATTTTGCCGGACAATTGCGAATCTTTATAGAGGAAAGGCCATTTTTTTAGAAAGGCAACGACAATACTGAAACCGTTTGTCATTATCACAAAGACATCATAAATAATGCAACATAATGTGTGTCGTTTTCCCCTACGATTATTTTCTTATGAGTGTTTTAAAATGAGATGATCGAGATGGAGCCAGTGCGAACATCAATTGCATCCCAGCAGCCTAATGTTCGATAGACAATCTACAAGCTCAAGTGTTTCGGATGTCGTTCGATATACTGATAGTTGCACCAACGATTTCATTAACCTTATCTTGAACAAATTCTTCCCTGAGTAGCACCGTATACATACAGAGAGAGAAAAAAAGGAAATTCTTTGTCTTGAGTGACATTTTTGTCTGGCGAGTCGAGAGCAAAACTAAAGCACACTTAACCACCACTACATACCCGTTGACAGTGAACAATGTTAACGAATAACGAACAACTTTGTCATGCATTCTTTTCGATCCCAGGGGCTCATTCCAGAGCGTCCGGATAAGATCTACAGCGCGTTGCACCTGAGCGTTAGTGACGTGTTCGAAGCAAGAACACGAGCGTACGACACCGCCCTATCTTAAGACACAACACAACACCCCGAAACCGAGCTGCATCTTGGGTGGATTTTGAAACTAATGCTCATCAGGCACCCGGGTGCAGTCCGGAATTAAAAGACTTCAGGAGATGGGGCCCGAAGAAATGGAAAAACCCCGTTCGTACCTATTCTTGATGTGATGAGGAAACTCGTTGACATCGGGTTTTGATGCTACGACACGGAGCACCAAACTAGACTAAATATGGGGGACAATCCAGCTGACAGATATTGATTGTACTCCAGATGACTGCGGAGGGGAATGTGCGACGGATGAAGATGGTATTATTTTCGTAGCAAAACGATGACGAAGGTAGAACTGTACCAGGGAAACAGTGGACCCCGGGTTTGGTATGGGATTGTATGTGATCGTAAAGTTTGATCGTAAAATTATACGGAAATGACTTTCGACGGTTAATTAAATACAACGTCCAATCCCTGTTTGTGGGAGCATGTGTGAGGCCAATGGACATGGTTGCCTATTTAGCAGTTACTCACCGAAGGTTTGTTAAGGAGACTTTTATGCGATGAAAGAAATTAAGGTCGATCGTGGTTAAAGATGGTTCTAATTTTTGCTTAGATTCAAACGATTTTATTCTGTTCGTAAATGGTAGAGAATTGTGTTCTTCCAACAATCGTTACAGTCATTCGAGATGCGTTGATTATTCAATTCGATCAACTATTTGAAAAGTGCAACATTCCGTTGATGGTCACAACCGATGTCAACGCACCCGAACGCGTTCCAAAACTGGTCCACCGAGTACGGGGCAGGAACACAAGTTGTAATGTGTTTTGCTTCTAACTTCTTTTACCAAAGTATTGATCAAATTTTGAGGGTCCACCGCCTGACCATGGATGAAGTTTTTGACCAAATTTTCTTCCTCACTTGCGCTGTAATTATTCAATTTCTGTGTGTCCGCTGGTACACCATCATCGGAGAAGTGTACTAAATTTCCATAATCTCCCACCGTGGCCATTTTGTGCGCCTTCCTTTCCGCGGTTTCGCTCACCGTCTTGTGGCAAAATAAAAGTCGTCCAGTATCTTACACTGATGACATAGTTAACAAGATGGCGATATCCTTACGAGCAGCATCCGTGGCTGGGTGTTTCAGGCAGGGGTGCGTGTCTGTGCGAGTGTGGAACTGATGTGAGGGTTTTGGTTTTTGGTTTAGCCGCCCGAAAGCCCGACCCGACAGTGTTTGGCAAAGAGAGAGGAAGCGTAGAGACAAGAATATTCATTTATTTTCATTACCATTACACCTCATAATGACTGTTATCGCGTGAAATAATTATCCTAATTAGCATAATTCAGTACCATCTTCGGTTTTTCGGTGCGTTTTTTTTGGGATGAGCGGGAAGGTAGGAGGATTGCCGAAATAAGAGCAGGTTAGTGTTCTTTTCTTTTTGTTCTTTACCCTCCCGAGCGATGATTCGGTTACTGGCCAGCGTAATGTAAAGTTGTGGGTTTTGTTATGCTTTATGAGAATGTATAGCTAGTGCTTTAAAGATTATTTTGCGGGCTTTATTTTAATACCCAAGTAGCTACGCGGTTTTACGTAAAATTGATTTTTTTTCTAGACTGTTTAATCGACTGGAAAGATTTTTTTTAAGCTTGAATTGCGATAATCATCCAAGGAATTTGTTTGGAAAAAGTGTTTGAGAGAATCTGATTCACATTAACGATTGATTCTATATAAATTTATAAATCTACACTAAAGATTCATATGAAAGAATTATCTGGTAACATTTATTAAGCAAAACGTCAGCTTGGTAAGATCATAATTTATTTGTGATTGTAGTAAAGGAAAGCAATTATTGCACTCCACGGAAAGCATCATCACCATTTGTACGCTTCTGTTGACATAACGTGTTTGTTCTGCTCATAGCTCATAACCCATTGTTTGGTCCATTTGATGCATCAACAATAGCTGCCACTGAAATCCCGGTCCCGTGTACGAGCCGCAAATCTTCGCAGTGCAAAAATAAACACTTTACCCACTCGAATGGTCGTCCATTCGCGCGGACAGGGAAATCAAAAACAGGACACTTCATTAATCTAAAAATAACGCTTAAGCAAACCACGGAAACGGTCAATGTGTCATGCCACTATTTGGTCCAGAAACGGGAGAAGCAGGCACGCCAGTTTTGGCCTGAATTACTCCTGCTGACTGGGCTGAGTGTTGCAGTGTTGCAAGTGCATCCGTTGCACGTACGAAACTGACGCGCATACCGGGCAACAATCCGACAATCTAGAACATCTGCAGAGCGTGTCGTCCGGGTGCTGTTTGGCAGCATGTTGTTGTACGGGAGGGCGATTTTCGGATGTGCGAAAACCCGTTTGCCGAGTTGCAGCCTGTGTACAGTTTCTTTTCCTCCAGTTTTTTTTTGTACCGAAGGCGAAGGAAATGTTCTATTTATTCCGCAAACCGTGACGATTGTGGAGGAGGCACTTTTTCTCGAGAAGCTTTTGCTTTCTTTTTTTTATTGTAGCGTTAAATATTTTCTTCACTTCCATTCGGGTGGGAGAACTATTGATAGAGACACACGAGATATAAGCGGTGCAATGAGACCATGTGTATGAAGCCATGATTTAGTTTTATCGCACCGATCCGAAGGTTGGTGGATGTGGCGATGGTGGTGGTGATGGTGGGCCAAGAAAATAAAGGCTGTGAAAAATCGACCTAAATTTCCACCCCCTTTCCACCCATCCTTTCTCCCAACGTTGGCACAATCAGCCCTTTTCGGTACTTTACTTTGTTAGTGTGTGCTATTGAAGGAGATTTTTTTGTTTCCCATTTTTATTTCGTTCTTGCTTGCTTAAACCAATTTTACCTTTTTCGTAGTAGCTGCTTGAAGCTGAAGACAGTTTCGGGTTCGACTCCGCAGTTGTGTGTGGAGCTTGTGCAATTCTTTTTCCCTCGTCTCATCATTCTCCTGCTAAAAGAAAAGCAAGCACTGCCGCAAAACTGCCTTGTCCACAGGCAAAGCGTTTCCTAGTTTCCATTCGTCTGCCACTCACCGAGCCGGTTCCATTTTTCATCTCACCAATCAAGCAATTCACGGCTTTTCACCAGCTTCCGGGAAAAGGGTGGGCACTGGCAAGTTGCGTCATGCAAAAGCAACGAAAAAAAGGGATGACTCGCCGTGTGTCGTGGAAGGGGGTAAGGATTGTTTGGATTTGTGTTGGTGGTTATCGTTTATCATTGTACCTAGCAGTAGTGGTCGCCAGCAAGTGTAGAAAAGAAGTGTATAAAAATTTCCTTCTTTTTCCTCTCATGTTCGCAACAGGAATGGAAAGCCTTTGCACTGCTGCTGCCTTCCTTTTTGGTGCGAAAGGAAAATTTTCTTAAACTGGAGCTTTAGCTAGGGTTTTTTTTCTCCAGCGATCGGTGCTTGGCTTCATATTTAATGCTCGCGTTCCGGATGTGGCGTAAAGTGGCAAATTAAATCGCCTCCCATCGATCTTCTGTTGCATTTTCCGACATCGTTTTCTTCGGGTTCTTCGGTGGAAAAGTGTGTAAGAAAAAGCGAGAGAGAGAGAGAGAGAGAGACAGGGAAAAAAGCCCATATGCAATGGGTTACAATTGATAGAAATGATTAAGGAAGTTTTGTGGAAAAGTTTGCCTGCGCAAATAAATTGCCTCTGAATCGTAAGACCGGTGTTTTCAATTTCGTTCCATTCGGCTAGTGATTGCCGGGTTTTTCCTCCGTTATGACAATCGATATTAGTTTTGTGAAGTAAAGGCGGAAAATCCCCGTCGACTGGACACACACACACAAAAGCAAAACAAAAAGGGCAATAGAAAATTTTCACTATTCGATGGAATGTGCAAACAGGGGAAATAAAATTTCCTATAAAGTATCCTTTAACCGAAGTTCAATTTATCTGGAGCGAAATTGTTACAAACATTGTACGAGATGCGTCACCTCACAAGTCCCTAGCCCCCCTCTTCCAGTTCCTTCACCACTGTTGGACTTAGAGTAGCAACATATATTTTCCACTTGGTAGTGGTGCAATTGGTAAGTGCCGTTAAAGAGAATAATTTCAAAAGTTTGCAAAAACAAACAAAAGCAAGCGAGTGTGAATTCTTATCGGAAAATGGGAAAAACTGCTGTTTGAGAAACAAACAAAAAAAATACTCTCGCCACCACTGAAAAAAGGGGCAAGAGCTTTTTCGGTGGAAAGTTTCAAACATGTTTGTCTTGTCGGGAAACCTTTACCACAGGAAGCTGAGCAGGGTTGGGAAAGTGATGTAAAATGTACGAAAAAAAATGGCAAAGACACGAACATACGCTCCAATGGTGGTTTCGGAAGTGCATGTGATTTTGACAAAAGACGGTGGTGAAATAAATGTATCTTCGCGGAACAGCCAATTATTGTTTGCTGCTCGTTAACTTTCGCAGGAAGTTTCTTACAGGCAGCTTCAGGTGCCGAAGTTCAGGTGTGTGTGTGGGTTTGTATGTGAGAAAGTTTTATTTTATTTTCCCGGTCCGTTTTAGGCGGATGTCATTGTTGGAAAGGAAATTCAATCATTTACTTACGAGCGAAGGTGTGGTGAAATAAGAAAATCGATTGGAAAAATATTATTAAATCGGAAAAAATAGATACAACAGTATGTTAGAAAATATTTTACATAAATGTTTTCCCCCATCGTTTAAGTAACGTTTTTTATTTGAATTTATTTTACCTAAAAGGAAACAAATATTTCCAACAAGAACTACTATTGAATATAATGAGCAACCACACAAGACAATAATTTAACAAATATATAATATTGTTAAGGTAGGAACTTTACATCAACCGATGAAACTCACTAGGCAAGGCACGTAGTAGTATGTAGAATGATTTAAAAAACTTTTGTCCCAGCTTCTTGCGAACGGCCAAGTGAACTTCATTGAAAGTATCACTTAACAAAACTTGCCGAACCACAATCATTTACACTCCAGCCTTCATCGTACAACCCTCAAGACCTCCCTCCTCCTTCCTTACAACCCCTTCCTACCCTTACGTTCCACCCCATCCCATCGGGGCACAGCATCGCCACAGCGACACACTGTCATCTCACGGCAATCTCGCTCCAACAACCTGTAATGGCCGACTTACGGTCGAATACGTAGGTGAAGTTCTTCGTGTGCAAACTGATTGCACCATTATTTATGAGTGTAATAAAAATTAACTTTCCATCCGTCGAAAAGTTCCCATGGTGTTCCGCAGGGCGCGCATCGGAGGCAGAATACAACGTCGCGCAACGAGTCGTGCTCTAGTTATGCTGCCAAGCGCCAAGCGAATATGCACGCCTACCTGGTGACGGGCAGACGGCGGAACAGGGCACCAACGATAGGTGGAGGTTCTTTTTTTCTGCTTCTACAGGCCAACTTAAGATGTGAGTTGCTATCAAGGATGGTATTGGTGATGGCGGTGGTGGTAGCTATTTCAATGGTCGCCATTAATTTTGCTACAACCTCTTTTTTATTGATTTTAAATCCTTACCAAAAGAGGTTTCGTTCTTCCAGATCGGGCTGGGAAAAAGGGCGCTTTTTTCGTACGAAAAAGTGTAGAACATATTATTATCAGTTAGGGAATTTACTCACATGTAGTAGGTTTGTCCCAAGCGAGATCGAGAATTCGAGGAGCAGATCTTTATTTGCGTTGTTAAAGACCCTCATTAATGAATGATTTGCGTGATAGTAAAACGAAATATTAATCTCTATAAATAATATTTTAATTTAAACAAATACGTAACAAACACGTAATTACATCAAGAAATTAAATTCGATTTGCTTCATCCTACTCATGTATACTATTGACATTAAGACGGCAAACACTTTTTTGCCATTTAATGAGACACATGCACGCGTATAAAGATTGGCTCGATTGAAACATTCCAGCAGCATTCTGGCCATCATGTGACGCGAAGCAATCTCATTACCGCGGTTTCATTAGGTAGGAATATTAAATTTTATGCATCTCGTCGAAATGCAGCGCATCAAAACTGTGCGCTCGACAAGGGATTTTTCTGCGAGGTTGTATCACCACTGTAGATGGAAAAAAACTCCGCTAAAATATTAAACTTTATATTTATGAACAATGCAGTTAAAAGGTTTTCTTTGTCTGTTTTGAAAGCCCGTAATGGTTAAACTGTGACTGCAGTTTTAACTGCAGTCATCATAAAATGGCTCATAAATAGACATGAGGGTGAATCGTAAGCTTTAAAAAAAACGCAATAGTAAGCTACAATATGCTTTAAGAGAAGCAATGCAAATTGAGAAATTGTACAATTTGTACCAATTAAAAAAAACCGTAATTAATTCGCTCGTTCAATGCAATCATCAAACTGCCATCAAATCGTCACCATAATGTTGGTCCATGCTAACACACAAACTTGCCTTTTCAATCGATTCGAAACAGATTCGGATTGAATTTTAGCTCTATTGGATGTAGGACAGTTTCGTTCCCTTTTCGTCCCAGTTTTTAGCATCGCAAAACTCGAACCAACTCGCACCTAACGTCCTACGCGCGGTGGCGTATGTTTGGATTAATTAGTCGTTGTGCCGTGAAATATGTTCCCGTTTTGCACACCACCAACAACCGCGATCCGGTCTCGCCAAAATAGACAAAAGGATACAGTGTGGGCGAGAAAATCACGAGAGAAAAACTACCAACTGGCGAGGCCGGAAATTCCGGCTGTATGTACAAAACCGAACGAAATATATTGAAGATAATTAATGAATGTGATAAATTATCCTATGACCTCCATTCTTTCTCGCATGATCTTGATGGCAGCCTTAAGGCCGGTAAGGTTATGGAAAATGTTGGTAGCCTTTTGACATGCCGGTGATGCGTGAATAACGCATAATGCACTGCTCAATGACGATCGCATGGCGCAAAGGAAAGAAAACTCGTCAACTGGGTGCAATTCATTCACGGTGCCTCAGATGCTGGTACGTAGCGAATGGCAATAAATTTGAGCTCACACCCGGCAAGATGCGCCCTTGGATAGTGATTATGCATTTGTTGCATTGACGTGCATTTGATGCAACGTACGAACAGAAAAAAACCGGACCCGATGTCGCTTCAGGTTGAATGTGAAGGGTTCGGATACATTTATTGGACCATCGTATTAGATCTTCCCGGTACACCGGCTTAGGGACCGACGGTCTAATCGCATCCAGTATCGCGACCGAATGCTGATCGTAACAATTTATCAGCAAAGCATGGGAGGCTTAAAATTATCCAACGTCATTATCGTGCCGATTGTTTATGTGCCCCTTTGGCAAATGAGCGTACGGAGCCAAACAGATGCCAATAAGGGTTGCAGGCTGCCCTGGTTTGATGAATTTATGATGCGTTGCTGTTTTCGTTAGTCGATTTGTTTTGACGAACGTAAATAGTGGCGGATGGGGCAGGGTCGAATGGCTTCATAATCATGGCAGGTTGACAAATGAGAATAGAGAATCTTCTTTTACGGTAGTAATGCTTGTTATTTTTAGGTGGCTTAGGCTGGGTGGCAATCCAAAATGATGTGACAACTGGAAAAACGAGTTGTGGAGTAATTTGTGTTACTAGCAGGAAACAGCTTAGGTCTTTTATAGATGAGCTAAATATTCTTCTACAATGGCATGTAAGAAAACATTTTACTCTTGCATCTGAGTACATGTAAATAAATTTATTTTCTTTACACATGAGTTTACATAAAAAAGAAAAAAAATAAACTCCTTAAAGGTTCTGAAAAATTACCAAAAAAAAAGATATAAATTCACATTTTAATGCAATTTTAGTACGTTGAGTACTTTGAACGCGTGGAACACGCGGGTAACTCATTTTCTCCTTCCAATTTTTCCCCTTTCAAAGTAGCGCAAAAAAGTAGCTCAACTCTCAAAACCATCCAATGCTCACGTTGAAGCATAACGACTCTCGCTGCATAAAAATCTATGCTGCGCTCAGTTCTCGCTCAATTCTAACCGTTTCAGCTGAGAGAAACGCCGGAATGTTCACACATACAAACATTCCATTTCGGTGGGAATCATTCTTGTCATTCTTTTGGACGATTTTCTTATGCTCGCAGGTCAATCGATGCTGCGTTTATGCAATGGATGCAGAGCTCTCGGCCCAGCAGAGCGAACGAAAACCATAAGCAAAACCATCCGCGCGGTTCCACGCTCTCCCGCATGGCGACAGAACCGTTGCACAAATCGGGCGCGTTCGGACAACCGACACCAAACCGAGCGATTGGGAAGCTTTCGCGAGGACTTTCGGCCACAAACGTTCGGCGCGGTACGCGCCATTCGTATACGGGACTTCGTGCCATCGGTATCGGGATTTTTGGCCAGCAGCTCCGGTTCTGTCGCAGCTCCGTTCAACGTGTCCGTGTCAATGCGTGTGTGTATGTGCATGCGTAGGTGGGTGCATAAGCATAGGTGTATGTTGGCGTGAGTGTATGTGGCGGAAGGTATGTGCGTCAGTGAGTTTGACAGTAGCGCAACCTTACCGTTGGCAATCAATTGGTGTGCGGATCGAATCAAGCTTCGATGTTTGAGAAATCAAGAAGTGGTTATCAATAACGCTTCAAAAACAACGTACTGTTGGAGGGTTTTGGTAGCCGATGTGAGTGTTCCATGCACGAATGCAAATGCATTGCGATGGTTCAGTATACAGTGATTGTGCAACGATCGTACCGTGAAAAGGGAAACAAATATTCATAAGCAAACATGTGGATCGAGGGCAGTCTGTTGATGAAGATACATCACCAGGCGAGCTCATAAATTATTAAACACAATTTCAAGTAGTTCGTCCAGATCACACAGAGAAGATTCCCCTAAAGGTGACGCATTGTGCCACGGAAGGATAATCCAGTGTCTCGTTAATGGATAATCAGCTAGTCGCACCGCAAATCATTCACATCGAAATAATGAAACACTTTAGCCCTTCCTTCGGGTTTGTTTCACCTATTTCCATAAATCTAGTGCGTGGCCAGTGTCCATAAAATAAACAACCCTGCCTTGCCTAAGGTTTTTGCGCTGATAGTTGTCCAATTCGTGTTAAGTAGCTCCTTTTCTCTTTTTTTATCACATTTCAGGCATTTTACGGTGTGATTTTGTCAGTGAAAGTGAAAAACGGTGGGGTGAAATTTAAGTGAGGCCAAGGTGGTAAGGTTAGCGCCTTGAAGTGCGGTGATCCGGCTGATCGATACGAGCGCGCAAAGCCGGGCCATTAACAGGATAATCTGGTGCGTCGCAGGTGATTTGAATGAATTTCCTCCCGGTTCTTGAAGGATTCAGCTCGGAAGCGGTTTTGGTTTGCATAAGCATTACCTTAGTGAATGGTTTTTGGTGGTAGTGGTGTTTGGCTTTGCGCACTAATTTAATTAGTGTGTGAGCAGGAAGAGAATTTTACGGGCGAATAACAAAAAAAGGAGCTCCGACTTCTGAAATCATTCATTGAACCAGTAGAAGCTGGTAACAATATGTTTGGTTTGTGATTAATTTTGGTAATGAAATTAGCTTATTGTGAAAAGTGTAAAGGTACACGACTGAGTTAAAAACGCTTAAACTGTGCAGGAAGCTTTCCAGTGTCCGCCTTTTCTTGAAGAATATCAACGGATAAGAATTTCCACGGAACTTGTCCGACAAGTGTAAAAGTGTTATAAAAAAACCGGTGCTTTTTGCAAAAGAAAAACATAAATGTGAGAAAGTGATGCACAATTGCTTAAAAAATAACGATTATAGTGAAGAGTCTAGATAAAAATTGGAAAAGAAAACGGAAGTACATAAGCAAAGGCGATTTGGAGAAACAAAAAAAAAACAACGTAAAACGAAACAATTACACAAACCAGAAAAAAACAGCGAAAGCGGCAACGAAAAGGAAAAGGATTACTTGAAAATATTATTCTTTCATCAGTCGGGAAATTGTAACAACAGCAGTAGCAGCAGCAGCAGCAGCCAAGGATAATAAATCTCTTCCATTTTCCCGACACAACGCTTGTCGGTCGGTGGTTTAACGGTTCCACGGTTACTGGCCACTTGGCTCAGTAGTGATTTTTTTCTCCTTCTCTCGATCGTGTTCTCTCCTGTGTGTTGAGTGTTTTGTGTCCATCCGTACGAAAGCAACGAGATAGAGGGAAAAAAACCCCGAGCAAACGTCGAACGGCTGGATTTGATTTTCTTCGCTTCGGGATTAAAGCAAACACCGCACAGGCTAACAAGGCCTCTATAATGATTGTGTAAGTAGAATGCATAAAATATTGTAACGAACGTTATTGCCTTTTTTCCCCTCTTTGAAAATAGAGGCCGAAAGTTATAAAGAAAATGGTTACGACTACTATCTTTGGAGCATGAAGCAGTTTGTTCTTCTTGCATTAAACAATATTATAGCATCAGTTAATTGGTTTGAATCAACTTTAAATCGTGTAGTTGGATTGTATCCTCAACGATTCTGCGGAAATTCAGGCTTTGAGCTACTATGGGATGATTAATTTCCAACAGATACAACTCATTTCATCTTCTCACTAAACCATTGTAAGGAAATCAAGATGCTTATATCTGGAAAAGAATATTTAAAGTTTTTATATAACCAACATCAGAATACTTACGATGTAAGACTAACTCCAATTACTCTATCATCTGTTCAGATCAAGGTATAAAGCTTCGAGCGAATGTCCACTAAAGAAAGAAGTTGTAATGTAGCCTTCTATAAAAGAATACTTCTGCTGGCTAACACCTTCCACATGGACTCTCATCTCAATGGAGTCGCTTCATTTCAGATCGTTGAAACTTCCATTTTTTTGTCTTGTACAACCGTCCCAAACGATCCTTAATGGGACATTGAGAGATGTACTCAAATGAAATGGGAATTCAGTCGACCACTTGGCTTCCTGTAGTGGGACGTACCAGCCAAGCTAGTAGGTGAAGATTTGGTTCAATTAACGGCAAGAAACATCCCCTATTCCACACGAACCCTCGCTCTCTTGTCGACGCTTTGTCAAGTGTGTGGCTCAGCGGTGAACGTTACTCTATTCCCAAAGCTGCACCGAACAACCGAGCTGTCGATGGCGAGGACATACTGCTTCATCTGTGCAGGTACGATTGAACAAGTGCGAAACACATGGTACCGAAAGCTCCCATAGGAGAACAGTTTGCCGTCGGTAGTGGCAATGTCCCTCGGTTGTTCTTACTGCTCCTTTCGCCCTTATTCTTTCAGCACTTGAAACAGAAGTGATGTTTTCACTTCATTTCAAGCGCCACCCGGGGAATGGGCATTCCCTTCGGGGAAAAGTGTTTCAGGAACGCTTGGAGATTTGGATTCATTTGCCAGCGACAACTTTCGGGCTTTCGAGCTTTGGAGGACACGAAAATAATATAATGGTGATAAAGAAATTGATAATCTACTAGCAAAAAGAGACTGTTGGATGAAATGGGTACAGTGAGCGCCTCAAAAAAGACACTTGCAACATACTTCATTCACAATGGAACAAAGATCTTCGCGTTCGGGATGATGTTTTTGCGCTTGATTGTCGATGTCCACTGGGTAAAGAGTTCGTTCGTGTCGAAAAAAGGAAAAGAGTTCCCGGTCAACCTGCCCAGTGGACCATCCGGAAGGAATTGCAGCAATTGAATTTTTCACTATCACAAAACCGGCAAAAGACCTCACCGGCCGAATTTACCGCAAACTCCATTTTGGGCACTAATGTGCGACTCAAATTTATTACTCGGTAATTGATATTACCGGCCAACAGATAGGACCAAATGGGGGTTGAGGTAAACGTACCTTGGAAGGAGCAGCGACGCGTGTCCGGGGGAAAATTTGTAGCACTTTGGTGTGGTACGCGCAAACAACGGTGTAGCATCAACGTTCGCCGGTGCAATCGGGCTCAGATTGTGGGACAAAGTTTTTGTTTCCCAATTTAAAAACACTCGCTCTGTCCTCGAGTACGATGATAATCCACCATGCTCTGGGTTGGGTGGGTAGTTTTTTTCTGCTTCCGTAGCGTTCGTTTGGTTTTTTTTGCGTGGTACGGTGAGTCGACGACTAGGACAACCGAGTTCACGTGCCATAGTGAGCGATGGAGCAGAGAGTACGAAAGTAGAAAGACGTGAAAACACGTAGCGTTGCAAAGGGAACGGTTATGTGGGTAATAGTGAGGCATGACATAAATTTGCTACTTGTTCATGGCCAACATTAGCTCCACCGAAAAGGTTTGGAGAAATTATGTGATGGAGAAAATATAAGGGTACGTAGTGAAGCATGAGCATAGCAATCAAATAGTACAGCAAGTGGATTGTTCTTTTCTGTTTTAGCGACGAGTTGAATCAAAGATATAGAGGCTTGAATTTTACTCAATTAGTTGAGTGTTTACTTGAGGATATTATCGTTTTTATAGCTGTTTTATATGATCTATAAGTTAGTTTTATGGAAGTATGCTATAAAGCATATGATAGATCCATTTAATCAAACTATATTCTACACTCTAGTTTGATAAGCAAAGCCTTAATGTCCGATCAAGACTCATGACCGATAAATTAATTGCTCGATAAGATGCAATCATCCAGCAAAAGTGTACATTGCACGATCATGTGCGCATATAGACAACAACCACCGTGAAAGGCAATTTATCAGTTCATTATTGTACACACTTGGAAACCTGTGATGGGGCAATTACATTTAAATTCATTGCATCTAAATAATTGAGCAGCCAGCCGAGCGCCATGGCCAGCCGAGTGGCCCCTAGTCTTTTAGATCATTTATTTTGCAGCACTAACCAGCACTTAGCAGTGGAGCGGTATCAGCACTACTAACGGGAAAATGGGGAAACTTTCTTCACTCGATCCTGTCCAACCTACGCCATTTGGGTGGAAGATTGAGGAGGGCTGTGGTCGTTAGGTCGAGTTGAAAATAAGGCGAAAGGCACTGGTGAGTTATGGCTTTTCGAGCAATTCGACATCGTTTCGCTGGGGCCTACAAACAGTGGTGCAAACAATGCACCGAGAGTTCTCGAGGACGAAATCGGGCAACTCGCGTCTTGTTGCAACTGTTTCGATGCAGGCCACAGACCGAGGATGAAGCGAAAAGTTGCTCCATCGTGGATCGTGAATCGCGCCAGCCACCCCAGTGAAATGAGGGTTTCCTCTCAAGATTTCACCACTCGCCAGTGCGAACTAGCCAAAAACGGTGGACTATTAGCAAACGTTTTGTTCCTGCTTACCGATGGTGGTTGGTTTTTTTTTGTTTTTCGTTGGACTTTTGGGTCTGGACGGTAGTTTATTAGATCGTTTATTAAATGGCCGAAAAAGGCCGGTAGCTAGCCGCGGCTATTCCGGGCGAAAACATCCAAATGAAACGTTTCGTGTGACTGTGCTGGAGGAAAATAAGCAGGGAAGAGGGTGAAAATTGAATTCTCACCTTTTGTTCCAATGGAGAATATTATGGGAGTGAATTTTACAGCTCCGAGTAGGAAAGTTTTTGTTAAATGATGGCGATGGGAGAAAGAATTTGCCAACGTTCTAACCACAAACGGACGCTTAATTCGCCTTACGTTTGATGGAGCAGTAGAATGTGGCCGAACCGGACGATTAAATAACACCCGTTTTTTATGGTACACCAGCTTGGGGAAATGGAATTCGGGCTTGGCGATTTGAACATCACCAGCGCACTTAATTATTAAATGGCTGGAATCATTCTCTGAAAGGGCGTTAGAGTGGCAGGATATTATTTGAGCTTTATTTTAATTAAATGATCCTGCCCGATGTTGTTAATTGAAACAATGGCAAAACCTTTCAAAATGATTAATTTTTGTGGATTTTTTTTAAAGAAAATTCGTTAAATTGTACATTAATTTTCTTGCCTTAAATACACACCCAAGAATGTCTTTCGGCATTCGTCCGTTCCAACCTCAAGGAGTCCCTTTCTCCGTCGGTTGTTTCACTAAACAACACTTAGCAGTATGCTTTGCATCTTTCGTGATTTGAAATTTATTGACCGATACCCAACCGGTGGCCAATTTGTGGGATGGGCCCACCGAAAAGCCTTCCCTTGTAATTCCGTTTAAATTTCAAAATAACGATCGCATTACTACGCCAACCAGCCAGACTACACCGTCCGTACGGGTGCGATTTGCTGCGGTACGACAACCGGTCGTAAATTATCAGCTGAGCTTGGTACCTTTTAGCAAGGGTATTTCGCTAAACCCTAACCTCACTTACGGCGACTAAACAAACTCTAGCGCGTCCTTGTGTAACGTTCGCGCGAACGTGGTGTCTGTTAGTTCCCATTTCGGTACGAGCAACCATTCTCAACCACGGTTGCAGAAGGGGGTTTTTCGCCGTGGATGGAAAATCTGGCAAAACCTTTTTTCTGCTTGGTTTGCAGACAATCCGAATCCTAGACACACGTATCGACAAACCAACCATGGTTGAACTTTTGATGCTCTAGCGGTATAGAGCGAGCTGGTTAACAGCAGCAGCCAATGGGTTCGATACGAATCCGGAACAGACAGCCCAGCACACCGAAAACACTTTCTGACACAACTGAAATGGATGCCGGAAGTCCAAAAGTACACGTTTACGACATGCGAAAAATCAATATTTGCCCGCTCATGTCATGTCGTGATGAGTTCGTGGAAGTTTGCTAGAATTTGGCCACCAGGGTTTTTTTTGCGGGGAGGAAACTGTTTTGATTTCGCTCGGTCTAAAATGGCAAAAAGGCTCCCTAAATTTGAGGCGGTACTTCCAGGTGAACCGCAAACCGTGGTTATGGTGGTTTCGTCTACCTTCCAGACTGTGATACGGATACAGACATTCGGATTTGTGAATCGAATCCCGACGACGATGTAACAATCTTCCCTCGTTACCAACTCTTCTCGAGGTGGGCGGACGGCCGACGGGGCTTAAGTAAATTTATAGTCACAGGTTAATTGGCACGAATAAAGTTTGCCAGCGGCGGCGATATCCTTCGGCTGTTGGCGATATTGAGTGAGAGAGAGAGTGTGTGTGTGTTGTACCATTTTTTTTTCTTGTGTATGTATGTGTTGATTTCCTTCTTCGTTCTTTCCCTGCTCTGAAGGAACCGGCCGGCGAAGGGAAATGGCAATCGTAAATCGGTAATGTAAATGGGAATGGGAGCGTAAGGCAAAAGACTACAATATTGCTTCCGCTGCAGTAATGGCTGATTGCTTTTTCCGGTCGAACTGGTCCGTTTTTGATCGAGACACGAGTTCGGCGGTCGAACGTGAAATACGTTTAGAATATTCCACCCGACTAATGTTTGGATGGGAATGGAACATTATGCTGCAAAGTACCTGATTTAAGTGTGTACTTTAAGGAGATACAATTATATTTTCCACAACGGTTTTGTACCGCGTCATGCTATTGAATTATGTTCCCGATTGGTTCGACTAGCTCGGTGGGAATATTACATTAATAATGGTTTTATTATTTCGCTACATGGCGTTACATGCATGAATAATAATTTTAAATTAAATTTTGTGTTTTAGAAATTGATTCTTAATCAATTCAACCACTGCACTAAGATTACGACAGGGATTTTGTATTGATTTTTGGTGTAATACTCTCGATAGATAAGTTTCACATTTCAAATAATCCTACCAATGCCAAAAGTATGTCCACAATTAATTTCCATCTTAAAGGTTAGAGTTTTCCCAATTCTCAAGAAACACTTTTCATTGGTAAAATTTATCCTTCTAGTATTTCTTCATTGAAGGAATTTACGCAAAAACGATCAAATAGCATTTTTCATCCTTCATTCAGCAGTCTAACAGGTTTAAAATCGAACTAGATGAAATCTTTTCAAGCCGAAAGCTATCCATCCGGCTGTTGTTAATCTAATCCCCCCCTCTAGGTCAAAGACCAATCGGATGAAGCCGGATGTATCGCGCCTGGTCATGTTTGCTTTACGATGCTTGCTAGTAGAACCGGCTCTCTACATAAAACCGTGCTGGTGGTCGTCCACTAGGGTTGTTGATGGAGCGGCACAAAAAAGAGCCAAAAATTTGTTCGCGTGCTAAACCCGGAAAAGCTTCCATTGCAGCGCATAATGACTCCCCAACAACTTCATCCATCCGGTGTTTACGGAGCCGTATGACGCTCGACCTGCGACAACTGGGCACATCATCGTCACGATCATCGGATCGGTGGAAGTTTACGATGATTTACGGTGGGTTGCATTTTTCTACCATTTTGCACTCGATCAACCACTCTGAAGCACTTTGTGCAGTGAAGTTTCAATTTTACTTGTTAGCTTGGTTTGAGTGTGTTTCCTTTTTGTTTCACTTCTGACGTGTGGCTTCGAAACGTTTGCCTCACATTTTACTCGCACACAAGCTCCAAACACAGCGTAAGTCTTTTGGAGTTTTTTTTCCCTGTACGGGTGCATAGGAAAATCAAAACTCGAACGAATTTGAGGAGTGAAAAACAAACAAAAAGAAGAAGAAGAAGGAAAAACCCACCCCAGGAACTACAATCAACAACGATACCGAGCGGAAGCCAAACTCGAAAAATCGTTGCCAACAACGACACATGCACACGAGCGAACAACGAAGTACAGGACTTCACTTCCGGCAAAGTCACTGCCAACTGTTAGTTTACCGTCCACCCGTCTTCCTTTCCTCGTGCTTCTTCGCTGGGAATCGAAAAGGGAAAATTTGCTGACCACCGGCCAGTTCGACGAAATGTTCGGAAAAGCCGAAATTTGTTTAGTTAAAGTGGTCGAAACAGTGGTGGTCGACCAGTGGAGACGCTTCCAGACGCGAGATGCTGCGGCTGCAATGCGCTTTTCCACGTTCCCTCTTTCCTCCCCGAACCAACACATCCGCACGCTGATGAATGTGCTCCCGGTTGAATGTTGTTTTTCCCCCATTGCATTCTCGTGGGCATGTTTTTATTTTGTCCCAAACCCCCCACCAAACTGCTTCAACGCCAAAAACGTAAACAGCGCACACCCATCTAGATCGTCCTTAGCTCAACAAACCCCCGTTCGAAGCGCTCGGTCAGTTCGCTGACCAGAATCCAAACCATACCCATCCGCACGCGTGTTTTCGTTGCTGGGGATTTTCCTCCCTTTTGGGTTCCGTGCTTACCCGGTAATGGTTGTCATGTCGTGCACCGATTTTTTTTTCTCCTTGGCAACCCTCCAAGCGCAAGAAAACGACGACTTTTTTTTAATCATCTCAAAGTTTTATCAAGCGCTTTAGTGTGTGTGTGTGTCTGCTTGTATTTTCCACTCTCGAAAGCTCGTTCTTCCCCACAAACCGCGACATTCACTATTGTTTCCCGTCTCAGTTTCAACTTCTTTTACAACAGCTTCAATTGTTCGCTGCTTTCATTTACTCACTTTCATCCGTTGTGCATCATCTTTTTGCGCTTGCTCGCACTACCCTGTCTTAAGCAACGCGGGAGCAACGCTGCCCGAAGTGCTGAGGACGAGCGCAAACGGAGCTTTTGTAACTTGTTCTTCGTTTTTAGCACATTTTTGCTTGCTACTCCGTAACTCGATTGAATTTCTATTGGTTATGTATGTGTTTCGCACCCTGCCAGGGTTCGCCTCTTTTGCTACAATAGTACGAAGTTTTCCTCGGTTCCCCTTCGCTTGGGTGTTTTACTTTTTGTTGTCTTTTGCCGTCGCAGTTTCAGTTCTTTTTGAATGTTTCTATGAGACAAAATAAAAGGCGAAAAACTCGACATCACAGTATGCCGGGCGCGGAAAATCGTCGTTGACAGTGGGCGCGCACCACGCGGACCAAAACGGAAAATAGTGTGAGCGTGTCCTTCCTCTATTTATTCCCCAACGTACGGCGATGAAGCGGGCAACCAAGAGCGAGTGAAAGAGAGAGAGAGACAAAGTTTTGGACGCGAATGAAGAGTTGTATGTGTCGGTGAGGTTATGGAAAAAACGGGGGGTTGGCAGGGGCTAGGAAGGGTTTTGCAAGGACGCCGAGTAGTAGCTTTTGGCGTGCCGTGGCGCCACGGCGTCCCGGAGACATAAAGTAGATCGTTACAGACGCGCTGTTCGCCCAATCCATGTGAGTGAACTTTTCGCCACCGAGCACGACACATTCCTTCCCCCCTACCCTCCCACTGCAGTGTGGATGAAGAGCGAGATAGAGAGAGAAAGAGAGAGAAAGAGAGACAGAGAGAGAGAGTTGGAAAAGGTTTATACAAAACTCTATCCGAATCTGAATTCTATCGGCCGTCAAAGGGGAGAAGAATTTTTCCTGTGGCGCGTCATTCCGGAGGGGGATGGTGGAAAATTGCCGCCGTTGCGGAGATGCAGCAAGCATAAATTTACTCTAGTCGCTCGACTGGAGCTTCCGATGGCTTTCTGTCTGCGGGCGATGGCGATGGGCATGAAGAGTGAACAGGCGCATAACGTAGACGACAACGTACACACCCCAAAAACTGGCGCTAAAGCGTCGTCCTCGCAAAAGGGAAAAGCCCTCCTGCGTGTGTCCGTCTGTTGAGAACGGGAGGGAGGGGTGCATGAAGAAGTTTGGCAATTGGGCAAAGCGTTGATTTATCCGATAAGGAACCGAACGGAGGCAAAGAACGCCAGAACCGATTTGCGTCTCGAGGTTTTTGCTTGGTTTTTTTTTATGCACAAGCAATTGCACACGGTATCGGTACGAAGAATGCGGGAGCTGATATCGAAAAGGTGAAACGTTGGGAAAAGCTACCGACAAACCCCCATCTGACCTCCATTCGGGGATTGGAAAATGGAGAGCTTTTGTTTCCTTTTTTTCTTCCTTCTCTTCCAGCCGAAGGATCGATCGTGGTTGGATGATTATATGTTTTATCCTACTTCTCCCGATTTTATTCCTTGTGCATAAAGTAAGTTCCTTGAAGAATTGAACCAGTTACTTGGTTGTGTGGCTTAGTGTGAGGTGGATGAAATCTTTTCCTTCCTTCACCACTTCAATCCACTGTTGTGTTATCTAAAGCGATCGAGATTGTTTTCCTGGCTTATCTTCTTATCAGTCCGATATGTGCCACTTTTTTTTACGTTAAACAAACACAAAAAACGGGACTTGAGCTTCACTTTGCATGTTCGTCTTTCCCCTTTGGCTCTGCGGTGTGATCCACCCCGGAGGGGATAAAATGGTGTGAGTGGCAAATGGTGAAACGGAAAGGATTCGCCACCCATTGAGAGACAGTCGCAGCGTGGTACCATCGTAAACATAAAATATCAGTGCGGGATTATGTTTCGCTTTATGACTCAATTGTACAATAAATTTTCGAGCATGATTCTCGCCGGCCTCGGTTTGATGGCGTGCGGACGGGTGCTTTATCAAGCGGATGGTGGGAAAAGCCACCAAAAAAGGGGGAAGCAGAAGAAGAAAAAAACGTACGGAAAACCGAGACTCACTTTTGCAAAGCGGAGATGTACATCGAAACGAGTGTTGTATGAAAGTGGATACAAATGGTAATACGCGAGGAAAAAAAACTTGTGAGCTGATGTTGAGGACTTGCCGCTTTTTTGTGTGTTACTCGGCTGTTCTTGTAGTTGGGGGTTTTCCGTTGTGTGACACAGATAGTGCGTTTGCTGAAAGCTGGAATCAAACAGTATTTGTATGAAACCGTACAGCAAAAACCATTCCAACCATTCGGTAAGGGTGGGATTGAACAAATTAAAATATACATACGAGCAAACGATAAATAATTTAATGGCAGAGTGTGATGAATTTTACTGCGGTACAAAGCGTAACGTATTAAGTGAAACTTTTCGCAATGCTTGTGCGTGTTTTATCAGGCGCAAGGATGGGTTTTCACATTAAATGCGTTGGCCGTCGACATAAAATATGTGCCACCAGTGTGTGTGTCTGTGGGTAACACGCTAACCACAAAACGAGAAGAAAATGGTGGAAATCAGTCCCACAGCTAGATTTTACTTTAAAGTGTTTGTAAATGTTCCGGAAAGCGTTGGAAGGGTTGAGCCTTGGGTAACTCAAAAATCAATCCAGTAGTGATGAAACAACAGTTTTGGGAAACATTTTATTGCACCCAACGAGATGACGCTGGTTGAGGGGTTTGCTGGATAAAATGGCACAATGTGTGTGGTAAAAGGATTTTATCGTTTGGGTTGAAATTAGGTTACGTTTTAAATTACTTTTTGATTGCCTAAAATGACTTTTTTTGTAACATTTTGAAAACATACAATAGTTTTAGCAATTACTTCAAATGACATCAAATTACCTTAGTTTAGTTTTATAATTATCTCTAATGGTAAGGTACTTTAAAAACCAAATTTTTGAAACCTTAAAGGCAGTAAAAACTGACAAACGTATATTTTTTTTTGCTCAGTTAGAACGGCCTGGCCGTATTAAGAGACGAACGTTTAATGTTAAAAAAAAACTTTTATGTTTAAATTTCAAATCGTTCGATTTTGGAGAAATTCTCGTACAGATTCTGAATATTGTGTTGAGAAAAGAGCATTAATACATTCGAGAATTTGTAAATATCTTAGCAATGAGACTCTGCACTGTATTTCCATGATTTGCCGGTCCATGTAAAATCTAGATATTCTTAAGACCGTGAGAAACAAAATTTTCTGATTGTATCCCTTAAAGTAAGCGAAATAGCTTGAGGCAAAATTGGACAAGTTTTAAGTGCAATCACTCCCACCAATTTGAGCGAAATAGTTTTATTTTCCTCTTTTCGCCATACACAAAACCGTGCAAATATAATATGCTAATGCCATCCTTTAGCTGTGTTCAAACTCGAAAAAACCGCTTTGCATCTGATTCAAAATTCGTTTAAAACTTTCATCATAGACGCGGACGGAAAACAGTCGATCACCAGTGTACCGACACCCAGTGGGTAAATGTAATTCAGACAAAACTTTACCCAACGCTGTGTTAGCTGAGTGAGAAAATAATAATTTTATCCGTAAAAGCAATTTAGCCCTTTGCATCCCAGCCATGCGATGGTGAAACTAGGTGTCAATAGCCGCTTGATGGTATGGAGAGAAAATTGGTTGTTTGATTTTGTAGCTTGCATCGGTTTCCACCTCCTGGACAATGCCCGCTGCATCGTGTGGGAAGGGGAATGGTTGTTCTGGTTTTTTCGATTTCATTGACAACACAAACCAATTGCACTTTTTTCGGATGCATTTTTTGTGGTAGCTTTTTCGCCGGTATCGGGGACCTTTTGTTGAAAAGAGGAACACTGGAAATGGTTGTACAATTTGCATTAACGATCGGAACCAGTAAGCGAGTTGGATGTTTGTGTGCGAGAATGAGAACCGAATGGGAAATGGAAAACTTTAAAAGCTACATCGAACTGCAGCCGGGAAACAATCTCGATCGGGATGTAAATGGATGGGGAGATTACGAAGTGCGACTTACTGGTGTGACTGGAGATTGGAGGAATAAGTAATCAGTAAAACGTGGTCTAATGGACGTGTAAATTACATTTTCATGTTCCTTCCGCACAATCGCTTCGTACGGGATGGCTTCGTGAACGGGCTGGAAGATCTATTTCCAGTTTCCCAGACAGGTTTGACAGTCGTCGGTAAAGTGGACTATAGTACGGTGCAATTGTCCCGCACGCCATTGTCCAAACGCCTCCGTTGCTCTTGAACCTAGGACTCGGAACCTCCCACTGCGTAAATTGGAATGTCGTACAATAAACTGTAATTGAAACCATTTTACGAGCCGCTTTTCAAACCCCTTTTCGAATTGTCGTCAGTGTCGTCACTTTTTACGACTCAATGGCACGAGTTTGTGTGTACTTTAGTTTTTGGGTTCTCTACATCCGCCAGCCCATTTTTACAACCACCCCAGTGTGGTGAAAAGTCTTTTAAAAGTTAACTGTACTGATGGCGCATGGTTTAAGCATCACACATCGTCACCTTACGCGCTGATGAAGTACACGTTTCTGCAAGAAGGTGCTCCATAAAAGGGAAATAATCACACCTTCCCATTGCAGGTGTCAGCAGACCAGTGGATGGGTAGTAAAACGGATCCTTTTGCATAACGCTCAAGAATCACAGCCTCAAAAACAGCCATCCTTTCGGGGGTGGCTGAGGGATGGTTTATGATCTGCGTATCGTTTCCCATAAAGCTACCGAAAAAGTGCCATCCCGACCGTTACACGCCACACACTTTAATGCGACAACCCGGAAGCCGTCGTTTGAGGAATTTCGTTGGAATTTTTGGCGTAGGGAAAAAGAAAGAACCACACGGAAGACGTAGAGCAGCTTGTGTGACATCCATCTTCTGAAGCGTTTGTGAAACGATTTGTCAACCAGCCACAAGGGAACGGGCGGCATGCGAAATGTGCAGACACCCGACCATCAATGGTCACTAACTAACGAGCTTTGGTGTTGTGAACGTAGAACGTTGTAAAGATTTAAACGTAAGATGGATCGTTTCGGTGTACTCAAAAGTTGTGTCGTTCTTTTCTTTTGTGCGAGAGTGTACCTGTGTCTCAGTGTGTTGTGTGTGTTGTGTGTGTGTCTATAGATCATTTTGTTTTGGAGCTTGACGCAGAGGACGAAGAGTGCTTGTTTGTCCATGAAAATGGGCCTTTCGAGATCCTTTTCAGTGCGTACCGAGAGGCGGGTGCTTCGATGGCATAAAACATGAGGTGTGTATTACCAGGCCACATGAATTGTGTGTTGTGGATGATGATGAAAATTCCATCCCCCTTGTGAGAAAAAGCTTTGCATAATCATCAGCTTCCAACCCGGTGGAGTCGTTCCGGTGTGGTTTCCCATTCAGGGAGCGTCGTCGGCACTCGACACCATGATATGCGATGATGAGCCCTGCCGATATACAGTGTGATATATATTTATTTTTATTATGTTTCTTTGCCCGTGCACTCACACGTACACGAGTGTGACAAGTTTATTTTCTGCACGGTACGACAGCCTACAAAAGGCTGGCCAGCGCGTTTGTGCCCGCGGCTATTTGTCAATCGTCTCAAGTCGTTCCTTGGCTTGGTGACTTGGTGGTTTTTGCAAGTTGGGAAGGTAACACTGGAAGGTAACTCCAGGGCAGGTGCGTCGGTTTGTACGGTTTTTGTTCGCGCTTTCAATATGCAAGGCAATCGCCGACCATCTTAACCTCAAACCTGCAGCAGTACGCGCCATCATTGTACGCTGCCGAAGGAGCAAGCGTATCAAAAGGCCGTACAACAATCTACCCATCCTTATCCTGGTTGCCGCATAAAACGAGCCTATTTTGGTTTTACTTTTTATCGGAAGGATGTGAATGTGTTCCCAAACCGGTCCCCTCGGGGGAGGAAAACTCTTGTGAAAGCTTTCGGAAATTGTCTTCGGATTCGACAAATCTGCACGATAAGCTTCGACCTTCGAGCATATCCGGGGCTGGCCGGGGCTGTTTTGTTGCTGTTGATACCGTCTAGACAGGAGCCCGCGGACACACACGGGTGGGGAGTTTGGAAGAAACGGTGGAATTCCTGGGGGTTGCATGTTTGGATAGTGATTTTTGTATGCCTTTTTTTCTTCTGCTGCTGTGTTTTGCTTTATTGCCAGCACACGAACCACCACACAACCATACCGGGAATAAAGAATCCTGGTGATGGATGAATGGTGAACCTTTCTTTGAAATTGGTCAGAAGAAGAAGGTTGATGGTGGCACGGGGAATGTGTATGATTTTGTTTCACTTTGTATGCTGCTCCCGACAACGGCGTTGTGTGTTGTGGACTGGTTGCAGATGTACGATGATGATAAGACCGCTTTAGGAAACAATTTAATAGCGATAACGTTTGATGGGTGACTAGCCTTTGGTCGCAATTTGTAGCCGAAGCTGAAATGTTTTGTTGATTTTTGGTGTAACGAGTCCGTTTTTTTTTTCTTTGATGAGCTTCAAAAGTCAAAAATCTTGTACATTCTACACAAATTGCCATTTTGTTTGGTCGAGCGTTACACCTTTAATAGGATATTTGGAAGAATGTTCCTTGATTGCTTGATTTTTAAAGCTAAACAAACTTTACTTATAATATTTTTATACTATGAGTTGATTAAGACTGATGTTACATCGTCATTTATGTATTGGAGAATGGATTCAAACTAATAAATCTTAACAAATCTTTGCATCAAATTAATAAATCTGAATATTTGAATCCGTCTTTGAAGATGAATCTTTGGAGATTCATGAACCTCTAAAGAATCGGAAACATCTATGAATTCTTCAGAATTAAATCATTTAAATAGTAGTTTCAATAGTTTACAGATTGATTTTGAGAGTCAAATCGTGATGCGAATGATTCTTCATGGAAGATTGTAAAGAATCATTTGTCTAAAAAGATTCATTCACCACAAAACGAATACGTTTTCCACTAACCAAAGTGATGAAAATAATGAAAAGCATCCTAAACCCAAACTAATGAACAAAAGCTGAACAATAAAATATTTTGCAGCTGCTTTTCACCAGCCAACAAAACAAAAATCACATCAAGAGTACTTACGGTTTGTTGCAGCTGCGAACCAAAACTTTGGCACAGTGTAAATATAAATTTCATTGATTTAAATTTTAGCGGTTCTGGTGTTCGCTTCGTACGAACCGTCTACCATGTTGGCGTCCATGTTGTATTTTGTTTGCCTTTTTTTATAAATGTGTAACAAATCGCAAGCAACGACGATGTGCTTGCCTTTTCACGTGTTTTATTATTTTCCCCCACTATTCATTAGAATCATCTTCCAACCATTCAATGGTCGGCAGCTTCCAAAAAGCCGGAAACAACTTTTCGCTACAATTTTCTGCGCCCCGTTTCAAAATTGCTGCAGAAGAATCCACGGGTAGAAGTACCGCGAAGGATGCTTTTAATCATTGCTTATGGATCACTTGTCAGCAACGTTTTAATTGAATCACCCATCATCATCGTACCACCGGTTGGCGGCGCTCATCATTCGCAAAAGCATGAGCTTTTCCACGATCACCACACTCACAGACGGAGCAGACAAAAGTGCAACTTGTTTTTCTTTTCTTCTCTCTTTTTTGCCCGACGAGCCCTCATCATCGTACCCGCTGAATCTTTCGGGCTCGTTTGGCATTTCAAAATTGTGGTTGTGCTTTTTGTTTTGTTTCCACAGAAAAGAGTTGCCCGCGAAGGGTGAAAAGTTTTTGCAGGTGGAAATTACATTTCCTTCCAGTTCGAGGCAACTTAAAAATCATATCATAACAAAATGGACCAAACTTTTGCCACGCTTTAGGGGCACCACCGGCTCGTGTTACGTTTTACGGTTTACGGTTTCGGATACGCAGCTAAGGGTTTTAGATTTTCACATTTCTGTTCCCACGTGATAAAACAAACAAATCTAAATTGGAGAAAATTCGTTACACGCAAGCCGTGCCTTTTCCCTGGAATGAGCATCATGAGTGAAATATTTCAAAACAATATAATACACGCTCGAAACTGTAGGCAGTAATTCAATCGACCGTTCAAAAGTATAATTGTATCCATTTACAGTGGCAATTAGTAGTAAAAAAGCACATTTTCACCCGCATTTCATAAAATATTGCTTGATTTAATGCGAACGCCTAAAGTACCGCATTGATTGCCTCTATTTCTGGTGCAATAAACCCCACTCGGCATGGCCGGCCACACCCGCCAATTGCCCGGTACCGCAAGCCCGAAAACAATAACTTCAAAACCTGGATGCCATTTTCGTTAGCCATGGCCCCAATTTACGATATGCGAAACCTCGTTGCTAGATCTACTGGCGCGTACCTTTTGTTGTTTCAGGCATTATTGCAACCACTTGATGGAAAACAAATTCAGTACAAATATGCCATCAAGCGGGCGCCGTATGTACCATCCAGGCGCACGGAGGTCATGAATCCAATCACGAAAAGTATTTGATTAGTTTCGGATTTCGGGGCCATTGCCAGGCGCCTCCATTTTGCAGCCCTCGGTTCGTGTGGCCCCGTTTCAGGGTGGTTTACGGTCCGGCGTATCTTGCTGGCGCGTTCAACTGGACGACTATCGATTTAAATATTGACGAGTGAAGGTTCATTTATCATACACGCCAAAGTTAACTCGCCGGCGAAGAAGCACCGGGGAACAAACCCGGGGGGGAAACGAAATCCTTAAACCAATTTCTAGCAATTTAGCCTCTTGCCCAAGCGAACCGAACGGCACCGAACGAAGAAACTGTACAGACAGAAATATGCTGCAACAAAAAAAAACGATGGAGTGATAAATCTCATAGCGATAAAATCATCCACTAAAGAATGGGAGCGTAAGGGAAAAGTTTTTCCTTTTCTTTTTTTCTCTTTTGGTTGAAAATTTTGTACAAGAAAAATGGAAAGCTAAACGATAAGGAATGACAACGTACCAGTGCATCGGTACGTGAAAGCGTACGCCGGAAGTACATCCAAACGGTATTTCGTTTCAATAATTGAGCAGCAGTCTGGAATGACTGGAAGGAAAATTGGATAAATGAATGATGGCAACGCCTAGGCATGGCGATTGAATATGGAAGGAAGTAAAGAGAATGAAAATGAATATTGTACCGGTTAATAAGAAGCGGATAATAAATTGAGTGTATTTGCTTTGATGGGTGCTGCTAGTTAAGGAAGAGTGAGTGACTGACGATTAAATTAAATTTATGGCTATTTATTGAATAAAAGATGCAATATTCAACCAATGTGCTAATACTTTTAGAGTAACATAATTTTTAGAAAATTTCGAGACATTAAAGTTAATATTATTGGCGCTTGTAGCTGCTTAAAGCATCAATAAAAGGGCTGCTATACATTAAAGCATTTTGCTTTCGGTTGTAAGAGCCGCAACAAATCAAAATCTCATTTCCGAGGAAATTACGTGCATGTCTAATATTTTCGACAGCCACACAAATAGGAAATGACTGTCTTCCTGCTGTTCGGCTGTACGCGGTTTTGCAGAATTGCCGCGCTATTCCGTCGGCTTTAAGGCATTCAGGAAAGTGATCAAGAAGCTAGGCTTGACTCCTCGTCTCGGTTTCCAAGAAAGCAAGCACTCCAAGTAGTGGCAGCCGGGCAGCACGTACCATTCATTGAAAGAACTGCGAGAGCGCATGATTTTTCTTCCTCCCTGGTAGCTCCATTTTAAGACAGGGGAAAAACGTTTTAAAAAAATGTAACCTCCCAAACACTATTCTGCTTGAGACGGGCTTTTGGGAACGATCGAGGAACGAACATTGATTCGCTAACTACTCCTGACAGTGATTTTGTACCCATCCACGACCCCGGTCTAGCCAAACAAGCTTGTTTGCACGCGGAACAACGCTAAACATCCACGGGAAAAACAACCACTTTTTTGTGCTGGGAAAACATTGCAGCCTGGTAGGTTTTTGACGTCAGGAGACCCCTTCCACTAGTGTGATGCTCGGCGGAACAAAATCGATCTTCGTTGGTTGGGTAAATGGCGTGCTTTAGGAGGCGCTACTTGCTACGCTTCTTAGATGGAAGATAATCTTTAAGCAGTTTGTTGCTAGTATGCGGACTGATGGAAGGGATTTGAATTGACTTTGGTGAGTTGGAACATGTGGAAGATTCTTACTGAATGTGAATTGTTATTTGGGTATTCACTTGCCATAAAATGAATTTAAAATAGTTTCGTTTATCCTCTCTGGTCTGAATGATGTTAGAAAAATGCTTAAATGTTGCTCGACAGTGTTATAATTTTATCAATTACCTAAATTTATGCAAAATAATAACTTTAATTCTTTAACAACAACAAACTTTAAACAAAATCAAACAATTGAAAACAATAATTCTCTAAACATTTTAAGCAATAACTATTGTGAACAAACAGTTGTAAAACAGAAGCAAATGGTTCGATTATTAAGGGTTCTCCACCATTTCGGTCGTGGCAAAACATATTGTGCCTTATTTCGACAGACAGTGTGTGACACGTCCTATTTCCTCATTACAAGATTTATCTACTGTGAAATATACGGTTACTGTAGTATTTCCTTTTGCTTGCACACCAGCTTAACAGTAACTTGTCCTTCACCGTGTTCACAAATGTTGTCACCCTGCGGAGCAGATCCTCTCGCCAGCAGGACGCAGATGGCCGGATAGGGGCATAGTGCGGGCACGGTGTGCGATAAGCAAACAAGTCAACGTCAAAGTACATATCTTCTCATTCAAGTCGGTGCGCGCAATGAAAAGCACACACATCACACAAAACGACTCCTAAGAGCGTAATGAGAAAATCCGTACCATCCACTGCTTACTACACTTGCCGACGTGCGACGCATTCTGCTGCTTTCTGCTCGTATAGGCGTAATTTTGATCCACTTCCCCTGTTCTTCACTTTCACCTCTCTTTTCCGATTATTTTCTTCACCTTTTCCGTTTCTCCAAAAAAAAACCATGTTCAGTTAAGGCGAAAACGGAGTGTATCTTCATCAGTTCGTCGTTCATTTGACAGGGTGACAGCTTGCGAAACAGAACGTTCGGCCTCCAGTTGAAAGAGGAAGGATCAGGGTGTACGCATGAAGTGACATGGGGCACGAAGTGAGGGGACAGGATTTGCTACCATTTAGCATTAATCCATTATCCGGATAAAAGCTTTAAACGGGACGGAAATGGATCCGTCCACCGAGCAGCAGCAGCAACGGATGGCTGTACGGTGGTTGAGTTCATACAGATTGGACTGTCAAGGCGTTAGATTGCAGGGTGTAGAGAGGAGTTGTGATATTTTTTTGTTGTTGCCACGGTTTGTCTGTTAAGAGGGCAAAAGCAGGTCGAAGACATTTACAATGTGCCATAGCTTTCGTTTGCAGTTAGTGCTTAAGTCTTCAGAGCGTTTGGAAAGGACAACCCTCAAAGAGAGGGCACAATAAAAAACAATTAAACCCATTAACCATCAAACAATAGAAAACTCCATTAACCATCAAACGGGGAGGAGCGGAAAAATACAAACTGTCATAAGCATCTGTGTTGGAGTTCAAATGTTCTTGTACTAACCAAAAAAAAAAAAACATATGTAAACATATAAATGTAATGTAGAGAACTTCATTTGAAGATTTTACTGAGCGATTTTATTTTTTTAATTATTTAATTTTACAATTTCCTAAATTTCGTTCTTGATTTAACTCTGTTCATTAGTTTTTTTTGGGCTTTTCCCCTAACACTCATTTTCCTTCTCAAAGCAAAATTTTAATTTAACAAACCCTCACTTTACGTTCATGAAATATTAAACTACCAACTGGTGATGGCGACATTTCAAAAGGTTCCCTTCCTGAAAAGCCTTTGTAAACTCACAGAAGCATAACAGAAAAAAAACGGAAACGCTAATGGAAAGTACCGAAAAATGGAAGATCGACCCGAACCCGTAGGCGGTTGGCGGTTGGCCACTGGGAAAATGGCATTTCCTATTTGAGCCCACACTAAGTGGCATTCTCGATTAGTGAAAGGATTAGACAGTTTGTCCCTGTTGCTGTGCTGTGGTTACGCTTTCACAGCAATGATTTATCGCTCATTGATTTCGCTCTTAATGTAGGATAATTTTGTGTGCAGTACGGGAAGACTATTAGAGTGAAAAAAGAGGAAGGAAATTCTTTCGCTGAACAAAGCTTCAATTTCTGAACAGTACCAAATCACACAAAAACCCTAAAGGTGGTTAATATTTCACCACGACCGTTCAGTAGAAAAAAGGATTACAGCGCACGGGTGGGGAAGGATTTCCGTCGTAAAACGCTTTTAAAACCTTAGATTTAAATGCGCACGTTTTGTGTACTTTGAGACGAGGCTTAAGAGAATATGCATGAGTATTGAATAGTACGTTTGGGAAAACGTAAACCTGTAGGTCGTTAATCCTTTTATCGACCGTGAAAACACTATTGCATGAAAGCTGCTTTAGTAGGTTTGAATATTTTGCTAGAAAGAAAGAGAATGTTGACCTTGAATGTGTCTATTTCGTCTCTCCATTAAATAGCTAAAACCAAAAAAGTGTTTCAAAAATGCATAGCAACAAAGCTTAATAATGGTTTGATAAGAGCTTAATTGTTATCTAGCTATTTCTCAAAGAAAGTTCCTTTCTTCAACACTGTGTTCTTTCCCTCACTGGTGATTAATTTTGGTTAAGCCCAGCATCAAAAGTAACCGACTCTGGGGCTCATAAATCAACTCATCTTTGTGGTCTATTTCCCGAGAAAACCGTTCGATCTCACAAATTGTTGTGATAAATTGAGCTCGTTTTACCTTTCCTCGATATAACACTGGGAAGCCAAAAAAAAAAAAGATCATTCATTTTTACCTTTATCGACCTGCTCGAACGACTTGATACAAACTCTAGCAGAAGCACAAAAAAGCGGACACCATCCAAAGCAGCGTTTGAAACTTAAATAAAATCATAAAACCCTTTAGCCCATTTAGCACCTTTCAGCTTTTCCAAAATCTAGCGCGTCTTATTAGCGGGCATCAGTATAATTTTGGGGCAGCTTAAAACCTGCCACCACAGACAGTTGGGTTTTGTATGACTGTGTTTTTTTTCCTTCCTTTCGAAGAACGATTGCGACTGCAGAAAAAGTGGACTGCGAGCAAAAGTAAAACTGACCCAGTCCGGTGTAAAAAGGTAGATGCCTCCATTGCCCCAATATTGAGGATAAGAAGCTTTCTTTACAACACATTCACTCTCACACACCCAACGACAAGGGTCGATGGTTTGGTGCTTGGTACGGTGAGAAGTTTTGCTGCTTGGAACACCTTTTCTGGGAATGTGTCTTCCGGTAGGCCGGCAGTAGCACAAAAGTAGGTTTTCTTTTCCCCTCTGTCCATCACGGACCCCTCCGACCGATCTGCCCGATCCTGCATAAATTATGACTGCTCTAGTTCAATTTATTGACGGGTATCTCTCCCGGGATGATAAGCTCAGAAATTGTCGAATTGAGCACCGGCCCAAGGGTTGAGGCGAGCTGTTGCCTGACCCTGAATGAAGGTGGGAAACGAGTGGAGCAATAGAAAGAGAAGAAAAAAATAGAAAACTCCTTATGAAAGGTGGAAGCTTTTTTTCTCCGGCTCAAACAACACACGAGATAGGCCACCGTGGACCAATAAGTTTTATCTCGGGGCCAGAATTCCGCCGGACGCGTCTGAGGGCTAAAGGTTTCGCTTCCTTTTTTCCCTGGGACTGTTTAGGGTTTTATGGTCGTCGCTTCACCGTAAAACAATTCTCCTGAGAAATAAGTTCATAAAGCAGGAACAAACATCGGAATGCTACAACGTCTTTTTTTTGTTTTTTGTTGCTACCATTCTCCTTTTTTTTATCAAATATCCAGTCAGCTGAAGTGAACCGTTCACAGTCATCCGCTTAAGTGTGAGGAGAGAAAAAAAAACACACACACCTACAGGGAAGTACTATTATAGGCTCACATGAAGCACCCGAATCTGCTCAATTCCGGGGCCCAAAGTCTGCATAATCAATCGTTAGTCGATTGATTGACTTTACGCATACGGATTGGATGCTCGGGAAGGAAGGCCTCCGTTGGCCTTTCCCACGTCAAAAGTTCGGACAGCATTCGGTACATCAGGGATGGTGATGTTTTAAACATAAAACACGGATCAACTGAAGGATCGTAATAGATTCCAGGATTTTATCCTTGTCCGAAATGGACGAGTTTCAGTTGTGGAGTTCGCATCGCCTCGGCTCATGGTTAGTGTGGAAAATCGGACATGAGAAACTGATTTTTCGGGTCCTTATCAAATTAACCTTCTTTGACCATTACATGAGTTGAGTTGATGTACGCTTTGATCTGGCTTCAATAAGGGTGCGAGATTGATTAATCTGATCTCTAGCTTACTTTATTGCAGTTTTGTAAATTTTCAATAGAAAATATTATTTCTTCTTTAATTTATTTGCATCAGATAACTTGAATTTAAATTCACTTTCTTTCTTCAAACCAAAACAAAAGCTTCATCTCCCGTTTAAAGTTACCCATTTAGCTGTGAAACAGTAATTTTAAAGCTTCTTTCCAGAAGGACTCGTTAAATTCACCAACGAGTACGAAATGCATGACTTTTTCCCTTAAAAACGATGCCATCGCGTAGCACGCGAATGTATGTCGGCCAGTCCTGCAGACAGTTGGCCCTGGGTGTTTGTCATGTTTTGAAGTGAAACGATTGCTACCCTCCCGATACTACTTCGAACGACCAGCGAAAAGCTAACGAGTGAACAGTGGGGAAAAAAATCACCAAAACCTCGGTCGGTTTTCGATGCTAATTCGAAAACATTTCCCAAGCCCTCGGGCTTGGCTTTCGGTTGCTGCAGTGAGTGGCCACAACGGTGTGAATGTTTATGTTGCGGTTTAGTATTTGAGCACGATGTACGGCGCAGGTGTGCGTGCGAAAGGTGACAATATTCCCTTTTTTTTGTCCTTTGGGGAGCCTTTTTTCGTGTCGGTTTGGGTTTTGTTGCTGTTAGGGCTTGTCTCTATCGGTTGTATATTCGAAAGCCGGAACGGAACGATGTTGATTTGGGTGTATGCGATGGTTCGTCGATAGGTGCTTTTTTTTGTTCCACTCCGTCGGCATATCCCTCAAGGACGAACGTATGAACGCGACGCTTGCATTTCGAATTCATTTCCTGTGACTAACAAACCGTCAAACCGTCAAATGTCATTCGAATAATCAAAAGCGAAAACCACATGGGCCCGGGCCAAGGGAATGGGGATGGCATTGATTTGATAATTGGATTTCCCATTGGCAGTTTTGGTTTTGGGCAAAATGGGGATGAGTTTGTTGGTTTTATCGCATGATTTTGAGGCTCGTTAAAGTAAGGGACGATAATGAGCTTTTGAGCAAACTGTCGCAAAAAAGTTTCGTTAATTGCATATAAACAGGGTAATGTAAACAAATTGTGTAATAATAAATAGAATAATTGTACCTTGATTGTTTGATTGTTGGGTAATTCACAATTCAATGGTTTGATAATTGGATCCTTAATGAATGTCAAACATTTTATATTTATATTTTATATTCATCCCTTCTCGAAATTGACGTCAATAGCGTTTTATACAATTGTGTACGTTAAAATTAATTTTGAGCTACAAAAATACGATTGAGTGTCTGTTTACGCACGGAATTACTTAGGTCCTTAGTAAAGTCTGATCTGTGCAAATTTGCTTTGGTGTTGAACATGAACACCCTTTACAAGACTAGCTATAAGCTGAGCTTAAAGTCTTTACATAGATATATTACATTACTTTTTAAAGGATATCAGTTGTTTATTTAACTTGAACCGAAAAGAGGATTTTCAGTGCTCTAGAGATCCAGGAATTCCAGGAACATCAACTTACCCAATAGTCTGATGTCATCCCGGGAACGAAATCCCTATTCCTCGGGTTGGGGTTTTTAGTGTTGTCTGTACGGTTGGGAATTTTTCTCTTGCTTTTTGGGGAAAATCTAAAACCTTCACCCAAACACGCAACAACCCGCTTTGATGAAGGTCGACGGTCCGTTCAAAGTCCGACCTGTCTTGTCAGTGTCAATTTCCGTTTTCATTCACCGGGATATTGGAAGAACCCTACAAGCCGGGGCAAAACAAATTGATCGAGAGCACGCGTTCGCGTTATCCTTCGAGAGCATGCAGGCAGACACTCTTATAAAAACGGGAGAAAAGCGAGCTTTGCTACTAAATTTCCCAACGCTGACCCCTAAGGTCTGCCGGAAGCTCATGCAAAACTTGAAATCCCAAAATCGCATTTACGGTGGCTTTGTTTTCGGTGTGTCGGGTTTGAAACCATCCATTTCTAGTGGCCCTAACATACGCTTTTGTTTATATCTGACAATGAGTCTGTGGCGGGAGTGGAATTTCCGGTGGTTTCACTTCGAAGGGTGTGGATATCAAAAATAGATCCCAACTTCACACAGTGGGAGTTCATTTTGTATCGATATAAACGGAGTGCGGGAAAACTATGCCCGGATCGGGTTGGTTGTTTGGTTGGAGGAATTCCTGCAGGAGATTGTTGGATGGGAAACTTGAGCAACAAACTTTACTAATCGGAATGGCCGGGAAGGGGTTGGAAACGGGGGAGCAAAGTCACCCTTACCATCCTTTCAGTTAGTTTTGGCTGAGGGCGAACATTGGTTCGAAACATTCATTGTGTAGAAGTACAATTTATTACGAATATCCTGCAGTAAAGTGTAGAGGGATGCAACAAATCGTTTCCTAGGTTAGTACATTCATTTGTGTAACTAGCGTTGTGGAGTTTTCGTTCCATGTAGGCTTTAGGATATATTTCACTAAAGACAGAATGGAGCTACATCTGTGCTGTGATATTTACATCCATCGTTTGATGCTTTACCTTTATTGCCTATCGAGATATTCATGGGTTTGGTCAAACCTTCAACTAGACAGGTCATCCCTTCATCGAATGACACTGTGATGGATGGATTGTTACACCGAAACAAAAGCTTGTAATAGGAAGCTTTTCCACTGTGCCGTTTGCTTAAGTTAATCTTCCTAATGCTCATGTTTCATGACGGTAGAAATTTATGGTGAACACGAAGGTGATGAAGACCCAACATTATGTCTATAAAACGATCGATCCAAATGGTTGTTACCGTTTGTAATGCTTTAAAAAAACGAAAACATTTTTTCTCTTTCAACCCAGTAAAGGTTCTGCCTGAAAAAATGTCACCTTTAATATTACGGAATTCTAAATCCCATTTCGCAAATGGTAGAAGGTGGGTTGAAAAAATGTGTTTAAAAATTAATCTATAACTTCCAACAAAACGATCCGAACGTTCTCGGAGAGCGCTCGCTGTACCAAATTGACCATCGGGTTCCCCTCCCGGTGGGCCAATCAAAGTCAATTACATTCGTCAGGCACGACCACGCCGTCGGCTAAAAAGTCGCCCCCGAGTTGTCCGGCAGGCAAACCGAGGAACGACCGCAGCGCCGGATGTCGTAACCAATTGAGCGCCGCACATTAGCAGCTGCGAAACGTGGCACAACGATTTCCGATTCCGTTCACCGCAACACCGGTGACGCCAACCGGCCAAGCGGACCAGTCCGTGCCAGTGTACGCGAAAAAGAAAACCTTTTTTCCGGCCATCGCTGTACTGCAACGTACAGTAGCTTCATCGTTTTGACTGCAACATCATCATCAGCACCCGCCCGGGTTTGAGGATTGGTCGGTTGCTTGCGCCAAAGAATTCACCCACAGCATTCGAAGCACGTGCGCCCCACAACTAGAGCATTATTTCACGTTCATCATCTGCGCTACGTAATAATCGTGGTGCACAGCGAGTGTGACACACGTTGCAAGTAGGTATGGCCCGCTGAAATGAGCGGTTCCGCACAATCCGCCATTCTGCTGGATCTGAAAGGACCGACCTACGTTGTTCGTGGTGGCATTCTTTGTTGCAGTGATTTTTCTGTCCCGCACCGTTGCAGCACGTTTGATTCCGTGATGCTTTATTTAACCTGCCACCTGCCATTAGTGCTGGTGCTGCTTGATGCTGATAGTGAGAGTGGCGTAAAGGGGTGATTAGTAATGCAGTCTGCAATTTCGGTGCAACGGTTGCTGCAGTGTGTGATCACACAGTGTTAGGGATGGGATGAGCTGAGATGAGCGTTATTACAGGGTGAGTCTTGATTGTACTAATGCAGGATCTCAATAAAGAATGAAATACTGTGAAGGTGACAGTCCTTATAAAACCTGTAACGATAACCATATACAATCGTCATTTCAATTCTGGACATTTAAGAGGTCTTTTTTGCTGATTTACACTCTGCACTAGAGATGTGCAAAGTGAGTAACAATGAGCTAGTGGGTTGAAACGTTGTATTGAACGAGTTCCGTCCATTCACTACGAGGAGTTTTAGTGACTCTTTCATCTTTATGATCTTCGAATCGATCTTCATCACTCGTGTATCAAATATCAAATTTATAAGAACTGCTGCTAGAGATCTGTTTCATATTATCGGTAATCGTCACATTATGGAACAAAAAAACTAGTTTTCGGTTTTTACTAGTTGAATGAATCATTAAACACTAAAGCTTTAATTGCCACATAAGTTGCCGACCGGTGCTTTACATTGTAAAACGCATTATTAAACTGAACAACATCCTTCTTCTACACAATTTATGGAATTTCAATCGTACTAATTCCACCATCAAGCATTACACGTGTACAAGCCAAGCCAAGTAGTCGTCCTTAGTGTGTCAATTGTGCGCCCAAGTGACTTCTCAGTTCTATTCAAACGCTTTGGTAAAGCGATGAGTGACTGCTAATGATGGAGCTTTTGAAGTATCGACCGGCCATTTTGCAGCACGTAGCGTGAGTAGTTGTGCAAGTGAGGAGGTAATTTACGAGCATCGACATTCGATCCGCTGATCGATTGTTGTCTGCAACCGGGTAAATTAAGCCAATGCTCGAGGCACCCAAGTGCATCGACACAAAACCACGTCCTGTCGGTAACTTGATTGGCTTTGATTGATCAGCAAAAGGGTGGAAAAGTCATCTGACAGCTGTTATTCATTTTCTAATAATTGCATTAAATCTATCCCCTCCGGGAGATAGGTAGGTTGGTGGGTACATACGTGATCCTTATTGGATAAAGGGTTCACGCCTCCGGAAACGAATTATGAAGGGAAATTGCTTCCGTTCTCAGTAGTTATAGTATCCCGTTATCTTCTTAGTTACCGCATTCGCAAAGTTAAATCCGCACGCAAACGTATAATGGAGTCCTCCATCATCTGTTAAACCACAAAGGAAATATTTCATTTTTTTAAAGTTACTTTTTCTTCTTTTTTCTATTTGCAGGTAAGCATTAACCTTTGTTCTTAGGAGAAGAATTCTATGACGATCCGCAGTTAATTTTCATCGCTACACGTACGTAGATAAAAGTTTTACTGTCACCAAGTGGCAACATTTTAAAGAGTTTAAAATAAGCAAAGATTCCTGTCAACACTTGTCTGAAGCAAAACTTTCTCTCACATTCTAAACACTCCCAGCTGTTTTCGGCGAAAAATTCGGAGAATTCTTTGCCAGCAAAAATCTCGCCCGAAAGATAAACTTCCACTCGCAAAGCAAAATGCCGTGCAAAAGTTGCGTCACGCAATAGCACCACACACCCCCAAAGCAGCAACCAGCAGGATTCGGTCCATTTAATTAGTGCCTCCACGATGATGTGTGCGTGAAAGAGAGCGGAAGTATCGAGCGTAAAACCGCCAAGACAAACTGCATCGCAAACTGGGCGAAGCGTGTAAATCAACAGCACTCGGCCCCAACAGTCGACGGGCAGAAGAAACGCGCCCAGAACATACGACGAACAGGACGGTCAGGTTGAGATGGTTTTGTGATAAATAATCAAACCAGTAGTGGGCAGCTATAGAGCTACGCGGTGGATGTGCATGAATTAATTACTTCCCCATCGCAGCCCGCACTCTGATGTTGGCCAGAGTGAACTCCCTCGGGAGCTGTGGATAACTTTCAAGCGGCTAATGAACGAGCCGGATAGAAGTTTCAGTTTCAGCGTGCATAAGTTTGTTTTTCCCCACTGGGTGGAAACTATGGACGAGGCAGGCAGGCTTCTCGTTTGAAGCGAAACTTTGTTGGAATAGGGGTTTCGGCTGGATCATTCGGACATCGTTTTGAAGGGTGAAGAATAAATGGGGAGCATAAGTGTGGAAAATAACAGGCAAAAGGCGTCAGTAATTAATAGAAATGGTCATGTAGCAAAACTTTTGGGTTATCCTTTCGATGGCTTTGCAGATGTACGGGTAATACGTGAGGCACCGTGGAATGGGATCTTGAGGAACCTGTGCAAGCACTGTTCCGACTGTTGGTTGGGCTAGTGTAACATTTAATTTTTCGTTTATTGTTTGGATACAATTTAAAAGCTTATGTAAATGTGATTGGAACGTGTGGTGAATATTAAGACATTCAACAGTTGCTCGGCTAGTGGTTGATAAGATCATCCAGCTTCCAGACCAGACAGTTCCTAGAATACGCTACAATTAAACGTTATGGAACGATTGGGACGTGTGTTCTTGCGAGAATGAGCAAAATCGAAAAGAAAAATGAGAATGCTCGCTGAAATGAGCCAATTCCAGCAAATGATGGTTCTCGGTGCAAATGGTATTGATTTTAATGGTCTAGAGGGCAAAACCAATCCCATGATCTTAATCTTAATTGTTTGTTTGCTACTGTTGTTTGGCCCATTAGGGATAAACCTTTTGCTTAACCCAAATCGCCCCAAAAGGCGTAGAGTTGTCGGCTAATTTTGTCGGTTTCGTGGTGCGCATTCCCCCTTACCGTCCGTTATACTTGAGCCCATATTGAAAGTGTCACTAAGAAGGTACTGAAATCAGGAGAGAGAAAAAAACTGTAACTAAAACGAAAACGGAGCTCTCGGAAGAAATGTCTTGGACAGGGCAGAAACCGGTGACTTGTTAGTTAAATATTTCATCAGCTCAATCACATAAGTACGTACTTCAATATTTATAACAAAGTTTAATGTACTTTGGACTGGGGACGGTCAAGTCTTTTGCGAGGACGAGAGTCGAAAAATCTGTGCTTGGTTGGAAGTTCACAGAAGAAAAAAAAATCACACACACAAACCGATTGAATCCTTTTTCGCGGATAAGCCAAGCCACTCCGGAAAGTCCTTAGGTCATCGTTTTGTTGCTTGGTCAGCCGGCTACTGATATAATCTGTGTACAGTTCCTTTCGAATGCAGCAACAAAATAAAAGGAACAAACAAAAGGAGGAACTCCGAAAAAAATGGATACCGTTTGCTGGTCGGTACACGTGGTCGTACGCTACATGTGATAGACAGCCCCATGGATGGTGTGTCCGCGGTCACAGTCTGTGATGTAAACACATTTTAGCTCGACGCCACAAAGTCCCTTTGCCGGGGAGGCCGGGAAGTAGTAAATTATTTTCACCGAACCCATTTCGACGATTTCGATTTTTTCTTCTTCCGAGCGGTTTTCCTTTTTTTTAGGAGGGCGAATTGGCCCCAAAGAGAGTGGAGTCGTCCGCTTATCCACGATAGTGTTTTGTGCTGTTTGTCTCAGCCCAGTATTCTGCACTTCCTGTTTCCCTTTTTTTGTTTGTGCGGCCACCTCGATCCACTGCTGTGCAAGGCCTGGCTCTGTTTTACATGCTCAAAGTCGATCCTGGGTTCAGCCTATCTTTGGTTCCTTTCCAGCGAACACTACCCCGTCGACCACCGTTCAACTGGCTGAGTTAGACAGGTTTCATCCCTCGTCGTCTGACTCGACAACAAAAACGAAAAAAGGAAACCTTCACGAAAAACCAGAACTAGCAAAGTTTGCTTCCTGGCGGCCTGGGCCTAACGAAAACAAAACAGACAAAAAAAAAAATAAAGAAATCAACTCACAAAAAAAAGTGGCAAACAACGACATGATCTTTTTTGTTGATATCATCCGTTTTGTGGCACTATTTCCACCGATTTTTCTTTCAACCTGCTCCATACTGCAAGGCTCCTGTTTTCCCTTTTTCACTCCTTGCCCTATCCGTTTACGGTGCCGGGTTTTGCAAAGTCCTGCGGCACTATGTTAGTGTGTCCTTCTCTTTTTTTGGTTTTCGCTGCTGGACTATTCACTACATAGACGACCCGCTTTGGTGTGACTTTGCTGCCCTCTTGGGTGTAAATCTCACCTCGTTTCGACCGATCTCCCCGTCCAAAAACTGCGGTCGTCCGGATTTTGTGCCGGCAGCCAGTGCAGTCGGAATGAAACAAAACAAAAAAAAACCCTTTTCGACCAAAGCCCGAAACTGGCGTGCTAGAATTCTCCTTCTGCACCATGACCATGCAAGTCACCTAAATTTGTGAACTGTTATTGTAGCTTACGCAATTGATTGCGAATGGTACCCTGGGGAGCAGAAAAGACGAGTGAGAAAGGTGCTAAAACTTTATGTACCAAAGCTAGTGGCTTGGCGGTGGGCGAACACACGGTGCAACGGTGTCGCTTTACGTTCCGGGAGGTGATTTCGTTTTGGGGTGGTTTTTTGTGTTTCCTTTTTGTTGGTTATTGTTGGTTTCCTGGAATGCAGCGTTCCACTACAAACCGATGCCAGCGTCTGTCAGCGACTAAATTAACGAGTCGTTGCAGGGTTGCAAGGGTAGCATCTGAAGGGATGCTGCTGTGGCTCGCTGTTCGACAAGCGTTCGGCGACAAACGGGCGCTGATGAACGGGTTCCGATTTTTGGGCATTGCATATAAACCTTCCGAATGGGGGTGAATATGTGGATATGAAGGTTTCAATTAATAGCCATCGTTTTTCGAAGTATTAAAGCTTAGTGGAATTTTCCGGGTGTATATCGCGTTCTAGGAACGGATCGGTTTGATTTGTTGCTTTCATTTTGCATATATGCGAACATTCTTTTATAGAATTTTATTTCATTCTCAGGATTTTATACAGAGCTTTTGAACTTTGTTAGTGAAAAGTTAGTGGAAAGATTTCACGTGTCACATTCCACTTCAACTGAAAGAGAGCCTAGAAATTATTAAAACCATACCATTTTCATTACGAAAACCAAATTGTACTACATACAGTATAGGAAATATAAATATTTGTCAAGGGGTTAGTATTAGTGTTAGGTAAAGTAGCTCTTTTGCAACAGCGGAGCGCACCGCTCTCGCTCTCTAAAGTGTGCGGTGCGCTTGAGGTAGCTCCACACAGAAGCGATTGTGCGATGCGCTCCCAGGAGCGAAGTTTCGCACCACAAGGAGCGCGCACAATAAGATGACCGGCGCGATAGAAATACTTCTTTCGCTCTTGACCCACTAGCTATAGACTTATGAAATTTTCAAATTTTTATAATTTTTAATTATTTTCTGATTTTTTATTCTTTTTTTATCATTTAAAGCATTATTTGAGTAAAAAGAAACTTATTTCAACTAATTGGCATTAAAATAAATCAATTTCATTTTTTTTTGCAAAATTTCCCAAAAAAAACGTAAGGGGTAAGCCTTATGAAATTTTCGAGTTGAAATTTTTTTTAAATTTTTTTTCTGATTTTTTATTATTTTTCTAATTTAAAGCATTATTTGAGTGAAAAGAAACACATTGCAACAAATTCGCATAAAAATAAATCATTTTTTTAAATATTCCTGAATTGCTCAAAAATGAGGGAAATTTTATATTTTATCAAACAGGGTAAGGAACTTGGTTCCTCGAATAACTTCCGGCACGGACACCTGAGAGCATGGCTGTCCAAGAAGAAAATGTAGCCATTGGTGCCATCTATCGACCGCAGGTTAAAGATTGGCGATCCGATGGATACCGACCGAGTTATAGGCAAAACTTGGTGCAAAAATGAGGAAAATTTTATATTTTCTCAAACAGGGTAAGGAACTTGGTTCCTCGAATAACTTCCGGCACGGACACCTGAGAGCATGGCTGTCCAAGAAGAAAATGTAGCCATTGGTGCCATCTATCGACCACAGGTTAAAGATTGGCGATCCGTTGGATACCGACCGAGTTATAGGCAAAACTTGGTGCAAAAATGAGCCTTAGTAAATTTTAATTTTTTTTAATTTTTTGATTTTTTTATTATTTTTCACTCTTTTTTTTATTTAAAGCATTACTTGAGTGAAAAGAAACGCTTTGCAGTCAATTGGCATTAAAATAAATCAATTTATTTTTTTTTGCAAAATTTCCCAAAAAAAACGTAAGGGGTAAGCCTTATGAAATTTTCGAGTTAAAATTTTTTTAAAATTGTTTTGTTATTTTTTATGTTTTTCCTCTGTTAAAGCATTATGTGAGTGTAAAGAAACACATTGCACCAATTTCGCATTAAAATATATCAATATAATTTTTTTTACAAAATTTCCCAAAAAAACGTCCATAGCCTTAAGTAATTTTCAACTGGGAGCGCATCGTACAGTCGCTCTTGTGTGCAGCGCTCCTTGTGGTGCGAAACTTCCCCCCTGGGAGCGCATCGCATAATCGCTCTTGTGTGTAGTTCGGACGATGACATTAAATAACTGGATATTAACTTCACCTTCAACGGTACGACTTTTGCAGTGTTCAACTATTAACAAATTTTCGTCAGAAGTGCTATTTGATGTAGAAGCCGGAGGAGTTGCTCAATGTAGACTAATAAATAATATTTATATCCGGAAAATAGCGGAATCGTACTCAATTTTGGATGTACATCTAGAGCTACCGTCTAGAAAAATGTCAAAATATTCATTTACAGGGGTTACAGGGTGTTACAGGGTGCCCTCTTAGATGAAATTGTTATTGATTTTTAAAGATTAGATTTTGAAGCTTGAAGGAGAAAGAAGAGATTCTTTTTCGTAAGATGTTAAAGCACACAGTAATTCTCATTACTCACCGACCAAAGTTCCAGCTAAATCGGATCAGTAAAGACACGAGTGCAGTGAAGTTTGGCGTTGTACAACGCGTCGTTCGTCATGAGGGAATCATCTCAACACACGCAATCTATCTCCAGTTGCTGGGACAGATCATGCCGTATTGATTCCGTCACACCATACACACACACGCACGCAGTAGCTCGTAATCATGTTTTTGACGCAAGGCCGCTGGCAGAACGAATCTGTTCACAATCCGAGCGCAGAAATCACTGTGGCTTGACGCCTAATGAGATTAACGTGACGAAGCATCGCCAAGCGTCTCGACGGGCGTCTCATGCATCCGGGACGTTCGCATCCTTACCATCAAATGGGTTTTTTGGGGGGGCGCAGTGGAACGATGGTGGGCCATTGGACGGCAGCTGGCAGCCACTGGCACAAATAATAGATGAAGAAAAATTGCTCTCGGGGCCACTTAATTTGGCTCGTTGTCGTTCACCTATATTTTCGTTAATTTATATCTACGGCTCCATCGGTTCGGTGGTTTCTTATCGTTAGCCAACGACCGAGTGGACCGATTTGAAGAAACCATCTTTTGTGGGTCGATAGCAGCAGGCAAAGGCGCGGGTTAGTTGAGCTCACAGGACAATGGAAAGCGTCCAAGGAGATGGTGCAGTGTGTGTATGTGTTGGACGAAGTGTTTTCGGTCTCGTTTTCCCCCGGATTTTTATCTTCTTCGGTGCGTCTAGCTATCAGGGAAACCGGAAAATGGTCGTAATTTCTGGAGCTTCGGTTTATATCAGCCCGGAGTGGAAGGAATCTGATGGTGATGATCCCAACGATAACAATGATTATGGCTTCATTTCTGAGGGGGTTTTCCCAATATTTTCCACCGATAGTAATTTCTGTGAGGGAATGGATGATATCCCCAGTGGAAGTTAATGCATTGGTAAAAGTATCACGAATTATTATTGTCTTCCGTCTCGTGCTTTTGTGCTTTCCCAGCAATATTGTACGCATAAATGGTGAAATGTTTTTAGCATCTGGAAGATAGAGAAAATTTTCCCACAAAAGGTATGAAGATCCAATTGCTGGTCAACCGAGGTATTTTGTTCGCTCTCAAAATTCCTACTTCTCGTCGAACATATTGCTTGAACCTATTGTGCAGTGGGAATGTACCGGGCAATTGCCGTACTACTTGGATCTCATCGAATAAACCTTTCTTTGTGATTCTCACGCCAACCATATCAGTAAGAACGCAGCGATAGCGTCACACATCAGGTTGATGTCTTGATGCTAAGAATGCGTCATTCCATGTGCCCAACATCAAACGTTTGATGGCATGTCATCGAACTACGAAGGTGTGAAAGTATGCTCACATTCGATCGCTCGAAGGATGGTATTTACCTCGATGCTTCGTACAATCGAACGTCATCCAAGCCACGTGTACGTGAATTCCCGCTGCGTTTGCTTCACGAAGGCGAAAGCGTGGACTCGTCACCTGAGGAGACGATGCGACATCTTCCCAATGTCTTTGATCACATTTCGCACCACGGGGTTGTTCGAAACCCAGCTGATTAGTTGGTGGTGAAATGCTTTTATGTCGATATTTTCCATTATACGCTCTAGCGAGCATATTCTCTTTATGATTTTAAATTTATTACGTACTAACCGTGTTCTAGTTTCTGACAAAGGGGTCTTGGGTTTAATGATATACTACTAGCATCAGCTGGAAAATGATGTCCCTTGCTATCAACAAAATTTGTTTACAATGATCGATCGCTCACTCTAGCGTGAGTTGAAGTGAGTAGTTTCACTTCCAAAGGTTTCAATTTTCCAACAACATTTCCCGGGGCAAATCGACGAGTTGACGAATTCCCGCTTTCCTTGCGTCGCTTTAGATGAGCTTCCCAAATGCATCGTCAATATGGTGCTTCTACCAGGGTTCCGGAAAACCGGAAACCAATAACGTCGATTTGTCCATCCGTCCGGGTTGTATGTGAACTTTGGTTCACATCACGCTTCTGCCATGCCCAAGCAAAAGGAACAGAAAAGGTAACAAATTGTGACAAGGATATATTTCATCGCCATGTCACCAGCGTCGATGGAGCATCCTTTTTTTTGTTGTTTTGTTTCTCCTCTCCAAACAACCGTCTATTCCTGTCCACAGCTTTATTTTCTTCCAGACCACTTTCCCGCCACTGAGGTTACTTCACGTTCGCCAATACCGGGGCACACGTATTGCTGGTGTTGTCAAAAGTTGCCGTCTGCTTTCCATTTTCCCCCGGTGGGGTTTTTGTGTTGCCACCGCTCTTATATCGCTTCGGTTCCGATTGGTAGTTTATCCTACCAGGCGATGCATGTTTGACGCGAGGGATGTGCATTGTGTTCGTTGTCGTGGTGCAGCGTAACGATCCTGTTAGTTTGATTAGGAAAGTTCGTTCACACGTAACGGAGTTTGACTTATTGCTGCAAGTGGCAAGTAGATGGGTTGTGTGAATGTGTGTCTGCTTTTTTTGGGGTTTTCTAGTAAAGTATGACACACGGGAAGGTTACTGACGAGATTGTAAAAGCTTTGCGGCATCCATTTTAACAGAAAGAGTTTTATTATTCATCGCCACTGATCGATCAGTGTATGCATCCCACATCCCCAAACTTGGTCATGCATTTTATGTAAGTAAATTCATCTAAGCTTAATCTCCTTAGCATAAATGGATGTTTGTTTTAAAGTTCAAGCCAAGTTTCTAGATGTTTGTTTTAATTTATTTATTTTAAATTGTTAATCACCTGTTTTATTGGTTTCAGTTTGTACGTTTAAACATTTAACATTGAAAATATTTAAAATAAAAATTAAAAAACTTATTCTTTAAGAAATTAATCCATGGATTTGAAAATTTAATCCATCTCATAAGAAAATAAAACCAACTAATGTCACTAGAAAATGTACATTGAAATTCTTCTCTAAAAGCACTTGACGCACACTCGTTCGCTCCGTTTTTTTCGGGTGCTGCAGTGGAATTTTGCGTGATCGAATGATATTTGCCATCGTTCGGACCCTCAGATCCCGGGGGCCACTTAAAGCAACAATCAATTTTATCGATCTTCCGCGTTGCTTCCCTTCCATCTTTGCACCGGTTCCGCGGCTTTCCCATTCGGTGCATGTTGTTTTGATGGTCTCATCAAAATTTCATTTCCATTCTGAAGCTCCCGGGTTTGCCCGACGACCGCGGGACTATGGTAAGGTGCAGTTGCGAACAGAAAGAGCATCAACCGACCGAACCGTGCTGGAGTGCTGGACAGAAGCGAAAGCGCACCAGCTGGCAGTTCGGTGGGATGTAGTGGGATGGCCATTTCCTACCGGAATGTCTTGACCTCCGGGAGCAAGCACTTGTGCCGGGCAGAGTACAGCGAGAAAAGGGACTTGTTTTGCTTCTTCTTCTGCCGGTTATGGTCCTTCTGTGGGGGGAGGTTGTTGTATCCGTACCGGGCGACCGGGTACTGGTCAAATAAAAAATAACTGATTTTCCACCTCAAGACACTAAACATCGATTACCGGGAAATCAATTTTCTGTTTCTGTTCTGCGTACTTGCGTCCTTTGCGTTTTCTTGTGCCACCTTCGAGGAATTTTCCCTTTTTCCGTCCTACCGGGTGCGCAAGGTCATTGCAGCTGGGAATGGGAAAGCGATGGTTTTCGCTACGATTTGCCAGTCCAGTGTTTGCATTTTTGTCTTTAAACTCCCATTCCGGGTCAGTGAGCTGGTGGGCGAATTGCTTCTAACGGATTCCTTGCTGCTGACGAAAATGGACAAAAGCAAAACACAACTCAAATACGTAAGAGTGCACTCACGTTTGTTGAACACGCAGCAGAAACGGTCGGAAGAAACAAAATGATTGGAAAATGAGCTGGAAAATTCAACGACCCTTATGATGGAAGCGCACGTGCAGGATGATGTGTGCCAGTCTAGTGGTTAGCTTTTAATTTTAATGATGAAATATTCAAATGAACCATCACTGTTCATGTGCGCCAGTGCACTATGGATATTGCAGAACAAGCAAATAGTGGTTTATTTGTACAGAAAAATATTTCTTCTCTGCGGTGATATAATTCTGCTCTTTTTTTAACAGTTTTAATTCAATAATTAACTCAATAGAAAACGAAATCTGGTTGAAAGGAAATGCGACCAAATTCCAAGAGATGAGACGAGAGACTGGTTTCCATGATCGAACTAATTGGTGTTCGATCCGTATAGCTCATTATGCGACGCTCGTACTCATTACCATCTTGTGCTCGTGCTGCAATGATTATCTTCGCCTGTCTGTTCGACTTACCGCTTTGCCTACCGAGAGGATTTTCATGGAAATTGCTTAATTAACTTTTCGCCCACGGAAGTATTTTTAGCGTAGCTAACGTTGTAAAACACATGGATGACGTCAACCCATAAGGGGCAATCACATTCTTCTGCTAGCTAAAGAACAGAGCGAAACTAATTTGCTAAGATTTGTTTATTTTTCCAAAAAAATGGAGAAGAAATCCAGATTGAGGATGTATCCTACTATTGGCGTTATTCACCGAAGACTGCCTTTGAGTGGAAAGTAATTGACTGTCAAATAAATTGAGCCTGTCAAAATGTGTGCTTCGCTATTTCAACATGCGTTCGCCGAACGCGGTATGCAATAAACATGCAAAGTGAAGCGATCAAAGCCCCCCCTCATTGGTACAATCGTACACATTGTCCTTAAGAATGTGAACCCGTCTTCTTGTTGCTGTAGCTGGATGGAAAGGCTCAGACTGCCTGACGGCACAGTGCTACAGTATTTACTCAAAGCACACAACCACACACCAACGATGCAATTCAGCAAAGTTGTTATCCCTGTGGATGTGGAATAAAATACTGAGCGAGCACCCACATCCACAAGATACTCGGAGGTCTCTTGCTATATGTTGCAATTCCCTATGCAAACGAGCAAGATATTTCGATTCCCGTCGGATTCTCAACTGTGCTTAAGCACACCGACCAGAGCGTGGGAAAGAACTTCCTAACCGAACGGTAAAGAGCACTGCATCTGCTTAATATCTTCGTACCTCACGTGAATTCACAAACGCGACCGTAAAGAACGTGTACGCGTGCACGCGGTAGCACGCCGGAAAGAAATCAACAATCGCGTACAGCTGCAGCGAGAGACGAGCATCAAGCCGAATGCCGCAGGAAAAAAGTATATACGAGCTTTTGCAAGATTGCCTCTCATCCATTTGGCAGTAGTCTTCGAACGCCCACTCTACCAGGGCAGACTGTTTCTGGAGGTTAAATTTTATTTAAATATTTTTATAATGGAAAATAGTTTATCCCAGATTTGCTAACCTTCTAGCACGGCTCGAGGGAGGACATTGCTGCCGTTTCTGCATCTGCCTTTCCGTTGGAATCCGACTGAATCTTGCTGTGGTGTATTTATTTTCCAACTGTGAGAAAAGCGATGCTTCATCCTTTTTGGCGCACGGAATGTGAAAGAAGGCACACATACAAAAATGGGAAAATAAACCACGACGGCAACGATAAGGAATGGAATGCAAGTGCTGTTGCATTTTTGCATTTCACGTCATCGTACTGTAGACAATGTTGGGCGGCCACGAATCGAAAGGCTGGTGCTGTATTAATAGTGTTTGCTTTTTGTTTGTGCTGAATTTATTTCGCTTTTCTTCCTTTTTTTCTTTCGAGCGTTATGTGCTTTCTCCTATGCTAAGTGTTTGCACAAACAATTTTCCTTTCGTAGTGGATGTGTTGATCGAGGCGTTATTGAAAGTGTTTGCATGTTAAGATTTTTAAGCATCTTTTAGCTTGTATTAGCGAACTTCTTTCGTTCAGGCGTTGCAGAAGTCGCCCAGGACTGCTCAAGGGGGAAAGTCTAGAAAAACTTCACTGTAATTATCCCGATTACGAGAGACAAAACAGGTTTTAGTTAATCATGTTTTGTTACAGATATGCAAACAATTTCTGTTCTTTGATGAATCAGATAACACACGAAAAATGAGCATTTATTAAAATTTTCTTATAACGTGATCATGGCTTATCAAGTTACGCAGCCGTTAAGCAAATGCAATAATAAGTTATCTTTTCACATCTGCAGTACCACGCAGAGGTTCATGCAAAAATTAAATGCGCCCAAAAATGACCTTCCCTTTATGCATTAAACGCTGTCAAAACAGCCAGCGCATCACGTCCAATCTCCGAATCTCGTATCGCGTCCTTCTTCGCAAAGCCAACGCAAAAAGGTTCACAAGGTCAATTCAAGTGTAAACACGGTCCCGCCTTTTACCGAGGATCAACTTTACGGTGGTCATAATTTGTGCCCCAAATTCACTCCACGATGGTATGTTACCATCCAGTGGGCTTTGGGGAGTTTTTTACAATATAAAAATGTAAAAAAATCATATTTCCAGGACAAGTCGTCCACCTTCTCGCTTCTGTGTCTCTACCTTTTTCTCCGCGGCGCTCCCAGAGTTACAGAGGTTCGGGGTCGATCGGCCAGTTAGGCTACCGGGTAATGGCTTCGGTCCTTCCATTTCCGTCACATTCCATCATAAAGGCTTCCGTAAATCCTATTAGCACTGCTTAGAACGCTGTCATTCTGTAATGACACCCATCGCACCGGGCGACACACGAACCTCTTCCGGACGGGGTGACAAAGTTTGTCCGGCAGAGTGCGAGCAAAAAAAAAATACGGTACGGGTAAAGCAAGTTATGGGAGCGTTATGAATAATTTTCCACTCCAACAGACCAACCCCGTTACTATGCCTCCATGCCGGAATGCGAAGGTTAGCTAACGTTTCGTTTCGGCGTGGCTCAAGTCTTTGCCCGGGACGGTGAGGAAAGGCGCATTTAAAAATGCAAAAGACGCACTGTTGTATGGCTTCGTAAATGAACAATCCTTCTTTCTACGGGTCCAATCTCGTAGCACTCGTACGCTCACTGTATGCTCTGGCACGTACGATAAATCAGCAGACCACGGGTACTCACCGGTACTTGGGTAATGGTTGTACGGGTAAAATGTCCACTCGACAGAAATTCCATTTCACGTCAGACATCAGGGCGAACGTTTGGGGGCTCGGTACAGTTTTGGGATGGTGGAGAAGGTTATTTGGAAAAAAACGGCTGATGAGAAGTCGGGGATGAATTTGCATAAGAGTACATCAGTTTGTATGGACGTTTGTATGAATCGTGCGTTTGCAACAACAGTGTGTGACGAGGTTGTCTTTTTTACAGCACATCTTAGGCATAGCAAAGAGTTAGCAGTTTGACGCCATTTGTCTCTCTGAATGAGGCCTCATTAGTTGTAAAGATATGAAATTGTCTTACATTATGAGCTAACTTTGGCAGATTGTTTTGCTTGTTTTTGAGAGAAAGAAATACATTGAGAAAAATAAGAATGTAGCAGAATTTTTTGGTGATGAGTACTTGTGAAGATATTGTCGAGAGATCTTCCGATTTATGGGGGATTATACATGTAGCAGTCATATCAGTCACCTTTTTTATATTCAAGAATTTTGAAGCAAAAGAGTTAAAATTGCAAAAGAATTTTAAAATCAATATCGAAGATATAGCCCAAAAGAAATTTTTTTTTTCAAGGTATTCTTACCACAACCTATGTATACCTCAAGAAGGTATTTTCTGTTGATTTCATTTTACTTTTTAGCCAAAAATTCCGATAAAACTTTCCCTCAAAAATTATTTTTTAACTTGAAATGGTTACCAATTCGTTAGTAATTGAAAGCTTCGAATTTTTGGTTAGTTATGTTCTCGAGAAGAAATTTCTCGTGAAGAAACACCCAAAGCTATATTTGAACTTATTTATCCTTATAGCTGTTGTCCTTAAAGTTGCCGTGCTCCTTAACCCATGCGAAAGTAAAATGTCTAAATCGTACCACTTCGGTATACGAAAATCTCATCCCTTTCACAATCGTGTTTTCTGTGTTCTCATTGTTGATGTCCCAATATAGAGTTTTGCTATAATTATGTTACAACCCACTATTAAGTTCTTCTGTTACGCTTTAAAAACTTTTCTCTGTTTTTTGTAATCGTATTTCTACACAAAGTGGTACATTTTTCTCTCTCTCTCTCTCTTCATCATCAATTTCTTTTCTATCCAACTCGCCGAAGCATGGGACACGGTTGGGACACGGATAAAATTGTGTTTTTCCTTGACAAAGTTAGCCAAAACATGCCCATCGCATAACACCGCAGCTTGTCATACGAGCTGTACCAATTTACCTTTTTGCCTTTCTCCACAGGGATAAATGGGTGGTTCGAGTGAGGCCCTCGCCGAACATGGAGCGATCTCAATTTCCGAACGACCAGTGAAAAGTTTTGTTTCCCGGCTCGATGTCACGTTCGGTTTTTTTTATTTCTTGTTCAATGCAGTGCTCCGGTAGAGAAGCTAGAAAAGATGTGTAAAAATTAGTACACAAGTGCCAGAAAGAACAAAACTAAAAAAGCCTCTGCAATCCTAGTTCTAGTTGCTCTATGGATGGGAAAGAAACACACAAAAAAGCACCGTTCCAGCGTGCTTCCTGTTGTGTGGAGGTTTCTGCTGTTTTTTCAAAAACATTTTTTAATTCTATTACAATACCCAAGCGCTGGATGCCGTGTGTGTGTGTTTCTGCAAGCTAAACCAATAATGGCGAGCGAGACAGCGAGAGAAAATGAGTGAAAATCATCAACATGGGAACATGAAGCAAAACTGGACGCAAGCATGCAGCCATATATAGGAACCGAACGTCCTGTACGCCAACGCCAGTATCGTTTCCTCCGGGGAAAAGTCAAACTTTTACCTTGGATTTTTTTTCTTCCCTTCCCTCAATGCGGCATGCGCCCATCTCCTATGGTAAGGATGGTATGTGTGCAACGTCGGGATAGAAATAAAGATGAAACAGCACACTACCCTCTCACCGTCAATGATGCGGTTGGGAAGTTTGGACAGTTATTTTTCCATTCTTTTAATGCCGGACAGAATACGCAATGGTTGTTTTGGGGTCTTTGATAACAAAAAAACATACACATACAAACATACATTAGAACATCATGAGCGTGGAGTGGCCCATGGCCAAACTGTACTCCAAATCAACCCGGCAGGTAGCGCCGGAAGTTTGAAACATTCCGACCGGCCGCTAGAGACATTGCCGTTGCTTGCGATGAAAAATTACCTCGACAAAAAAAATCACACACACACACACACACACACACACATAAATGCGATGGTCTCAGGTCGGGACGTGGAAAATGATGCCGAGGCTGGAAGAATGAAAAAAAAAAAACAACTCCCTCCGACAAAAGCGAGAAGCGAACTCCTGGTGGCCATCCGTCGGACTACGAGATCAGCCTTTAAATATGTGCTGGCTTAACTCCAGCAACTCTCCGGTTTTGCAGATAAGAAGCTGATTTATGATGACAGTTTTTGTTAGGTCGGGGCTTTTTTTTTGGTTTTTGCTTGCTTGGAATATTTGTGTGGCCCGTGTGCGACAGGCTTCTCGTGCGGTGCGTGACGTCTTGTACGTTTTTTTTGGTTGCTTGCTCCTTTTTTTGGAATGGGAATGTACAGAAAGCCCCCTCCGAAATGTCTCACAGAACCTGGCCTAACCTGTAAACGTGTGGAGTGTGGTGCGTTTGGACAAACGCACGCTCAGAATTCGGTGGCAACACATTCCGGGCTTTGGTGTGGGAGAACGATCGTTCACTAGAAAAAAAGGGGAGCGGGAACAAAAACTTTGGTCAAGTTCAGACTGGATGCTGAGGTCAGGTGTTCTCGAGGGGTGTCTGAGTGCCGTTGTAAATGTAAATAGCTTTTTTTGGTTGGGTGGTCGCCTGGGGTTTTATTTTTTTTCTCCTCCTTTTCGTTCTTTTTGGCTACTGCTGCGAGAATCACCCTCTTGCTCCCCAGACCAGCCGACATCGTTATGTGCACTGAATGTTAATAAAAACATTTCCCCTGGCCTCAATAGCCCTACGCTGGGTGGTGTTGCACGATATATGCTGCATGAGGGGTGAGCTCGAAAGGTATCCATTTACTGGTGGGCTGGGCGCACCGGATCATGAGGTGAGATTGTTGACCGGCGGTCGGTGGAAAGCTCATGAACTCATGGAAAATGTGCATGTAACCGAGACGGTAGCGGTTTTCGGATGCCGTGAGCGATGAAGTTGTATAATTTATCTACACGCAGGTGGGTGAGCGTTTTGTTGCAAAACATTCCATGCTTTCGTCCCTGTCATGGGAGGAATGCATCGCTCAACATAATCATTAGTGAGATGCCCCACGGGAAGGACGTGTGTTTTTTGGCAGGAGAGTGTACGCTGAGGTGAATAATTTGAATTTTGCTTACATTTTGAAATGCACTGCAAGTTTTAGTTCAGATTAAAGTGAAGCAGATTTTTCTACTCCTCTGTTAAAGGATTTTTTTGTTGGTGAATGAAAATATTATTCTATAGACAAATTTAAATACTTTTTTTCTAAATAATGATACAAGAATAAAAAAAAAATTATACTTCATTTCCGTTGAAGAAACAAGCACAATTCCTAATTATGAAAGCACTTCCGAGAGTCGTTTTGAGTGCTCAAATTCACCTGTTTCTGTTATGTTTTGCACTAAGAACTCTATCGAACGTCCTAGCACTAATCAATGAAAGTTGTCCATTTTTGCTTTTCACCCTGTGCACTGATTCGATTTCGAACGAGCTGTAAAGATTTCCCGACGGAGCACCGGCACAGCTTATCCGAAGGGAATACGATACCTCACGGTGAACAAGAAGTGTAAAAGGATTCCACCTTCTCATTCAATGGTAAACAATAGAGCCAAGCCCTTCGTTACAAAAACCCAACCCAAGTCTCAAGTGGGACAACCTATAGCGCAACAAGACGAAACCGGAAAGTGTCTGCTACAAAAGCTACCCGTGAAGAGCAGCTAGTCGAACGAGAGTCGATTGTACCGTGGGGATGGTCACGAAAAGAAAAGCGAGGTGGGAGAACTAAAAAAAAAACATCCTGGAACTCTTATCTCCGTCGGACTACTCGGATGCTACGGGATGGAATGCGATGTCCTTGCCGGACACGGTGCACTTGAACTGAAGCTTACCGGCAAGAGGTCCTTTTCAGCGATTCTTTCGTTGGAGTGAGCAAAGAGAGAGAATAAAACGAGGAATGAGTGGAATTTCTTTAGGCTTTTGCAAAAGGGAGGTCGTAACTGTACGGAGTGTTCTGCTTTCGCTTTATAGTCAACACCCTTTAAGTATGGACGAGTTTGCCGTGGGTCAGAACCGTATTTGCCATTGCCGTACGAAAGTCAATCCTCTTAGTGTGTTGTACCATTCAAAGGTGAGTTAGGACAGGCAGAGTGACAACGCTGTAAAGCCTGATAGTCTTTTTCCAGCTCAATGGATGTCTGTGTAGGTGGTCCAATAGCCGGCAGCCGGAATCTGGTCGAAGGATATCGTTCCGTTTCACAACTCCAGCCTTGAAAGACTGATTTGTGGATCCGATCATTGTTCAATACGGTGAAGCCTGTCTAATGAATGAGCTCTTTGGAGAACAAAACCAACGGCAAATGGGTTTTGTTGGAAAATGGCGTCGTGACCGAAAACAAGGTTGGAAAACCTGATCACATACCAACATGGACCTTCACCGGTGTCTTTTGTTTGAGACGAAGCTCATCAATTCCGTCAAGCGAAATGGAATTGTGAAGGTAGAAGGGTTTGTGATACATAGAGTGGAAGAATTCTAGATTAAAGCCTCACACATTTAGCCTGCCTCACTATAATGACATGATCACACTCAATTATTTATCACTCACGAATTTCTCCAAAACTTTCAAACGGTTTCAATGATCCGTTTAATTACTGACTTTACACATTACAAAAAGGAGTTGTTCCAGTTACAACCTGATAAGTTTCTTTCTTTTAATTATTCTTCCGTTTTTCTTGAAACTCATCCTTCACAAAACATCATTAATTTCGTCGTACTTTGATAACAAAAATGTTCATGTTGCTTCAACTCCGTTCTACCTACGAAATGGCGAACAACTATCCAGCAACCTGTCGCGGTGGACTTTATCGAATTCCGTCAGGACACGCCAAACTGATGGGAAATTGATTGATCCTGGCACGGATCCCAGTCACTGGCGATATTTTGTGCCACACTACCTCTGGTACATTCACTTTCGTGGAAAATTCTTCGCACCTTTCCGTGCATTCCTCTTATCTTCACATCCTTTCTCCCAATGGGGTTGGGAAATTGGGTAAGGGATGAAGTTTTGCCATCGGGTGAGATTGGTAAACAAAGTTAATGTTGTCATAAAAGTTGCCCAAGACAAAGCCTCCCGCGGAAGATTAATTGATATTTTATTTCGTTTTGTCCTGTCCAGTTCCGGTGGGAAACTGTCAGGCAAACGCGCAAGGCGTACATATCACGCCTTTTACAATGTTTTTTTTTTATTCTGTTATGGTTTCTTTTCGCCATCTAACATCATCTAACTTGGGGTATGCGGCCTAAGGGAGCGAAATCGTGTTGTGGCAATCGTTTCGCCGTCCGATAAAGCGGCAGGGACAAAAGTTGGAAAATGAGCACCGATTTTGATTTATTACGACCTTCATTAACATCGTTCCAACCAAAAAAAAAAAGTGTTTAGCCTTGCACATTTGTTCCTTTTTTTCATTTCAACTGAAACTTGGATTCAGTACGTTCGTTTCTCATTGCCACGGCGAGGACGATCCGTGGAAAAATGACTAACAGGTGACTGGATTTCAGAAAAAAACGAAGGAAAACTTTCTCACACAACCCGAAAACCATGGCAGGCCCTGTAGGTCCATTGAAGGTCCGGTCGTTGGCACAGGATGGTGCCACGATCGATGCAAATGTCGTTATCGGGGCAATCGGTGGGGGCGCGCTCAAACTCATTGTACTGTTCTGTGCGCTCCGGTGAACGTCAACTTTGTAAGTCAATTATTTGCTTTCCACTTTTGCCGCGGCTCACTTTTAATGATATTTTTCGACAGCGTGCAATCATTCAATTAGCTTGATTTAATAACAGTCGCCCAGCGGGAACGGGCATGACGACTGGGTTTGTTTGCTGAGCATAACGGTGCTACATTTGTCGGTCTATCGTTGGAAGGAATTTGCACAAATGCAGGTAATTTCGGGCGAAAATGTTGTATATTAAAAGACCCTTTAAAAGGGAAATCATTTGCGAGATGCAATCGAAACACTGGAGCCAAGCAAAACGATTTGCTGTCGTTGAGTTACTTTTAGAGAACTTTAAAAAAACGAATTACAAATGTTATCAATAATATTAAACCTTATTTAAAGTTGCTCCAGTGATGTAACACGACACACATGTTCATTCGTTATTGGAAGAAAAGAAACTTCTTTCAAATTCTAAGACCAACCCTTTCGTGTCCGATGTTTTGATACAAAGAATCCTTTTCAAGGAAAAACTTTAATCCCTTCGTGTTCAAAATTTGTGAAAACCTTTACAACATCGATGGCCCACGCTTGATCCATTCCGGGTTTGCTGGAATTTGTGTGTTATCTGTCTAATATTGGGCAAACCAGACCATTAAGGACCTTTTCTCCCCGTAATCACCATTACCATCATCACCATCAAACGGATCATTTACACTGCGGAGAGAAAAAGGGGTTTTTCACACGATTTCCTTCGCCCAACCGAAACGCTTGCAATTGAGTGAGGAAATTTATCCATCCAATGCTTGGCGTTTCTTGAACACAAATATTCTTTGACTGAGGCTAGGTGCCATGAACCGAGCGCTTGTTAAATACTGTTTCCCAGTAGTGATTTTCTCCTTTTCTTACCCCGTCACTCCATGCTTAGCAATTGTCGTGTTTGCAAATGCGATAGAAGTACCTCAATTTTCCAAAATAAATTTTGCGATTCTGGCGCGACTTCAAGGTTGTTTAACTTTTCTCGTGAAAGGTTTGTTTACGTTTTCAATCAATCCGTTGGATACCGACTGAGTTATAGGCAAAACTTGCTGCACAAATGAGCCTTAGTAAATTTTCATCTTTATGATTTTTTTGGATTTTTTTATTATTTTTCACTCTTTTTTTATTTAAAGCATAACTTGAGTGAAAAGAAACACATTGCAACCAATTGGCATTAAAATAAATCAGTTTAATTTTTTTTGCAAAATTTCCCAAAAAAAACGTAAGGGGTAAGCCTTATGAAATTTTCGAGTTGAAAATTTTTTTTAAATTTTTTTCTGATTTTTTATTATTTTCCTTACTTAAAGCATTATTTGAGAGAAAAGAAACACATTGCAACAAATTCGCATTAAAATAAATCATTTTTAAAATTTTGCAGAATTGCTCAAAAATGAGGACATTTTTATATTTTATCAAACACGAATAACTTCCGGCACGGACACCTGAGAGCATGGCTGTCCAAGAAGAAAATATAGTCATTGATGCCATCTATTGACAACAAGTTAAAGATTGGCGATCCGTTGGATACCGACCGAGTTATAGTCAAAACTTGCTGCAAAAATGAGGAAAATTTTACATTTTCTCAAACAGGGTAAGGAACTTGGTTCCTCGAATAACTTCCGGCACGGACACCTGAGAGCATGGCTGTCCAAGAAGAAAATTTAGCCATTGATGCCATCTATCGACCACAAGTTAAAGATTGGCAATCCGTTGGATACTGACTGAGTTATAGGCAAAACTTGGTGCAAAATTGAGCCTTAGTAAATTTTCATTTTTTTGAATTTTTTGGTTTTTTTGAATTTTTTTCACTCTTTTTTCTATTTAAAGCATTACTTGAGTGAAAAGAAAAACATTGCAACCAATTGGCATTAAAATAAATCAATACAATTTTTTTTGCAAAATTTCCCAAAAAAAATGTAAGGGGTAAGCCTTATGAAATTTTCGAATTGAAAATTTTTTTAAAATTTTTTTCTGATTTTTTATTATCTTTCTAACTTAAAGCATTATTTGAATGAAACGAAATACATTGCAACCAATTGGCATTGAAATAAATCATTTTTTTATATTTTGCTGAATTGCTCAAAAATGAGGAAAATTTTACATTTTCTCAAACAGGATAAGGAACTTGGTTCCTCGAATAACTTCCGGCACGGACACCAGAGAGCATGGCCGTCCAAGAAGAAAATGTAGCCATTGGTGCCATCTATCGACCACAAGTTAAAGATTAGCGATCCGTTGGATACCGACCGAGTTATAGGCAAAACTTGGTGCAAAAATGAGGAAAATTTTACATTTTCTCAAACAGGGTAAGGAACTTGGTTCCTCGAATAACTTCCGGCACGGACACCTGAGAGCATGGCCGTCCAAGAAGAAAATGTAGCCATTGGTACCATCTATCGACCACAGGTTAAAGATTGGCGATCCGTTGGATACCGACCGAGTTATAGGCAAAACTTGGTGCAAGAATGAGCCTTAGTCAATTTTCATTTTTTTTGTTTTTTTTGATTTTTTTATTATTTTTCACTCTTTTTTTTATTTAAAGCATTACTTGAGTGAAAAGAAACACATTGCAACCAATTGGCATTAAAATAAATCAATTTCATTTTTTTTGCAAAATTTCCCAAAAAAAACGTAAGGGGTAAGCCTTATGAAATTTTCGAGTTGAAAATTTTTTAAAATTTTTTTTCTGATTTTTTATTATTTTTCTAATTTAAAGCATTATTTGAGTGAAAAGAAACACATTGCAACAAATTCGCATTAAAATAAATCATTTTTTTAAATTTTCCTAAATTACTCAAAAATGAGGAAAATTTTATATTTTATCAAACAGGGTAAGGAACTTGGTTCCTCGAATAACTTCCGGCACGGACACCAGAGAGCATGGCCGTCCAAGAAGAAAATGTAGCCATTGGTGCCATCTATCGACCACAAGTTAAAGATTGGCGATCCGTTGGATACCGACCGAGTTATAGGCAAAACTTGGTGCAAAAATGAGGAAAATTTTACATTTTCTCAAACAGGGTAAGGAACTTGGTTCCTCGAATAACTTCCGGCACGGACACCTGAGAGCATGGCCGTACAAGAAGAAAATGTAGTCATTGGTGCCATCTATCGACCACAAGTTAAAGATTGGCGATCCGTTGGTTACCGACCGAGTTATAGGTAAAACTTGGTGCAAAAATGAGGAAAATTTTACATTTTATCAAACAGGGTAAGGAACTTGGTTCCTCGAATAACTTCCGGTACGGACACCTGAGAGCATGGCTGTCCCAGTAGAAAATGTAGCCATTGGTGCCATCTAGCGACCACAAGTTAAAGATTGGCGATCCGTTGGATACCGACCGAGTCATAGGCAAAACTTGGTGCAAAAATGAGCCTTAGTCAATTTTCATTTTTTTGAATTTTTTGATTTTTTTATTATTTTTCACTCTTTTTTTTTATTTAAAGCATTACTTGAGTGAAAAGAAACACATTGCAACCAATTGGGATTAAAATAAATCAATTTCATTTTTTTGCAAAATTTCCCAAAAAAAAACGTAAGGGGTAAGCCTTATGAAATTTTCGAGTTGAAAATTTTTTAAAAACTTTTTTTCTGATTTTTTATTATTTTTCTAATTTAAAGCATTATTTGAGTGAAAAGAAACACATTGCAACAAATTCGCATTAAAATAAATCATTTTTTTTTAATTTTCCTGAATTGCTCAAAAATGAGGAAAATTTTACATTTTCTCAAACAGGGTAAGGAACTTGGTTCCTCGAATAACTTCCGGCACGGACACCTGCGAGCATGGCTGTCCAAGAAGAAAATGTAGCCATTGGTGCCATCTATCGACCACAAGTTAAAGATTGGTGATCCGTTGGATACCGACCGAGTTATAGGCAAAACTTGGTGCAAAAATGAGGAAAATTTTACATTTTCTCAAACAGGGTAAGGAACTTGGTTCCTCGAATAACTTCCGGCACGGACACCTGAGAACATGGTCGTCCAAGAAGAAAATGTAGCCATTGGTGCCATCTATCGACCACAAGTTAAAGATTAGCGATTCGTTGGATACCGACCGAGTTATAAGCAAAACTTGGTGCAAAAATGAGCCTTAGTCAATTTTCATTTTTTTGATTTTTTTGATTTTTTTATTATTTTTCACTCTTTTTTTTATTTAAAGCATTACTTGAGTGAAAAGAAACACATTGCAACCAATTGGCATTAAAATAAATCAATTTCATTTTTTTTGCAAAATTTCGCAAAAAAACGTAAGGGGTAAGCCTTATGAAATTTTCGAGTTGAAAATTTTTTAAAATTTTTTTTCTGATTTTTTATTATTTTCTAGTTTAAAGCATTATTTGAGTGAAAAGAAACACATTGCAACAAATTCGCATTAAAATAAATCATTTTTTTAAATTTTCCTAAATTACTCAAAAATGAGGAAAATTTTATATTTTCTCAAACAGGGTAAGGAACTTGGTTCCTCGAATAACTTCCGGCACGGACACCAGAGAGCATGGTTGTCCAAGAAGAAAATGTAGCCATTGGTGCCATCTATCGACCACAAGTTAAAGATTGGCGATCCGTTGGATACCGACCGAGTTATAGGCAAAACTTGGTGCAAAAATGAGGAAAATTTTACATTTTCTCAAACAGGGCAAGGAACTTGGTTCCTCGAATAACTTCCGGCACGGACACCTGAGAGCATGGCCGTCCTAGAAGAAAATGTAGCCATTGGTGCCATCTATCGACCACAGGATAGAGATTGGCAATCCGTTGGATACCGACCGAGTTATAGGCAAAACTTGGTGCAAGAATGAGCCTTAGTCAATTTTCATTTTTTTTTATTTTTTTTTTGATTTTTTTATTATTTTTCACTCTTTTTTTTATTTAAAGCATTACTTGAGTGAAAAGAAACACATTGCAACCAATTGGCATTAAAATAAATCAATTTCATTTTTTTTGCAAAATTTCCCAAAAAAAACGTAAGGGGTAAGCCTTATGAAGTTTTCGAGTTGAAAATTTTTTAAAATTTTTTTTCTGATTTTTTATTATCTTTCTAACTTAAAGCATTAATTAAATGAAACGAAACACATTGCAACCAATTGGCATTGAAATAAATCATTTTTTTATATTTTGCTGAATTGCTCAAAAATGAGGAAAATTTTACATTTTCTCAAACAGGATAAGGAACTTGGTTCCTCGAATAACTTCCGGCACGGACACCAGAGAGCATGGCCGTCCAAGAAGAAAATGTAGCCATTGGTGCCATCTATCGACCACAAGTTAAAGATTAGCGATCCGTTGGATACCGACCGAGTTATAGGCAAAACTTGGTGCAAAAATGAGGAAAATTTTACATTTTCTCAAACAGGGTAAGGAACTTGGTTCCTCGAATAACTTCCGGCACGGACACCTGAGAGCATGGCCGTCCAAGAAGAAAATGTAGCCATTGGTGCCATCTATCGACCACAGGTTAAAGATTGGCGATCCGTTGGATACCGACCGAGTTATAGGCAAAACTTGGTGCAAGAATGAGCCTTAGTCAATTTTCATTTTTTTTGTTTTTTTTTTATTTTTTTATTATTTTTCACTCTTTTTTTTATTTAAAGCATTACTTGAGTGAAAAGAAACACATTGCAACCAATTGGCATTAAAATAAATCAATTTCATTTTTTTTGCAAAATTTCCCAAAAAAAACGTAAGGGGTAAGCCTTATGAAATTTTCGAGTTGAAAATTTTTTAAAATTTTTTTTCTGATTTTTTATTATTTTTCTAATTTAAAGCATTATTTGAGTGAAAAGAAACACATTGCAACAAATTCGCATTAAAATAAATCATTTTTTTAAATTTTCCTAAATTACTCAAAAATGAGGAAAATTTTATATTTTATCAAACAGGGTAAGGAACTTGGTTCCTCGAATAACTTCCGGCACGGACACCAGAGAGCATGGCCGTCCAAGAAGAAAATGTAGCCATTGGTGCCATCTATCGACCACAAGTTAAAGATTGGTGATCCGTTGGATACCGACCGAGTTATAGGCAAAACTTGGTGCAAAAATGAGCCTTAGTCAATTTTCATTTTTTTATTTTTTTGATGTTTTTATTATTTTTCACTCTTTTTTTATTTAAAGCATTACTTGAGTGAAAAGAAACACATTGCAACCAATTGGCATTAAAATAAATCAATTTCATTTTTTTTGCAAAATATCCCAAAAAAAACGTAAGGGGTAAGCCTTATGAAATTTTCGAGTTGAAAATTTTTTAAAATTTTTTTTCTGATTTTTTATTATTTTTCTAATTTAAAGCATTATTTGAGTGAAAAGAAACACATTGCAACAAATTCGCATTAAAATAAATCATTTTTTTAAATTTTCCTAAATTACTCAAAAATGAGGAAAATTTTATATTTTATCAAACAGGGTAAGGAACTTGGTTCCTCGAATAACTTCCGGCACGGACACCAGAGAGCATGGCCGTCCAAGAAGAAAATGTAGCCATTGGTGCCATCTATCGACCACAAGTTAAAGATTGGCGATCCGTTGGATACCGACCGAGTTATAGGCAAAACTTGGTGCAAAAATGAGGAAAATTTTACATTTTCTCAAACAGGGTAAGGAACTTGGTTCCTCGAATAACTTCTGGCACGGACACCTGAGAGCATGGCCGTACAAGAAGAAAATGTAGTCATTGGTGCCATCTATCGACCACAAGTTAAAGATTGGCGATCCGTTGGTTACCGACCGAGTTATAGGTAAAACTTGGTGCAAAAATGAGGAAAATTTTACATTTTATCAAACAGGGTAAGGAACTTGGTTCCTCGAATAACTTCCGGTACGGACACCTGAGAGCATGGCTGTCCCAGTAGAAAATGTAGCCATTGGTGCCATCTAGCGACCACAAGTTAAAGATTGGCGATCCGTTGGATACCGACCGAGTCATAGGCAAAACTTGGTGCAAAAATGAGCCTTAGTCAATTTTCATTTTTTTGATTTTTTTGATTTTTTTATTATTTTTCACTCTTTTTTTATTTAAAGCATTACTTGAGTGAAAAGAAACACATTGCAACCAATTGGCATTAAAATAAATCAATTTCATTTTTTTTGCAAAATATCCCAAAAAAAACGTAAGGGGTAAGCCTTATGAAATTTTCGAGTTGAAAATTTTTTAAAATTTTTTTTCTGATTTTTTATTATTTTTCTAATTTAAAGCATTATTTGAGTGAAAAGAAACACATTGCAACAAATTCGCATTAAAATAAATCATTTTTTTTTTAATTTTCCTGAATTGCTCAAAAATGAGGAAAATTTTACATTTTCTCAAACAGGGTAAGGAACTTGGTTCCTCGAATAACTTCCGGCACGGACACCTGCGAGCATGGCTGTCCAAGAAGAAAATGTAGCCATTGGTGCCATCTATCGACCACAAGTTAAAGATTGGTGATCCGTTGGATACCGACCGAGTTATAGGCAAAACTTGGTGCAAAAATGAGGAAAATTTTACATTTTCTCAAACAGGGTAAGGAACTTGGTTCCTCGAATAACTTCCGGCACGGACACCTGAGAGCATGGCCGTCCAAGAAGAAAATGTAGCCATTGGTGCCATCTATCGACCACAAGTTAAAGATTAGCGATTTGTTGGATACCGACCGAGTTATAAGCAAAACTTGGTGCAAAAATGAGCCTTAGTCAATTTTCATTTTTTTGATTTTTTTGATTTTTTTATTATTTTTCACTCGTTTTTTTATTTAAAGCATTACTTGAGTGAAAAGAAACACATTGCAACCAATTGGCATTAAAATAAATTAATTTCATTTTTTTTGCAAAATTTCGCAAAAAAACGTAAGGGGTAAGCCTTATGAAATTTTCGAGTTGAAAATTTTTTAAAATTTTTTTTCTGATTTTTTATTATTTTCTAGTTTAAAGCATTATTTGAGTGAAAAGAAACACATTGCAACAAATTCGCATTAAAATAAATCATTTTTTTAAATTTTCCTAAATTACTCAAAAATGAGGAAAATTTTATATTTTCTCAAACAGGGTAAGGAACTTGGTTCCTCGAATAACTTCCGGCACGGACACCAGAGAGCATGGCTGTCCAAGAAGAAAATGTAGCCATTGGTGCCATCTATCGACCACAAGTTAAAGATTGGCGATCCGTTGGATACCGACCGAGTTATAGGCAAAACTTGGTGCAAAAATGAGGAAAATTTTACATTTTCTCAAACAGGGCAAGGAACTTGGTTCCTCGAATAACTTCCGGCACGGACACCTGAGAGCATGGCCGTCCAAGAAGAAAATGTAGCCATTGGTGCCATCTATCGACCACAAGTTAAAGATTGGTGATCCGTTGGATACCGACCGAGTTATAGGCAAAACTTGGTGCAAAAATGAGCCTTAGTCAATTTTATTTTTTTTTTATTTTTTTGATTTTTTTATTATTTTTCACTCTTTTTTTTTATTTAAAGCATTACTTGAGTGAAAAGAAACACATTGCAACCAATTGGCATTAAAATAAATCAATTTCATTTTTTTTGCAAAATTTCCCAAAAAAAACGTAAGGGGTAAGCCTTATGAAATTTTCGAGTTGAAAATTTTTTAAAATTTTTTTTCTGATTTTTTATTATTTTTCTAATTTAAAGCATTATTTGAGTGAAAAGAAACACATTGCAACAAATTCGCATTAAAATAAATCATTTTTTTTTTAATTTTCCTGAATTGCTCAAAAATGAGGAAAATTTTACATTTTCTCAAACAGGGTAAGGAACTTGGTTCCTCGAATAACTTCCGGCACGGACACCTGCGAGCATGGCTGTCCAAGAAGAAAATGTAGCCATTGGTGCCATCTATCGACCACAAGTTAAAGATTGGTGATCCGTTGGATACCGACCGAGTTATAGGCAAAACTTGGTGCAAAAATGAGGAAAATTTTACATTTTCTCAAACAGGGTAAGGAACTTGGTTCCTCGAATAATTTCCGGCACGGACACCAGAGACCATGGCCGTCCAAGAAGAAAATGTAGCCATTGGTGCCATCTATCGACCACAAGTTAAAGATTGGTGATCCGTTGGATACCGACCGAGTTATAGGCAAAACTTGGTGCAAAAATGAGCCTTAGTCAATTTTCATTTTTTTGATTTTTTTGATTTTTTTATTATTTTTCACTCTTTTTTTATTTAAAGCATTACTTGAGTGAAAAGAAACACATTGCAACCAATTGGCATTAAAATAAATCAATTTCATTTTTTTTGCAAAATATCCCAAAAAAAACGTAAGGGGTAAGCCTTATGAAATTTTCGAGATGAAAATTTTTTAAAATTTTTTTCTGATTTTTATTATTTTTCTAATTTAAAGCATTATTTGAGTGAAAAGAAACACATTGCAACAAATTCGCATTAAAATAAATCATTTTTTTAAATTTTCCTAAATTACTCAAAAATGAGGAAAATTTTATATTTTATCAAACAGGGTAAGGAACTTGGTTCCTCGAATAACTTCCGGCACGGACACCAGAGAGCATGGCTGTCCAAGAAGAAAATGTAGCCATTGGTGCCATCTATCGACCACAGGTTAAAGATTGGCGATCCGTTGGATACCGACCGAGTTATAGGCAAAACTTGGTGCAAAAATGAGGAAAATTTTACATTTTCTCAAACAGGGTAAGGAACTTGGTTCCTCGAATAACTTCCGGTACGGACACCTGAGAGCATGGCCGTCCAAGAAGAAAATGTAGCCATTGGTGCCATCTATCAACCACAAGTTAAAGATTAGCGATCCGTTGGATACCGACCGAGTTATAGGCAAAACTTGGTGCAAAAATGAGGAAAATTTTACATTTTCTCAAACAGGGTAAGGAACTTGGTTCCTCGAATAACTTCCGGCACGGACACCTGAGAGCATGGCCGTCCAAGAAGAAAATGTAGCCATTGGTGCCATCTATCGACCACAAGTTAAAGATTGGTGATCCGTTGGATACCGACCGAGTTATAGGCAAAACTTGGTGCAAAAATGAGCCTTAGTCAATTTTCATTTTTTTGATTTTTTTGATTTTTTTATTATTTTTCACTCTTTTTTTATTTAAAGCATTACTTGAGTGAAAAGAAACACATTGCAACCAATTGGCATTAAAATAAATCAATTTCATTTTTTTTGCAAAATATCCCAAAAAAAACGTAAGGGGTAAGCCTTATGAAATTTTCGAGTTGAAAATTTTTTAAAATTTTTTTTCTGATTTTTTATTATTTTTCTAATTTAAAGCATTATTTGAGTGAAAAGAAACACATTGCAACAAATTCGCATTAAAATAAATCATTTTTTTAAATTTTCCTAAATTACTCAAAAATGAGGAAAATTTTATATTTTATCAAACAGGGTAAGGAACTTGGTTCCTCGAATAACTTCCGGCACGGACACCAGAGAGCATGGCTGTCCAAGAAGAAAATGTAGCCATTGGTGCCATCTATCGACCACAAGTTAAAGATTGGCGATCCGTTGGTTACCGACCGAGTTATAGGTAAAACTTGGTGCAAAAATGAGGAAAATTTTACATTTTATCAAACAGGGTAAGGAACTTGGTTCCTCGAATAACTTCCGGTACGGACACCTGAGAGCATGGCTGTCCCAGTAGAAAATGTAGCCATTGGTGCCATCTAGCGACCACAAGTTAAAGATTGGCGATCCGTTGGATACCGACCGAGTCATAGGCAAAACTTGGTGCAAAAATGAGCCTTAGTCAATTTTCATTTTTTTGAATTTTTTGATTTTTTTATTATTTTTCACTCTTTTTTTTATTTAAAGCATTACTTGAGTGAAAAGAAACACATTGCAACCAATTGGGATTAAAATAAATCAATTTCATTTTTTTGCAAAATTTCCCAAAAAAAAAACGTAAGGGGTAAGCCTTATGAAATTTTCGAGTTGAAAATTTTTTAAAAAATTTTTTCTGATTTTTTATTATTTTTCTAATTTAAAGCATTATTTGAGTGAAAAGAAACACATTGCAACAAATTCGCATTAAAATAAATCATTTTTTTTTTAATTTTCCTGAATTGCTCAAAAATGAGGAAAATTTTACATTTTCTCAAACAGGGTAAGGAACTTGGTTCCTCGAATAACTTCCGGCACGGACACCTGCGAGCATGGCTGTCCAAGAAGAAAATGTAGCCATTGGTGCCATCTATCGACCACAAGTTAAAGATTGGTGATCCGTTGGATACCGACCGAGTTATAGGCAAAACTTGGTGCAAAAATGAGGAAAATTTTACATTTTCTCAAACAGGGTAAGGAACTTGGTTCCTCGAATAACTTCCGGCACGGACACCTGAGAGCATGGCCGTCCAAGAAGAAAATGTAGCCATTGGTGCCATCTATCGACCACAAGTTAAAGATTGTCGATTCGTTGGATACCGACCGAGTTATAAGCAAAACTTGGTGCAAAAATGAGCCTTAGTCAATTTTCATTTTTTGATTTTTTTGATTTTTTTATTATTTTTCACTCTTTTTTTTATTTAAAGCATTACTTGAGTGAAAAGAAACACATTGCAACCAATTGGCATTAAAATAAATCAATTTCATTTTTTTTGCAAAATTTCGCAAAAAAACGTAAGGGGTAAGCCTTATGAAATTTTCGAGTTGAAAATTTTTTAAAATTTTTTTTCTGATTTTTTATTATTTTCTAGTTTAAAGCATTATTTGAGTGAAAAGAAACACATTGCAACAAATTCGTATTAAAATAAATCATTTTTTTAAATTTTCCTAAATTACTCAAAAATGAGGAAAATTTTATATTTTCTCAAACAGGGTAAGGAACTTGGTTCCTCGAATAACTTCCGGCACGGACACCAGAGAGCATGGCTGTCCAAGAAGAAAATGTAGCCATTGGTGCCATCTATCGACCACAAGTTAAAGATTGGCGATCCGTTGGATACCGACCGAGTTATAGGCAAAACTTGGTGCAAAAATGAGCCTTAGTCAATTTTATTTTTTTTTAGTTTTTTGTTTTTATTATTATTTTTCACTCTTTTTTTTATTTAAAGCATTACTTGAGTGAAAAGAAACACATTGCAACCAATTGGCATTAAAATAAATCAATTTCATTTTTTTTGCAAAATTTCCCAAAAAAAACGTAAGGGGTAAGCCTTATGAAATTTTCGAGTTGAAAATTTTTTAAAATTTTTTTTCTGATTTTTTATTATTTTTCTAATTTAAAGCATTATTTGAGTGAAAAGAAACACATTGCAACAAATGCGCATTAAAATAAATCATTTTTTTAAATTTTCCTAAATTACTCAAAAATGAGGAAAATTTTATATTTTATCAAACAGGGTAAGGAACTTGGTTCCTCGAATAACTTCCGGCACGGACACCAGAGAGCATGGCCGTCCAAGAAGAAAATGTAGCCATTGGTGCCATCTATCGACCACAAGTTAAAGATTGGTGATCCGTTGGATACCGACCGAGTTATAGGCAAAACTTGGTGCAAAAATGAGCCTTAGTCAATTTTCATTTTTTTGATTTTTTTGATTTTTTTATTATTTTTCACTCTTTTTTTTATTTAAAGCATTACTTGAGTGAAAAGAAACACATTGCAACCAATTGGCATTAAAATAAATCAATTTCATTTTTTTTGCAAAATATCCCAAAAAAAACGTAAGGGGTAAGCCTTATGAAATTTTCGAGTTGAAAATTTTTTAAAATTTTTTTTCTGATTTTTTATTATTTTTCTAATTTAAAGCATTATTTGAGTGAAAAGAAACACATTGCAACAAATTCGCATTAAAATAAATCATTTTTTTAAATTTTCCTAAATTACTCAAAAATGAGGAAAATTTTATATTTTATCAAACAGGGTAAGGAACTTGGTTCCTCGAATAACTTCCGGCACGGACACCAGAGAGCATGGCCGTCCAAGAAGAAAATGTAGCCATTGGTGCCATCTATCGACCACAAGTTAAAGATTGGCGATCCGTTGGATACCGACCGAGTTATAGGCAAAACTTGGTGCAAAAATGAGGAAAATTTTACATTTTCTCAAACAGGGTAAGGAACTTGGTTCCTCGAATAACTTCCGGCACGGACACCTGAGAGCATGGCCGTCCAAGAAGAAAATGTAGCCATTGGTGCCATCTATCGACCACAAGTTAAAGATTAGCGATCCGTTGGATACCGACCGAGTTATAGGCAAAACTTAGAGCAAAAATGAGCCTTAGTCAATTTTTATTTTTTTGATTTTTTTGATTTTTTTATTATTTTTCACTCTTTTTTTTATTTAAAGCATTACTTGAGTGAAAAGAAACACATTGCAACCAATTGGCATTAAAATAAATCAATTTCATTTTTTTTGCAAAATTTCCCAAAAAAAACATAAGGGGTAAGCCTTATGAAATTTTCGAGTTGAAATTTTTTTAAATTTTTTTTTCTGATTTTTTATTATTTTTCTAATTTAAAGCATTATTTGAGTGTAAAGAAACTTATCTCAACAAATTTGAATTAAAAGACAACAATTTGTAAAATTTTGACCGTTACAGAAAACTGTCATGGCGACAAGCCTCGCTTCTAATATTGATTTTTCGCTGAAAATACACTCAAAGCGACTTTACGCAATTTTTTTATATGGAGTTTTGCAAAAAGTTTCAGAATCGCGTTTGCAAACGCGACGATTGTTTGCTTGCTAAGCGTTTAGTGATTGCTAAGCGTTTAGTGACGGGGTTAGGGAAAATGTTTAAAACTAAGGTTGATTTGAGAAGTAGTCAGCGTAATAGAAAAATTCAGCTTACTTACAAAAGCGATGAAAGCTTCTTTAAGAATCCACATTGATACTCACTGTAGTACTTTCGATACTCGCATCCTTTAGTTTGTCGAAAATTTTACTATCATGAAGAAATATACCCCACGTACAAACTCATCACATTCTCATTACTGCTCACCATATTGTCACCCATCCATTTGCCAAGCCATTTTACCCCATTCTGCTTCGCCATTCTACCTTTTTGCGCTGATTAAGTTTAACCACCACGAAGACAAATGGCAGATACCCTAGGATACCCATATTTCCCGGAAAGTGACACTGAAACACTCGGCTCCACTCGTATATGTGTGCCGCGAGGGTTGCCATATGATCTCCTGTGTCAAACGACACGCTGCACGACAAGAAGCTAATCTTGTTATCGTATGATAATAACTCAGCTTACAGCTCAAACTCTCCATCTTCCGCCTGCCGGCAAGTTAAAGGCTCCTTGGTCAGCCAATGTGTTAAGCTACCGACAAACGTAACGCCGGAAGGGAACCATTAGCACACCGGGCTACCGGGCCATCCAAACCACCACATCCGACAAAACGGAACGGGTAAGGCGAACGAAGTGACACTGGTTGGCACAAAAAGCGGAGGGTTCGGTGTTTCGGTCGTAGCGCAATGATTCAACAATCAACCTTGTTAGCAGGTTGTAGTGAAGCAAAGAAGCACGTTGACTTGAACATCAGGATACTTGATCAGTGACACCTTCGGTTCTGTGGCAAAAAAGGGTGGATGTGCACATTTGTTCCACCAGGAGAGCGTGCTAATGCTGTCCTTTTCCACACAGGTGCTTTAATTGCTTTGATGTTGGGATCATCAATTAAGAGGGCTCAGGTTCGTTAATTTACCGTGCGAAACTTTTACTTTCATTGTCAACGCAGGTGTCATGTGGTGATGGGGAAAATGGGTAATTAAGGTTTCTATTCTAGATTCTAAATAAGTAATCACAGTGCTATGAGGAAAATTGCTATTTGGAAAAGAATTTGTAAGAATCATTAGAAAATACTGCAATATTTAAATAAATAACATATATCAGTTCGAGCTTGTCGGTGGTGTATGTGATAGCGGCGACGGTCTTTATAACCACCAGTGATCTGGTATCAAATCCCATCCGGACCGGTACCTTCGCAAAGAAGAAACACCCGTTTATTTGCCGCTTTCTTCACATTTTCTAGTGAATTTCAGTTAAATATTTGGCAACAGGGTCGAACAATGGTGAACTCTTTGTACACAAGGGTTACCTAACTTTTGCTGCTAATGGACGTGATTTTGTAGCTTTGTACGCTTCTTTGTCGAAAACGCTGCAACAAAGGACAAACTCATACACACGCTCTCCAGTGGTTGGTAAAATATCCGGCATCCATGCATAAAATATGAACGAAGTAAATTCGGCATTAAGTCGCGGGGTGCTTCTCCAATCAACAGTGATAGCGACCGCGACAAGAAGGCACAAAACCGTATTTAGGTCAGATGCGGGTGCACTCAACCGCACTACCCTCACACAGCATCAACCTGCCCGATGTCACCACATTAATGGCACTCGAGCAAAACGCCACTGTTTGCACTCGAAATCTCCGTACGTCCATCATCGAGTGCGTTTCAATAATCAGACAACCAAAGTGTCGTTAGCATAACAGTCGGGGTTAGCATACGGGAATCGGAACGGTGGGTGGAGAGCTAATCTTGTCCGATTCCGAGCAGCCCGAGTTGACGGAGACGCACAAACAATCGGCCATTCAGTTGTCTAAACAGTTTACCTTACCAGCGCATCGGAAAGCACACAGAAGCATCGGTCATCACCTTCCAAGCACAGAAACCATTCAAACACTTGACTGACTGTTTGGCTTTGCGACTGTTAAATATCAACTCACGACCGGGCGGCGACCGACACGGTCGTCTTTGTTCGTTTACATTTCGTTAATTAAACTTCACTCGCGGGCAATGGACATTTCGTGCGCATCAGCGTCCCGGGTGTGGAGACATCATCAATGATAACGAGGCTGGAAAACATACAACCATTCAGCGTACCGGGCACTGCCTAACGACCAAACGTTGAAGGTCTTACCCTCATTACCGGGCCATCGTTCAAGGCGTTCCACGGCGCAATACTTCTCCTGGCAGCGAAAGCAGTACTTAATCTCCCAGTCTAAGCCGAACCCGTTTCCGGGGATTATTATATCTACATCACTTTCCTAGCGTTAATTCTTTGGTGAAGGGTTTCTATTACATTCTTGCTTACCGCGCGCGGCATCATGCATCAGCGCGGTGTTTGGAAAATATTTCACCAGAGTGGCCACAGATTGTGTCAGTGTCTTCGGTACTTCACACCAACAGCTAGGAGAGTCTTTGAATTAATTTCACCGCTGAAAGCACGTGCTTCAACTTTATTCTCTCTGAACAACAAATTAAATTTTCACCTGACAACCTACCAAGGGAAGGGTAGGTTGCATTCTTCCTCACGGCAGAGCCTGTAGCCAGGAGAGTTAAAATAGTTTTCTCTGGCCAAGGGTGGCATCCGTAGGCACAAGATGGGTTCATTCCGTATGCATCGTCTGGCATCTCGAACATCTCTCTTACAATTCAGTAAAGTATCATCCGAATGGATGATTCCGAGCTGCTGATGCTACTCAGCCCGCCGGAATGGTTCGGTACGTAAGCAACCAGGGAGCCCTTGAGGAGTGCCCTGGAGTGCATTGTTTCGCTTCGAGACCAATGCCAATGCTTATGCTACGTTGCACACCATTTTCTCGGTAGCTCTACGACATTTCCTCTCTCCCAGTTGCGTGAAGCGCCTGTTTGGATGGATGTAATGAAGCATAATTTAGAGACACTTCCCCGGTAACTCCCAGTGTCCACGGCATGACGCCTTTCATAATGATGGTATCCTATGATGAAGATGAGATTTGAACACAGAAAAAAAATGTCAAAACAGACTACCAGTGTGGCAATACGATGCCGAATACACTGCAATCGTAAAGGCAGATGCATGATTGCTCAAAGAACCGAAGCTCTTAGCTGCTTCCATTGAAAAGCTAGCTTGTTTCAAGATGGTACGGCTCGTTCAGCTTCATGCTATTTAGGTAAGCAAAAGGATTGAGCCGATATGTTCGCCCAAATGAAAGGTAAACAAATTCAAGGCACTAGTGTTTAAATCGTTTTTCATTCTTTTGATATTCGGAGAAGCTCATCAGCAGTAGCCGGGTCCTTAGTTTGAGTGGAGAATAATAACTTAATGCGATTACAATGATCGATCGACGTGATTGCTCTCGATGTAGAACAATGTCGGATGGAAGCCCTTCTTCCGCTGAGGCTGATTTTTCACTTGAACTTGATAGTGTTTTCCAAGAAATGTTGGAATCATATTATCTGATATGCTTTCTGATCGAATGTTCTACATTCTGTAGGAGATTTAGTCGATGTGCTGCAATTTAATGATTGGCACTGGTATGCTTACATTTGTTTGGCATAAACAATTTTCTCATAGCAACTGAATACTGAAGCAGGCAGTTATTAACATTTTACTATCGTAGATTGGATTATGTTGTTTTGAATGTAAAATGTAAACGAGATTATGTATATTATTCATTACCTTGTGAAACCATTCGAATCATGCCTCAAATACGCTAGTGAGCATAAATAAGAATATCTTTTTGAAATTACATCCTTTTTTAATCGCGATTAACTATTACGTCATCGAGCTGCCCTATTAAACCACGGAAAGGTCAAATTATGGACTCTTCATTTACCTGTTAACCAGACCCAAACTTTAAACATTCGCCTGAAGATCTCTTAAAGCGAAAATCTTAAAGCTTTCTTCCTCACACGGCACTCAACAGTAATGCTTCTCAGTTCGGAGGAATCTAGTTTTACGGCATTAATTGGTCACTGGCCGTATTCTTCTCGGAGCTTTTCCATCCCTTTTTCGCTCATCCGCGATGCGATAATGAGATAAACATTATATGACTCATCGGAAGGCAGCTTTCCAAAAATCTTCGCATCCTACAAGACGAAAGCATCCCCGTACCACGTTCAACACGGGCGGCGTTCCATTAGCGAAGGCACTTGGCTGTAAGTTGTAATCTTCGGTCCCTTTCAAACCAAAATCCCTGCCAAACCCAGCAGGGGGTACGAAAGGCAACGAAACACAACATCAAGCCGAAAGATAAATACGCCCGGTGGTCCTTGGCGTTCGTCGTCCAAGCTGAGATTCATGCCCGGTAATGGTTCTCCTGTGCGGGATGGTGGGAAAGGATCGGTTTCAGTCTCAACACTGTCACGCTTCATTAAAATTTACCAACAAACGCTCGGCAGTCCATTAGAGTAGAAAGAGAGAGATCAGTGATGCCTTTCGGACGGAGCCACTTGAGCGAGCGTGCGGTGTACTGGAGTACCCTGGGTGGATTTGTTGGAAACCGAATGTCTTAAGGTGGTCGTCTACCTGTGCCACTATTTTACACCTTTCTCTGCATTCCACAAACCCGACTGGTTGAAGCGTGCAGATTGCGTTATTAAAGTCGCTCGCAGTTGAATTACCCGAAGTCATCGCCAACCTCAGGAAAAGATTCGCCGACATCGTGTCCAGTTACCAACGTATTGTACACAGCATTAACCACGTGTAACAATGGTTGTCTGGTACAAAATAAAGGAGAAAAAAGAGAGAACCAATATTAGCTTGTAACGCTGTAACCAACGAATACCTTTGAAGCCGTTCTGCCCTCGGGGAAACGACAGCGTAGACGCAGACCAGAAAGTGACACTGTGTAGGAGTATGTGTTATGTTTGTTTTAACACTTGAAATTAATTACTATCATCAGGCTTAACCGCACGCTGGCCACCACCATATCGTATCATCGTGGTAGACCACCGACCGCGTGGTCCGAAGGGAACATTGCGCTTTGCAAAGGCTGTTTCGAGTGGTGCCCTCCGTATGCCGGTGTTGTTTGGCGTTTATGTTGGTCCACACGTTAGTTCGTTCGGGTCGGTCGTACGCTCTGACGGTTTGGTCGGTCGTACATAGGTACGTTCCGGTGTGCCGTCTACGTAGGCAACAGGCCTTAAAGGTCCGACAAGCTGGCAAAACTGAACAAAATGTTGTACGCATATGGTAGGGATTTTGTTGTTAGCCAAGTTAAAAGTATTGTTGTACCACTGTTAATGGCTCTGTGTTGGTTACAGGTACATATTACGAGCAAACAGGATGAATTCTCAAAAAAAAAAACAGTGAGTCTCATGTGTTGCTTCGTCAGGACGTGTTGTGCCTGTGTGGACAAAAAAGATATTTCTTTTACCACCTTTAAGGGCAGGATTAATTAAATAGTTTTAAGAAACTTTTACAGTATTTAGCAAACATTTGTGTAGATAAGTTGTGGTTCTATTACGCACTCAGATGCATATAAAAAATCTTCCTTTTTTCACGGTAGTTAAAACTTTGGCAAAGTGTATCATCTGTTCCACGAGTGCTTCAATAATATTTATATGATCACCCTTGTTTTTAGGGCAACTAACCCAACATTTTCACCTACATCCTAGCGCCATATGTTCTCTTTATAACCATCTGGAGTCATCAGAACTCTCTACTATCCGAACAGGACCCTTCCTTCTGAAACGCAACAAGAAACAAGGATTTCTAACCGAAAGCGTTTAGTCATCATCGCCACGCACACACCACCAAACACATACGCACATTAATCTTTCCCTCGTTTGATACCACTTTCTACTGCCCAACAAGGCTCCCAAGACGTGGTTGTCTCAAGTACGAGAGTATAAGAGGGCCTTTCACCAACGAACCGTCAACGCGTCACGGTCCTCCAAGAACGCAAGCAACGGAACGTTCAGGAACCGAATGGAAGGACTTCCTTGCGCCGAACATCTTGGTGCGTGAGGTTAGGAATCTCATTAAAGTGTGTAAACACCAATCAAATTTATCTCAATGGTTATCGTGGGCCACTCGTGGACTACAAGGGTGTCTACTCCGTACGGTTTGGCGCTGCGTTCTGGAAAAGCTCCATAGCTCAAAGTCGAAGTTGCCGGAATTTCGGTGAGCTTCGGGTTTTCGGGCAGCGAGAGGTCATTTTTCAACGCACAAACAATGGGACACGGAAAAAGGGGTTTTGCGGGTTGGTCCCGATCCCGGTGTGAAGGGATCATAATTCATCGTCCTGTCGGTGCGGGATGCTTTCGCCAGTATGTCGAAGGTGGATATTAGAATGCGCGAACAGGAGAACAAAAAAAAAAGGTGCTAAGCATTAAATCATACCCAGGTTGCAGGAAAAGGGAACTTGTGAAGGCTTTGTTCTTCGTTTGTCGGTGGTACGGGAACGATTTGTGTTCAACAAACGAGCTCTAAAACAGTCATCAAGCGAACACATGTGAGGGGTTTGTGTGTGGATCTTTTCATCACGTAATTTGTCGACTTGTTTTAAGCTCCGGGTGTGGATAGAGAAGATATCCAGTTGAAGAGGAATTTAGTGGTAAAGAAAAGCAGTGCGGGAATGATTTACTTTAATAATCTTTACTAAATAAATGCTTTTTTCTCTTTTATTTCACAGGTGAGTACATTGATCAGACGTTTGTTTGCCACTTAGCCGACTTAGCGTGCCCGATTTTAGGAAGGTATTGTGCTTCACAAACAATCGTTATAAGTTGAAATGAAAAGTGAAGGAACGCAAAAACACACGCACAGGCAATACAGTGATGGATGAAGTAACACTGTTTAGCTGAGCATCGCGGTAATGATCACGTACGCTCTTTCGAAGTGAACAAAAGCAACCCAAAAACGGAAAGACCTTCAAAACAACCCCACGTCGTAAACGCAAGTAAACGATACATTTACTTTTTCCGCGTTGGCATCATTTCACTTCCAATCTATTTCACTTCCGTTGCCGTTCACTAGACGGAGCTCCCTGGATTAAGGTCATTTTTCCGCGTAATCCGGCATATCTTTTTGGGTGCTTTTTCACAGCTGTTCTCGTTTCATTTGTATCAAAACGCCGTTGTTTTATTGTCCCTTGGAAACGCACGTGTTTTGGCAGTATTTGATGTGCTATATGACACGTGTTTCGCGTGAATGGTGAGGCACTAATGAGTTGTGATGTTTTGACGGGAAGTAGAATATTATCTTCATATTAAAACATTTGCTAGAAGTGTTTCCGTGATACATGTCTGTATCGCATATTATATCAGTTGTGATAATCATTTCATAAAATACAACAAAAATTGATTACGCTCTTGTTCGTGTGTTATCAATTGTCGCTACTAGCACGATAAATGCTAAAGGATGTAATTTTTCCTATACAAAAACTCGACCTCTGGTGTACACAATTGCCCTCGCAGGAAGCTTACGGTGACGAAAAATGGCTGGTATTTGGTGAGAACTTTGACCCACCGTAAACAACACAGTACAAGCGGCAACTTTGCCTAGCGCGAATCGACGCTACCGGTCAGCTACGGTTAGAATCCACCAATCGGCTTCAATCCATTTCCCAGCAATAAATCCCGCTCAATTTTGTTCCACAAACATCACTGGCCCATTTCGGGCAGGAGGAATGAAAAGGTAAAAATACGAGCAGATTATGGTTGGAATCCGCTATGCATGGGAGCCTGCAAATGACGCGCAGATGGACAATGCAAAGAAAAATGAACCACCCAAGACCGAGGGATCATGACCTGTGGTTTTTTTTTTGGGGGAGGAACGGAAAAGAATGGAGTTGTGATGGGACGTCGTGATGGACGCACACACCAAAAAGGGCATAGATAAGTATTGTGCTTCGTAATAAATTTGCTCCGATTTAACGGATTTTCTGGGTTGGGATCAAACAAAGCCAGGACCGTGTAGGACCGCATTTGCGAAACGATCTTGGAGAAGTTGTACTGCTTTCGTGCTTTGCCATACCAATCAATTGAATGTTCGTGTGTGTGTGTGCGGATCCCCTAATAGCTGGCCGGCCACTTTTCATCGTGGGTGATCGATTGGCTCGGGTTCAAAGCGATGAGCTTAATCGATTGAATCTTTGCGACTTGTGAGTATCTTTAAAGTCTTTTTTTGTTGCCCAACCCGATACACTCGCTGTGTGTGTGTGTTTGGGAGTGGTTCCCGAATGGGGTTGATTGTTTTGTGAAACAACAACCGATTCCCTACCAGGTGTGGTGGGCATGCGAACCACCCTCTGTAAACATCAACTAGCGCACGTACACCGGTACTGGTCTGTTCGTGTTTTATTCGACCCAGACATAATGTTGGGTATCATTTTTGTCCCAATTTAATCGTTTCCATCCAGTGCATCGGGTGAGTTCTGAGATGGAGTGGTAGATAGGGTACAAGGGAACGAGAAATTTCATCGACCTTGCCGTGTGTTTGAGCGCAGTACCCGAACTGTATATTGCCCACAATTGCATACTGCACTATGGAATAGCAGTCGAAGCGTGAAGCTTTGCATTGTTTGCACCTACTTTTTTTCATTTTATTTTCTGCCCCATTTTTGGCGAACACTTCCCAAAAGCCCACCACCCGTAATGCAGTCTGCGTTTCTGCACGCGTTTCGAATAGTTTGCAGTGAAGCATGTTTCATACCCAATCTACCGGGCATGGTAGACTATTAAGCGATTAAAATGCATTATCAGAGCGTTGATGTTTGCAACTCGTTTTTTTGTTGTTGGTATTTTTTACCCCGAAAAAAAATGAGAAGGTGCTGAAGTGCATAATTTCCATACATATGGGTGCTTCGTGTGAATGTTACCATTTTTTTTTGTGTTAAACATTTTCACTATCACCTCTCTACTCTGCTATTCAATACCAATCATACCGTCGATAGAACAATAAAATAAGCGATATTGGTTGGTGGCTTGTATTAATTCTCCCCCTATTGTGTGCGAAAAAAGATGATCATTGAATTTACGTGAAACATGTACCGGTAGCTGCTTCCGGGGGCCTTTTTTTTCGCCATGAGCGCTGTAATTAATTTTAATTACTTGCACCTGAAGGATTTTTCACACACCAAATACCTTTTGTGCATGTGTGGTGATGATGATACAATTGAAATGTAATTGGTCAGCAAGCCACAGCGAGCCACTGGAATAAGTGTAGTAGACATACTTGTTTCAATTTCAAGTAAACATATTTCAAGCGGTTGTACCTACGGTTGTAATTGTGTACAGGATGTTTTAAATACCCGGTACTACTAATATCATCATCATATGATAACCCTATAACAAAGCATTTAATTTATTCCATTGTTTGAAATATTGTGTGAAAAATTCATCGCTTCATCATTTAATTTAAACGAAAAGTGCTTATGCAAAGTATATTCATTTTGGTAATATATTGATAACAGGAACAACATTCAAAATGACTAAAAATAGGCTTGTTATTTAATGTTTTGTTAATCGATGCAATCAATGTTTTTTTTATGAAATGTTAGTTAAGTATTTATAATTAATTTTCCAATTAAATTTAACTTAGTTTACTAGAAAACTAATCGGTCTTTAAGGCACATACAAAGATACGCTAAAAAAGCGAATATTATAGAAATTTCTTTTAAATAAAGACATACGACCTCATTTGCTTTTACCTTTTTCCTTCTCGTTCAAAACAACAGTTTTTTTTTTAGTACGATGTACGAAGAAAAGTCACATTCCGAGTTCTGAGTTCACGATTATCCGCTCACAACTGGCCATAAACTCACACGTCATCGTCGTCGTCTGCTATTAGCGTTGATTGTTGGAACAAAATGTACATTCCCACTGTTCCCGCTAGGGATAGCGCCATGAAGTAAGCACGGTAAGGTCAAGTGAACCGTACAAAAGAAACACTCAAATCCTACCGCAAGCAATAATCAAGGCTCGCGGTACTTAAAGGGCACCACCGTCCAGCTCGAAGGAATTTTGTCCGAGCGTACTATCCGGGTTGGCGTACTTTTGCGTGATGCTTATGATTAATGTTGTGTAATTTCTGGCAAATTAATTCCAGATTACGATAACTGTGGGCGATGGTGCATGCAGCACGACGCCCGCCCATACGAACCGTTGCCGACGCATATCAGCGCCAGAGTCAAAGGTTTCGGTTCGACTTTTTGCTTTGCTGAAAGGAAAGTTGAGATCATTGGCGAACCTTTAAGCCATGTCCACACCGAAGAAAACACACTAAAACGCATTAGATTGATTTAATCGTTTGTCGTTTGACCATTAATTTCCGCTTTACCGAGCACTGAAGTAGGAAGACGCGTATTTCTAGGTATTAAGGTGAAGGACGTCTCGGCGCCCGGAGGAGAAAGAAAACAAAACCACACGCACGAGCGAAGCCTACCTGAATAAACGATTATTTTCTCTCCCAAAATGACACCATTTTCTGCCACCCGAGGTGGGATTTCCTTTTTTGGGGGTGGTAAATTTCTGGCCACAGTTTTGTTAAAGCTCGCTGGGAAAAGAACTTTCCACAGCATGGCACGACGGGCAAGAAAAGAAGCAGCAGCCGTAGAAAGAAAACACACATAACAACACAATCAAAGCACCACCTGGCCGGGGGCAATTTTCTCATCACCACAGCGAAAGAAAAACCCGTCCCGTTCGGGTTTGCTGGTTTTTGTGTTTCTAAAATAGACTCCGCTGTGCCTTTTTGTCTTCTATTATGTCGCTCGCCTGGTATTGGGTTGGCCTGCTTCAACCGACAAAAGCCTCTTCATTCGCGACGAGTGAACTTTTCCCATTTTCCTATTATGCTAATTTAGGTCCCTGTGGCGTAAAATCAATTCCTGCTCCCGAAATTAACTCACCCCGGCTCGATGTCAGGCTTTCCCGGCGGTTCCCGAAACGCGCTGATGCTCTGGTCTTCCGGACGTTCTTCGAAACGCTGGGTCATGAAGAAGGGAAGAGGTTAGGGGGTAAAATGGTTGAACAGGTCGGTAATGGAAAAGATCGTCACATGAGTGTGGTGTGAGCATGTTTTACGAAAAGGTCTCATGAAAGAGCTTCCAGTGAATTCGCATGGGAAAAGTTACGAAAGAGTACCTTGGGACCGGGTTTTTTGCCTTTTACACAGTAAATACACATCGAAAACAACTAATACTGATTAAATGGAGTAAATGTGTATTAAATATTGACGATCATCGATTTTTTTCTCTTTCTGTAGTATTAGTATAAAGTGAACATGTTTGAAGAAAACGAAAAAATATTCGGATTTAAAAATTTATATCAATATATTGACTAACGAAAGAGTTACTTTCCAAAGAGTAAATTATATATCACCCTTTATAAATATGTTATACATGACAAACGAATTGTAAATAACTTGACTTGACTTCGTCCTGGAAGAAAGCGTCGAAAAGGACGAATTTCTTACTACATAATTTTAAAGCCGTTTTTCCAATACATTCTTAAAGCTTCTCTCAGCTCGCGCAAATTCATCACTTCTGTAATTAGCAATTAAGTTACCTTGGACTTGGCTCTTGCGTGTTTCATACAAAAATGCGGACACATAGAGCATGACCGTGGTGTGAATAAAATCATTTCCATACCAATTTTGTCAAAACGATTATGCGAAGGAATGTGTTAGCCCTTCACGGAATGTCGCAAATAGTAGTTCGAACGAATTGTGCTGGAAGGCAATTAATTTAATGTAAAAAAGAAGCATTTACACATATTTTGTTTGGAGGGTATCCTTTTTAATTTACCAAAAAAGGTATCAAAATTTTCTCTCAACTATCAACAAGGAACATTCTTCCTTTCAAATGTTTCCTGGTAACAGTGATGTGATTCACAAATCGCTTTTAATTGACCGAAGTATTTGAATGCCGAACATGTAACTCAATCAAAAGAACCTTACTGCACTTCAATCACCATTACGCTTCATGTAAGCCATCAAGCATTGCAACATTATTTCTGAAGCAATCAGTGCACGGTAATAATGGTAACACAAAAAACCAAGCTCCATGTGCTTCACCGATATCGGCACCATTTTCCATAATTGCCTGCATCAGCTGAACAGCGCAGCTGTATCGTTTTGTCGATGTAAATAAACATATTAATTGCAGCGGGTAGAAAACGATCGATTACCGTACATGGGACACCTTTTCGGTAGCCATTCACCCACAATCGTTTTGTTTCCATGATTGATTTATTGCTTGTATTGACCCATTGTGCGCACTCGATAAAAGCTTCTCGAAACCGTGCGTATGAAATACTGGTACGACGAAGCTCATTGCGCTTTTTCCACCATACGCATTCCTGTCTATGACCGGGAACAATGTGCCCGGTCTCGTATGTTGGCGTTTATTGCGATGCTGAGATTGGGACCGGGTACGACAGTTAATGTTCTACCCACGGTACGACGGTATATTAGGTCAGCGTACACCGTTACCGTTGCGTTCGGTAACATTTTCATAATTAATTATATCAATTTATATTTACATACTGTTAACCGCAGCCACACAAGCCATCACCCTCACGTAGGGAAGCGTTTTTGTTTGGTGCTTTTTCTTTTCCCTCCCGCTAAACGAACAAACGATCCCCGGTTTCGATCTTCATAGCAATGGCAGCACACTCTGCTTCGTTCGGGGCGAAAAAAAAACTGGAACGATGAAAATGTTAACCGATAGCATTCGGTTATGTGTGCGAGTCGGGTGGGTAGGAGATTTACCATATTTTGTATGTTTGCTCCAAGAAACAGAACAGCACAGCCCGCCCTTTTCCACTCGTAGAGCGGTTGAAACCACAGCACCATCCGGGGAGTTGTTTCCTTTTTGCTCTTTGTAGAAGAATCACAGCTCTCCCATGCACCGCGGGTCATGACGGGGTGGCAAGGACAAACTGGCAACTCGACAGCAGTTCCAACTCATAAACACTCTAATCTGACTACATGCACATTATGGATTATTATAAGTGTATTAACGAAGCATGTGAGATCAATTTAGGAAAATGCTACAACATGTAACCATACGTGTATCGTTTCGCCCGGGAGAAAGGATATGGTTGGGAAAAGGATAAACGAAACACTTCACTGCTTCGAGTAATAATGAATCCATAACATGCAACAAGCTTTTCTTATGCGACCGAAATGTGGCTGAAAACCAGGCATCCGTTGAAAGCGACTCATATGGGAAGAATAATAGGTACTTGAGCGCGTACAAAATTGCTTATTCGTTGCTTTTCTTTTTTGTGACTTTGTGAAAAGCATCCTTAGCGTGAAGGAGCTGCTTGGTGGAGATTTAAATTAATCTCATTTGAATAAATTTTTGTTCGTGTGTGGGAAAGAGTGAGTTAATTTAATGATTAAAAATAAACTTTTTAACTGCTTGTATAGTTACCGTAAATATGTTTAGTGGCGAATAAATTGGCTTGCAATTAAAGGAACTAATTTGAAGTATTAATAAAACAATAATATTAAAATTAAAAAAATGTGTCCTAGAAGTGATATATTCTAAAGACACGGAGCATACACAATGTCAAATGTTTTTGCTGCATCGATAAAAAATATCAAACTAAATCGCTTAACTAAATATTTTTTTCGAAAACTACTTTTCAAGGTTTTTATCCGCTACCAACACTCATGACACGAGTAATAAAAATCAATTCCCTTCTCATAGCATATGCTGATCTGCGGTTAAAACCGTAGTTAAAAAACAGAAAAACAAAGTAAAATGCAAAATAAAATAAATTTAAAGTTCACAATATGCTCCCCGTATGCAACTGGGGAGCCCACCAACCAGTGAGAGCGAAAGAGAGCAGCTGTCAGTGTCAACATTCAGCGTCATCACCAGAAACGATGTCATCGTCGCTGATCGTCGGTCCCACCATCATCGGTAGCCATTTGTTTTCTGCGGTCACCATAAAATGCCACAATTTATGCCGAAAACATTTACATGGCATCAATCAAACGGGCAAATAGTTGGATATCGATCAAGCAAACCGACAACAGTGAGCGTAATGCTTTATACGTACATTTCCTTGTCCTCCCATTCGTTCCTTCTTCGTGCTTTTGTGTGTAAATGCTGTAGCTTCCGGTTCCTCGGCGTCGAACGTTTACGATTGTAGCCAAAGGTTCAGGGTTCTATACCGACCTACCGTCACTATAAACAGAACGTAAACATTTATCACGAGCTTTCGCTCACACCCACGAGCACACATTCGATGCCATGGACGTTGCAAAAATTGTGCCAGGTGGAATTGATCGGGGGATTTTTCTTTGGTGTGGTTTTGTAGGCTTCTTTACAACTGCTATCGGGCTGCGGTTTCGATCGGTGGCTTTTAGGTCTGGTCGCCCTCAGGTCAGTGTGCTGATGATCGGGCAGGCTGAACAGACAACACGATATAAAACTGCAAGGCGATGAAAGCAAAAATCCCATAAAATTTTGCATCAAATAAATCAAATCCTGAACTTGGTAGAATCACAAGTGAGAAACATCGCACCTTTTGCCGTTTCTTCACAGTTTACATCAAACATACTTTTTGTTGTTAGATGTTAAAATTTTTCTTTTTTACCACATAATTGCAAGAGTTATATCACATTTTGCTTGGCCTTTTTTGCATTCACAAAAACAAACCCAAATCACGCTTACGGTCAACGCTTCTAATCTGTCTAATGAACTTTTCATCTAATGCATTTGAGCCTTTTTGGTCGACGGAAAAGTTTTAGCTACTTGAAATACAAAAAAGGAAAAATAAATTAAAATAAAATATGATAGAAGCGACGTGCTTCAGCTATGTGCTATTAAAATATGCTGCAAAACAAAGAGATTTTTTGTGTGTGTGTGTTATGATTTGAATTCTCTTCTTTTCCACCTTTTTTTTTGTTCCATTTCACATCGCATTTAAAGTTTGTGCCACGCTTCATAAATCTGTCGCAGCGTTGCAGTTTTGAAGGGGCCGAAAGCTGTACATTGAAAAACAATTTTGCTAATGCAAATTTCGGACAGAAGTCACGTTTTATCTGCTGCAGCCGCAAGAGATTTCCGGCCTGTTTGAGGATGCAGAAAAAAAGGATTTTTTTTGTTTGCTACTGCCGCTAGTTTAAACGATCAACGTATATATAGGTTAAGAGCGTTTTATTCAACAGAAGCTACAGTTTGGTGGCGTTGTAGTTGTGCGTTTATACAGAAAATGAACTGCTGCGAAGCTGCATAATAAACGGATGTATGGTTCGTATTGAAATAAGTGAAGCAATTTCCGGCGGCCATCAAACTGCTGCTTTCGGTTGACGATCGACCATTTACCTTCTGAGCCGGTTGACATTGGTGCTGTGAAGGTTTCCTCAACTCATCCAAAACTCATCGCAAAAACCGCGAACCAGTGGAATAAAGACGCGTAAAGAGAGAATGATTTTTTTATTTTCGTTTGCTACAAAATTCAAAAAGCCAAAGAAACAACACCCAAACCACTAGCAAAAGTGTCGGCTGGTTGAGGAAATGGATTGAAAAGTTTTGCCAACTTTGTCATCGTCCAGTGTCAGAGCAGAACTCAAGCTGAAGGAAACTACAGCCGGAATATCGTCGATGAACTGCAATGACAGGGAAGTGCAATTTTCTGCAATAAAACAGCAATCAAGAGTGCACTTCTAGGCGAGGGTTTTTTTTGCTGCCAAAAAGGGAAGTACAGTTGATGCAAAAGGAACGATTGTCCAAAAAGGGGAGAAGGGAACTGTTGGACGGAGTGTCGCGATGGTTTGCTTAATAGTACGAATGATACCCGAAGTGAAACTTTTGTCGCGTGCGATTCTGGATGGCCACACTGAAGCACCAATGGTATTTTGTAAAATGCTGAACTGATGGTTTGAGTTTTATTGAACGACGTTTATAAAGCAGACAGCGGACCATTGGATCTGTATCGTTTGATACACGCGAGACGTAATGGCATGTGATCGCGATGGATATTTTATGTGAGTTTTTGGGTGATTGTGTTACGGAACATACAGTAAACCATTTTATAACACTTTGTCAACGAACCTGTGTTTCATTGTTGACGACCTGGCGATGTAGACGGTAACGACTTCGGTCTCCACAAGACAGGACTGGGGTTTAATCCCATGCGAGCAAAACCATGCGAAGATATCGGGAGGTTGTAGTGCAAGAGTAAGGATTCAATTGCCCGAAGAAAATTGTGGAATTAAATGGGCATCTCGATTAAATATAATTTCAAGTTTTCCTAAACAAATCTACATCTGATACACTTCATACAAGAAGCAGAGTATTCCAATATGTGATATGTGCGCTAGTACATACTAAAAAACCCTTCAATTCCTCATTGCTTTAGTTGTTGGCCTACTCTATATTTTATTCAAATTGTTGGGTCAATCAAACCTTTCCGTCTATCCGCATTTCCGACAGTGCAATACTTCAATACAAACATCAGCATTGATGGAATAATGTAAAAAAAAACCCCAAGCGCACAAATATAAATGCATATCAGAATGCTTCAGAACGCGTTTGAAATACTGCATTAAAGCAGGTCAATCTACTGGCACTGTTATCGAATCAACTATTGCCGAATTATAGCGATTTGTTTTGATTTCTCAATTGCGTCAGTAAAGGGCGAGCTATCCGCATGGAACGGACAGAAACAAAGTGCAAAAATTCTTTTTGTCTGTTTTTTTTGTTCCTCCTCCCCCCAAAACCAAAACCAATTCTCCATTTACCGCCTCTTGAGTGATGACGCTGGTTGAAACAAATGGTAACCGGGAGGAAAATGCGAAAGTAAGGAAGTGGAAAACTTCGTCCCAAAACTCCCATCAACACTCAATTTGGGGGCTGTTCCGCCCCGTCAATTTGCTGCGGTTCGGCGTTAAGAGTGTGGTCGTCGCCTTTTAAAGAAATCTAACAAAAAATAAATAAAAAGAAGTCAAGTAAACCGTCCACGCCTGTACGAATTAGAAAGTAGCGAAGGAAAAAAAAAGCCCCGAATTCCGCTTGGGTGAGAAATTCGTTGCGCAAACAAACATTTTTCTTGTTTGTAGGATGGCCATTGCTGCTCCATCTTCCGGGCCCCGGGTGTACAACCGTTCCTTAGAGATTGATCGAGGATTTGACTTATCAATCACATTTCTAAGGTTTTTTTCTGCGAGAAAGGAAGAGAAAGGATGAAGAAGTTAGAGGGTGAGTTCCTGTAGGAATTTCCCACCATGAAGTGGAAAGCCGTGAAGTCGGCAAAGAAATAAACCATTTGCCTTTTCCGAGCGCTCATAAGAAACGCTTCAATGATCAGTGACATTCTGTGGTGCTTGAGAAACTTTACTCTCGATGGCAGCGGTTTAACAATTCATTTCCAAAATCGCCATTTTAACATTTTAAAGTAAATCGTAACGATTTGTTTTGTGGAAAAACCCTTTCACGAATTATTATACTTGCAAACAGGGATGAAAAGTAAGCACCAAACCCTTCCGGTTGTGGGATCAGAATTATTTACTTCAGTACATTTTTTGCTGTCGATCAGTTAGTGAAAGAGTTTTTCGTGGGTGAAAGAAAAGACCACACCGTTGTTCACGCACTGTTGTGCCTTTTTTAAAAGGATTAAACTTGACCGGTAGCCGACGGTTTTTCCCTCTTTACAAACAACAATGTGTGTCAAGTGCGTAGCGCCTTTCGGGGAAGGGATTTTCAGAACTGAGCAGCAGCATCCTGCGTTCTTCCGGTTCGTACTACTTTAACCTTTTTGACGGGATGCCTACTTCCAGTGAGAAATAAAATTGATTCACTCCGGCAGAGTGGCAAAGTTTGCGAAATGTGTCGATTATTGTTGGCCCTCAAAACTTTTACTCGGTGAAGTTTTTCTACCAGCGTCAAGAATTTTGTTCACCTTTTACTGCTCCACTACTTGACAACTGGTCTGCCAATCAGAAGCGGGTTTTTCATCCTCCGATCATACTGTACTTCAATTGAGATCTTACGGTGCTATATTAAGCGCACAACCTTCATTCTTTCCGGCACAATGAATCAATCTGGAGTGTTCTGCGTTCGATCGCAAACCATCAGCAGTCGTCCAGCTGTCCATTCAGCCCACTTTTGAAATCGATCTATGCTCAAATATACATTGTTCCGACTTTTTTCATCATTTCTTTTAGGAAAAAAGGAAAAATACGCTTTTCTTTCAATTGAGATGGGGGGGAAAAGTTTAATCGAAATACTCCGACAAAAAGTTGTTGCATTTGGTGGGAGTTTGAAATTGCTACCCACAAAACCCCTACATCCTTCACTTTAATCCCAAATATATATAACGTCTAGCGGTCGGATCTTCAAACCATTGGTCCGAAAATTTTCGACGAATTATTATATTTCCAACTTTCGAAGATGACCCACGGACGACGGGCTTCCGTTTTTTACACCCGTGGGGACTAGCGTTTTGTGTATCCGGACCAGTAAGGCTCTAGACCGGTCTCGAAACTGCTCTAACAATTCCATGAAACAAATGGCGCACAGGAAATTCGCCTTGAACGGAACCATTTCCTAAAGCATCAAACCGTGCTTTTTTTTGCTTCATTTTTCTTCTTCTTTTCTTTTGGGGCAAGTTTGACGATCTGGCGCACCGTGGGCCGGATGTTTTATGAAACCGTACGGATATGAAAGGGCGTACGGATAAAGTAATCGGGCAGATAGAGCTAATATTGTACCGAACGGTGTTAGCATTTGTTCGAGGGCTGTGGGTGGTTTAAGTTAATTTTTGGTACGAATTTATTGCCAAACATTTACGTTTTTGGGATAGAGAAATAATAAGAATTGAGAGAGAACGATAAACGGAAGCAAGATTATGGTTTTGACCGTTAACCAACACCTTTAAGAGATTAATCTCTTTATGTATTCAATATCTTCATTCACATACAATATGAAGAACAGTTTTAAATGATTGAGCGTTATTCGAATTCTTCGGCCAGCTCGCACTAGAATAAACACAACCATATAAAGGTTAAACAATCCCCAAGCACATCATTCGTCAGGAACGACTTACCCTTAGCAACACACATTGGGAAAGCATCGGTCCATGTAATCGATATGCCGCTGCTGCTCACAAACAGTGCACAGTTTTCCGTATCCTTCAAATAACAAAAATAAACACACATACACAACAGCAACAAAACATGTCTTATCCGTAGCATAATATACCGCCAGTAAACAATCACTGCTTGTCGAAGCATAAAAGCTCGCTTGGTTGTTACCAACCGGTCCGTTCACACGTACCATCGGCACCGGTTTCGTGTGGCTGCTGGTACACACCGACATATGCTAGCAAATTTTCACCCATGTTGCCAATTTTAATTAAATTCAAACAATTATCTTCTAATCTACCACAAACCAGAACCCATCCCGTCCCGTAAAAAGGTAGGCAGCACAAAAAAATCGATAACACTTCTTCCAACCAGCCCAGAGTGCCTTTATCCAAAAGCTCGCCTTACGAAAAAAGCCTAAACTAATGCGTCTATGCGGTTCTCGGAAGCGTTCCAAACGCACATGATGTTTAACTTTACCACTCTTTACAAGAAATTTCACTTGAAATTGGTGAGTGGGTTTGTGTTGCGTCTTGTAGGAAATCGAAATAAAATGCCTGCTGCCACGAACGCAGGGCACACAAGGGTTTGAGTGCCACACGAGGGTGTGCTTTCATCCCGTCCGTCATCAGCAACTGGTACTATGGGTAAGTTTGCTACGAGCGTTTGCTATTGCCCGGTTTGTTTAGGACGGCGATTTGTTGGGAAAACAATAGGCTCAACTGTTTGCTGGAGTCGATTTAACTAGAGAAAGATAAATATTGTATCTTCAAAAACGGGGGAGAGAAAATGTGCTTTGGAAGCGAAACAATATCTTCATTATTGAATTGTTCAAACCATCTCGTAATGTTTGGGTATGAATGTTTTGATTTGCAACAATTCATTAAACGAAATTAAATCATCGCAAGTCATTGGAGGTTATTATAATTGCAAGAAAAAAGCACACCGGACAAATCGTTTGGAAGAGTTTATTATTTGGAAGACGGCAAACAGATGTGAAAATGTTCAATTTGTTGTGAATTGTTGAGCATACTTTAACGATTATTACTACACATTTTACACAACGCTTTGGAATAAAAGTAATCAAGAATCAGGATTAACGAGTGAGTAAATTTAATTATCTATGAAGAGGTTTTATATCTTGTTTGCGATTGTATGAAGACATTTTTATTTAAATCATATTTTAGCTGTAAGTTGAAGAAAACAAAATGATAGAAAATGGATTAAAACAAGGGGATCTTTTGCTCTTTAGAACTCTTTAGAACTTTTTAGAACATTGCAGGACGGAAGGTTTATTAGGAAGCAGGCAATGGCCTTGCAATGAAGGAACAATTAGATACTGATTAAGTTGTGTAAGAAACCGGTACCGTTCTTTACTATACTATCAGGACGTGTTAAAGTTTCAAAGCGCAAATAATATTTAACCCCTTAAACTATGCAATGCGCATAACAATATTCTGACCCTTGTTTTTTGAATCCTTCGAAATTATTGCCATAATTTACCTGCAAAACGCATACGATAACCCAGACAAAATTTGTCCACAAAAAAACGTCTATACTATTTAGGTACAACCATAAAAACTTCAATATTCAAAACACCGTCTGTGAATGTACTTTTCTCCATACTAACCACACGATCGAAACCATCATTCCTGTGGAGTCATATTTCGTGCAGCAATTTTACCTTTTTCCCAATCATCCTGTTCCAAAAACCCATTCCCATTGCACTACTTTTTTATTACTCTACCCACTATAAACTCTGCTCACAGTACGCTTCGAAAGGCGATTGTTTGGTCGCGTGCCTACGAGTGCGGAATCGATCCCACCGCACTTGGCTCGAACCATGCTACAGTGCGATAAAAAATACCTTATTGATAAACACTCACCAGCAGCAGGATGTGGATACGGTGGATTTGACAGCACGAAACCAGGGTTTCCTTTGCATATTCACGCATGGGTGAGATACTGATGACGATTCTACCAAAAACATCCCTCAATCATGGTGATTTTTCCTTCGCTTCAACCAGGTGAAATGCGACGCTTCGGACGGAGGGGGGGCGGGAAAACGAATGAATTTGAAATAAACAATGTCATGAAATATGCTATCCAATATTGTATACTTCTTCACCCCCCGGATGGAATGGGATGTTTTCTTTTTTGGGGAATTGGGGTAGGATATTTGATGATGGGAAATAAAACAAAACTAGTGTCAATGGTCAGGGACGGTACGTTGGTGGTGTCTGTGGAAGAGAAGAAAAAAGAAAAAAAACGCACACACTCCCACAGAATGGTGGAAGTAAATATGAGTGTTATTACATCGCCGTTACGATATTCGAAAAACCCGCCAGAACACCATCTGGAGTTGGTGGAGAGTGCTATTTTGACATGACATTTTCCTCGCAAATCGATGCTTTTTTGGGTGTGTGTGTTTGTGCTCAGGAATATGGGTGAAATTGTGCTTTTCAAAGACGATTTTGCAAACACCGTTTGGTGCCTTCACCGTACATTGCTTTATGGAGCAAATGTCGATGGAGCAAATGAAGGAAGAAAAAAGTAACCCCATCGATAGCGAATAGCCAAATTCAAAAAGAAAACTTTACCAAAAACGGATCGTATTTCGGTGGCAAAAAGGATTTTATTTCGAAACCCCCTTCCCACTAAAGTATTTTATTTCGCAAAACTCTTCCAAGTTGCAAATAGCATCAGAGACACACGTACCCGACATGCATACGGTTTGCACTGAATGGTAAGTTTATTTCAAAACCCTTCCCGAATGGCTGTGGGCCCCCCAAAATGGCTACGGAAAACCCGCTTCAATTGACTTGTGATTTTTCACCTCACGCCATATCTTGATGGTACAATCCACATAACACATGGTAATGCTGCTGTGACTGCTTGCTTCGCTATGCTTTTTGGCTTCGACGATCGAGCACCGTAAAACTTTCGCCTTGCCATCGCTACCCGACTCAACTATGTCAACCATTTAGACGGACATCGATCAGCGTCGTTTTTCATCGTCGGTTTTGTGGCATGGTTCAGCCTGAATTTCGGTACCACCGGAAGAAGAGTATGGTTTTTATATCGTTCAGTTTTTCTGTTTTTTTTATTCATCCTTTTCCTTCTACACTTGTGATCGATTGAACGTTTCTTCCTCACGCAGACTGACGGAAGCCATTTGTTAAGCGGGAAGTCACTTCTTCTTTTGCTTTACCATTCACTCCCAGCCCCTGTGTGTGTTTGTTTGTGTGTGTGTGTGTGTGTGTGTGTGTGTGTGTGTGTGTGTGTGTGTATTGTAAGCATTTTGCTAAACTGGTCATCAGTTTGTTCAGGAAGGATTCAGATTTATGGACCGAAATCCTGTTAGCTTTGACCTGACAGATGTACTGGTTTGTATTACTGGGTTTTCTCTTCACTTTTTTGTCGTTGTTTAGTTCCCATGGAAAGATACATTTTTTCGATTGGAACACCAATCCAAATTTGGCAGGAGTCATTTTCAATATGATGGAAATAGTTGGGTAAAGCATGATGGAATATGAAAGTCGGATGATCATCGGGAAAACGGAAGGAAAAACAGCACACTGGTGCCCCATTCAAATTTGAAAGGTCACCGTCAGTTTATGGACACGTGCTCACCCTGTCGCACCCTGTAAGGATGGGCGCGAATGCGTATGACCCTGTTTGTAAGTCAACACACATGTCCCATACGGACGTTTTTCCCTTTCGCATCGCACACTCAACAACAAAAAAAAGAAGCAAACCCTTTCGCGTCACAATGGGATTTTGTTTCCCCAGCGCAGTGCGAAGGGGTTTGTTGGACACTGAGAACCTACATAAAATATAAAACACTAAAACCCGGCAACCCGGTGAAAAGCCATATTCAATGTTAAAAAAAAACAATTCCCAAAAAATGAAGACCAATGAAGGGAGAGATGAAACGAACAGGAGGGCCACCAAAAAAAAAAGTAACCAAACATGTTCACAACCTGAAAACGTGATAAAATTTTCATAGCAAACAAATTGGATTGTTTGAGGTTAGTTTGTTTGTGTTTTTTTGTCTCGCATTGGATGCTTGGAAAAAAGTGAACTGCAAATAATGAATGAAAATTTTTTAAAACAAGAGAAAAAACATCATTAGAACTGCAAGAGATAAGGGGACACAATGAGTTGGTGGAAAAAATCAGCCGGAATAGCATAAATTTACTAACAGAAGTGAAATGGCTATCGCAAAAAAACAACATATAAATAAAAAAATAAAGCGAACCAACCACTGAAACAGATAATGGACTGACTGACAAGCGTGGCCGTGGATTGCTTTAAATTGTACACGAGAAAATGGAAAACAAAATAAAGGCGTGAGAAGCGAAAGGAAAACATCAGCATCAAACCAAATAACAACACATAAAGAGGTAGGAGAGAGAGAGAAAGAGAGAGAGAGAGAGAGAGAGAAAGGTAACAGAAGTGGGCAGGAGAAGGGTAAAATGGACAGAGCAATTCGAAATAAACAACGTATCCGCCAGATAACACGCCACAGATTGGAGTTAGTTCGGGGTGTACGGATGGATTAAAACGGCCGGTGGCCGGTGATTGAAAATATGTGATGTGATGAATATTTTAAGAGTTTGATCAAATTCATCGCTGGTTCCACGTTGCATCTGGCGGCGAATGATTTTATTTAGCTCGTTTAAAGTGATTGCGAGCAATGTTGTTTAGTTTTTCTTACCTCACATTGAAATTCTAATTACTCTTTGGGTACAAATCGTTTGTATCGTGTTTATTTGCTACATTTTAGATTATTTTATTTTCCATTAACTTTATATCAATGTCATTTGATATTGAAAATGTTGAGTGAATTTTCTTTTTGATTGTTAAGCTTTCTGATGAATTTGATTATTTACATTTCGGAATAATTATTTCTATATCTATTGATAACAATTTGGCCGTCGGCGAAGTATAGTATCAGATGATTTTTTCTAAACTTCTGAGTGCAGAAAAGTTGCGAATAAATAGTATTGATATTGACTGATTCTTTGATAGGGGGGGAAAAAGTTAGATTTATCCAACTTCTTTACTTCCACACAGATTCATTCAAATCATAATATCGCTACACTATCCGATCAGAATCATGTTCGTCTGAAGCTTCTTGCATCAATTCTTTCCCTCTAATGCGATTGATTTGTGTGCTTTGATGTTGGCAAACATTCGTCCAACCCTCGGTACCAATCGGTACGATAAAATCGTTTCGCAAACGGTTAGCATGTTGCAACGAGAACTCGAAACCATACACCGAAGTAACATGTTTGCATAGTGGTACGGTGCCTTTCATTTTCTTCACTTGTGCAAAACTTTTCATGTCCAACGCAAACCGTACCAGAAAACGGAAACATTACCTGACTGTTTTCCAAGTATACCCTTCCCCAGTTTCCGAACCTTTGCCCCCGGGGTAGCCTGGTTAGTCACTAGTCACTTATAGCTCGACACTAGCTTTTTCCTTCTGCACACTCGAAACCCCGAATCACTCGATGTTCTTTATGCTCCGTGCGCAAGTTTTGATGCTCTCTTGAGCGTCAACTTGTGCTTGTTCACTGGTTCGCTTTAACATTGGACTGACTGACCGGGATGTAGCAATTTTTTCCCCTCCCTTACCTTTCGCTCCACTTTTCTCTGGACATGATATTTCTTTACCCAAAAACTATCCAAGAAATCCCCAAAGTTTGGCTCAAGTTTTTGCACTATCGTTATGGTATTAACTTGCAGTGAAAGTTTCTACCCCGAAGGCAAAAATCATGTATCCCTGGGAGAGAACCAGTGAGAAGAGTAGTTGCTTTGGCGTGCTGCACAAACTTGTGGTTTCGTTTCTGAGCAAGTTCTGTACAGACTACACAGCCTGGAGGCTGACGGACTGACGGAGGGGTTTGTGTATAAAAGCATAACTATTTCGCAGCAACGCGTTTGGGTGAATGCTTACCTTTTGACCATCTTCTTGTTAATAGTTTCCAAGATTTTATCTAACATATAAACACCATGCAGATTGGTAAGGTGAAAAACAGCAAACACCACTCGAATGGGAAAAGAAATTTAATACTTTGAAGATGTTGGCATGGGGAAAAAATGATTTAAAATATTGGATCGTTCAGTATATTCGTGCTTAAGTTAATAAAAGATCGAGAGGCTGATTAATTGAAAGCAGTATTTCTTTTTGTAAAATAAATTAATCAAATACTAAACTTAAACTGTTGCTTAAGTTATGCATCGAAAGTCAACTCTCGTGTCTTAATTCTACTTCAACCATTCTTTCAACACAACAAGCACCAGTTCGCCAGGCACTCTTCATCATTAGACCATAAAACGAATGCAAATTAAATTATTTCTTCAACAATTTCTTTCATCCATTTCTTCACCGAAGCATAATATCCTTTTGCAACGATGGGCACATAAAACAATACAAATCAACGTGGTTTTGTTTCGACTGTGAGGAAAGTTTGAGTAGAAACAGTTAGCGTAAAAACGTCAAAAAAAATCGAAACTGTAACCACCTTAAATAATAGCACGCCCGACCATCATTATCGAAAAGTTTTGGTGCAGCTTTTCGGTGGCAGCGTGCAGCAAACAAACCGTCCGCGTCATCGCGACCATAAACTCGACGGGGGTCGGGTTTTTAAGAGTCACTTTTACACCGGACGCAGCTCACCGTGCAACTAAATTGCATCCAAATTAGCTGTAAGTTTATGGCAACATCTTTGCCATTTGCAGGTTGGCATTAAGCAGAAACGCTAGCCAGTTATAATCCTTTTATGCTCGGTTGTTAAAGTACTCGTGTTAGCAATAGCATATAATTTCCTCTTTTTTCGTCCAGATCATCCAGATAATCGAGCATAGTTATGACGTTCAAAGATCTATCTGGTAGTATCGCGGTAGCTGATGTACAATAAACTTTTATGTTTCGCTCATTCACTTTTCGACATTAAAATGTTTTCCCTTTTCTTGTTTTCTTCTTCTTGCAGATAAGAAATAAAAAATGGTAGCCGATCTAAGTTGATAAAAATGGATTTCAAGGAAATAATATTGCTGCTAGTAAGTATGGACATTATATGAAAAAAAATATTAAAAACAAAATACATTTTATTACTATTTTACTTCAAAGTATTAAAAATTATTGAATAGTCTCTTTTTATTGTTTAATATATTCAACTATTAACTTTGTCTTGGCATGTTTGCTTTTCTAAAAGATCCTGCAGGGCTTTTATAAATTTGTATTAAAAGCAACCAGACGTTAAATGAATCATTATTAAATTAGCTTTTTCAATAAACAATATCAAGCGACAATCACAGCTAATGCAGACGCCACAATCCAACCATACGCTCCGTTCGTTTCATTAGCACTTTTGCCGATGGGAAAGAGTCGTTGGAACAATTCCATACAAAACCCATTTGCTTATGCAGAAGACGTGGGCGCTTCGTAGATAATGGCCGCTCGCTATATCTCGCACGACGACAGTAGCGAAAAACAATGTATCGAAATTCGTACCAGTAGCGAACTAATTTGCGTTCTTTCCGAATTTGCTGATCCTGTTTTAAGAACCAAACCCAAAATGAGAAGCTTTTGTTGTTTTGTTTTCCACGAGTCTCATTTGTGTCGTTCGACTTTTTCTCGCTTTCAAATCGCTCCATTCCACTTAGAAGCTTTTTTCCTGGGTGAAGCGCGAATGAGCATGGCGGTATCTTTGAGTTAAGAATAGAATGAAGCTCTTTTGTGCGCAAGAAACACAAACAAAATACTTACTTTCGAACGTTTCGCTCACGAAAGAATACGCGGGTAGTGGATTAAGGCGCGTTATTTTTTTTCGAGACGGAATTTGTGTGCTGCCCAATCTACCAACGCGACGCTTAACATCGGCCTGCCGTTTGTTAATGGTTTTTGATTTTCCACCCACTCGCTCGCTGAGTGTTAAAGAATCGGCAGCTCCGGGAAATGTATAAATATGCAACAAACAGCTCACGAGAAGCGTGACAATAGCTGTGTTTTCCTTCTAATTCTTTCTTCCTGTTTTCTATCTTGTGCTTTTTTTAAATAAATTTGCCAGAATTGGTTGGTCCTTTACACATACGGTGATACAGAAGCCTACCAGCAAAACAAACACTAAAGCCAGTCCCGAGCTCTATTTCAAACCAATCCACCCTGGAAAGCTTCGATTCGTGCGATGTTTGCTGTTTGTTTCCTGTTGATTTGTTTTCAGTTGTTGCCGAACAAAGTTTGCTTCCTTTTGTGGTTCGAATTCAGATCAACAATGCGATCACCCAAAAAAAAAACGCGTCCTTATCGCTGGCCAGCTGGCAGAATCATCGTTTTGCGCGTTCGGTGGTGTTGTTGAATGCCTGTTTGATATTCTTATAACAAAAAAAAAAGAATTCTCCCTGGAGAATCAAACCACCACACAAAACAGAACGACTGCTCGCAGGAACGTTGAACAAATTAATCAAAGTTATGTAAATATTTACCGCTTTTATCTGATTTTATCCCGTGCATCGCACAGGTACCGGTGGTAAACGTTGAAAAACGAGAACGGCTGCGTATGATGAAATGAAGACAGAGAAAAAAACACTTCGTCCAATGAAAGGCAAATGATATGAATTCGTAGCAAAAGAAGAAAAACAAAATAAAACAAACATTCCAACAAAACCCCAATCGGTGCATCCATTCTTTCCCTCTCGGTTGAAGAATCTCAAACCTAAAACGAATGAAAAAGAACACTTTTTTGGCATTGGTAGCAACACCAAAAACAAAAAAAGAACGCAAATGTAGATGAATTAAGTGAAAGGAAAACAGAACCATGTCGATGTAAATCCAACGGGGAAACCTTGGCATGTGATGGATAAATGTTCCTCGAAAACAAAAAAAATCTCCATCCAAAAACTGCACCGACACCGCCACGTCGCCAGATGTAGGTCGTTGAACGTGAGGATTACTTGCCACGATGAAATATGGAAACGGGGCATTATTATAATTGCTGATATTTGTTGAATTAATTGATATTGGTGATGGGTTCCGATTTTATCTGGCTGAAATATGGTAGGAAAAACCAAACATGGAATGCTGGTGTTGTGCTTGCAACTTTTACCAAATGATGTTCATCCATCAATCTACTCAGCAATCTGCCGGCGAACGGATTGTCGCTGGAATGAAGTGATTTTATTTTCCTTTTTTTCATCGATGCAATTACTTAAGGTTTTATGCTGAATATGAATCGTCTCGTCAAGTATCTTTAAATTGTATTAGAAAAAAACTTTATTGAAAATTTTAAAACAAATTATTGAATTTCGTAAGACAAAAACAATTTTCGATCATCCTTTCCTATTCGACAAAAATGCTTGTTTTTTTTCAAATACAATATACTTTTTAGAAAAATGAATTTAAAAATAAATAAAACTAAAAACAAATGTAAACTTTAGCACAAAATGTCCACACGACATTTTGTCGGTCCCATTGTGCAAACATTTTCTTGTTGCTTCAAATGGCTACAAGCTACGTGTACCGAATTCACGTATGTCTCCGGCTGCCTGTTCCGATGAGGTGTACCTTTACCACCCATCCTGTACGATCTTACCTTCCCCAAAAGATACACCAGCACAGATAACGCAAACAATATCATAGTATCAAATTGAAAGGAAAACCAAATCCAAAAAGGGGGAGGCGACGACCGACGTCGAGGTGGCGGGAAATTGGTGATGGTTCTTTTCTTGATCGTAAGCTAGAAAATCTGCACCTTTCCTACAGCACCTTTTTGCGTATCGTGGTAAATTACGCTTCCCCAAAGTGTAAGTAAAAGCAAAATCTATGAACAGGTTGCTCCGAAATTGATAATCGAGCTGCCGGAAGCGTGTGCTGGGCTTGGCTGGGCAGGCCCAACACACGATCATCGTGCTCATCGTTTGCTGGAGTACGGCCCTGGGTCGTTGCCGTATTATCCGTTCCGTTTGTGCTTCGGTTTCCGTAAAGTGCTATACTTTATGCGAGAGCTAAACAGATAGAAAGCTACCGGTGCTTTGGAAGGAACATACCAGGGTGGCAGCCACTACGGATCCGGATCCTGATATCGTTGGATTGCTAAGCTGGGATAATGCGATTAACATGTTGTTGTACAGTTTAGCTTCATAATGAAAAAGATGCCAAGTGGGTTTTTGTGGGCATGTGCGAAACTTTTGTGTGTGTTTAAGCAAGTGGTTGGTTCGGGGTGTTTGTGTGCCTTCATTGTGTGTCGGTTGGTGGAGCGTAATTTATGTTCCTTCGACCTAGGTTTTCTGTTTCCACATGATTAGACAAATGAAGCTGATCATGTCTGGTGATGAATATATTACTCGAAGAATCGAGGGAAAAAAGTATAACAAATCTACAATTTTTTTTATTGAAATAACTCTTTTAATCACATTTCATTGTGGAACGTTTTGCTAAAAATAAATTATTCTGTAATTGAAACCGCACTAACCTCGGTTGTCCCCAAATGCTTGTCAACCGCATTAAATGACACTGAAGCAATGTACATGATGAAACAAACTCCATTGTCTAGCAGACTTGCCATATGATTGCATCACGAAATAGCTCGATTTAGGTAAAACTATCACACGTCGTCGTTATGTTCAATGTCATCCCTTTTTTTCTCCCCTCCCTAACGTCAACCATTTAACCGAACGCTCACGTTTAGCCACATCATTTTACCACCGTCGTTCATTGACAGGTAACCGAACCTTTATTCGATCCGATTCCAACAGCGTACACGGTGTAGCGTAAGAGTAGCAGAAAGCAAACCCCCGCTTAAGCAAACAGTTGCCGTTTTTAATGGTCGACGTATAGGGACTCGTGAGACTTTAGCACGTTGGATACTAAAATTTGATATTCGTTCGATTTAACGATCGTTTTGCCACACCAATCAAAATCTCTACCCATCTCAGCTCCGGAACCGGATCGGGTACCGCATGTTTCCTTTCAAACAAACACCCGTATACTCACACACACGCCAACAGCAGTGTAAGTGTGAGCGGTTGTAACATTTCAACGGCAATCCTTTCCGCATGCCAAAGGACGCGTGGAATTTGGTTGCGCACTTCGGGACGGAGCTAGCTTTCATCATATTTGCAAATTTCCACCCAACCTAACATTTCCACACATCCTACGCTTTGCCAATGTCTTGCGAACTTCTTCATTGGGACGCAGACACGGCGGCGTCTTAAATGTTTTAGTATAAATTTATGTAAGTAGCTCTCGTTTACTTGCTTTTCTCCACAATCCTTTCTCTCGCTTCATCCCTTCCCTCCTTCTCTTCACTGCGTTTACCACAGCTTCCGCCAAAACGTGGCCACCGCTTGACAACTAACCTTCGAACGACTTGATTCCTTCAAAACCACCACCTAAAACAGCCCAACAGTGACGTGTGGCGATTGTCTTGAGTTAAAAGATGATAAGATGAACACCGTCTGCCCATTCCGTGCCAAACAGATGCAGTGTGCGGGCACGGGCATACACACAACACTTGCTGGATGTTCATGTTTATGCTGCGAAGTGTCATTAAGATGCGAGAGGGTTACAGCTAGCAGCTGTCATCTTGTATGCTGGGAACATTCCCATAAGGGCACCTTAAAACCCCCGTTCCGCAACGGCACACGGCACGAAGATGGCGGAATGTGCGTTGGGTTGGGGATGGTGGTTATATAATTTTTATGAAGTGTTTACGGCGAGCGTTCCGTTCAGTGCGGTAAAGTATACAGCGTGGAATGACTTTGTCAAAGGCAAGCATCGCCCGGGTATCGCACGGGCATGAAAATTAAAACACATTACACCCGCGCACAATCCATCCGAAATAGCGTAATTAAAAGCAAGTTTAAGCGAAATCTTCACTTTCGGCTTTTTGTTCGGTTCCGCAGGCCGACAGCGCAGCGGTGTCTCATCATGCTGATGGTCGATAAATATTAGCTAAAAATGTTCAAATACAATCTACCCGTAGATGGTTCATTAACCGGGGCCGATTGTGTGTGCGGGAAAGGTTAATGCTTTCTAGAGGGGGCACAATGTGGTTGGGTTTTGATATAAGTGTTCCCCGTGGCATTGTTTGTTCGAAGCGTTCAAGGTAATGCATGGTTAGATGTAGAAGAAAAGGGTTCTTTTTCTGGTTTAAAATAAACCAGGCGCCTCCATTAGTACCAAATACTAGGCGCCTCCATCAATGTTATACAAAGTACTGGGCGCCTCCATTAACTTTTGCTTTGCTTAAGAAATTTTCGAATTTCGAAATTAGGTATACATTTTGTTTCAAACAGTACTAAATTTACCACAAAAAAAAACAAAACTTTAAAAGGAAATCAACTTAAAGTTTGATCTATTCTTAAACCCTTTTTTCCCCTTGTTTTCTAAACCAAACTCCATAAACAACGGTTTAAACTACAATCACGATCTCGCCATCTCGTGTGACTTGAACCGATTGAGCGAAAAGTTATATCACTTTCGTCATCATCAACACCATCAACCGGGTACGGCATGTCGATTCATGGGAATCTTTTGCGTGACTTTTCACTTCCTACCGGAAGGCATCAGGCATCAGACATCGGTTACGCTAGCACAAAACCATCACCAAAAACCGTTTCCTCACGATCATAGGGAACGAAAAAGGAAAGAAGATAAAACATTTCCTCCATTTTGCAAGAAAATGATTATTCAAATCCGTTCACAAGTGCGAAAATCCGATAGCTACCGCTTACCGTCCCACACTTAATGGTAACTTTTTAAATTGGGTCGGATATTTTTCGCGGACACTCGTTCGGGCACCGCCATCACATAACCGTTTGCCGGTGAAGCATAACGATTGTTTTCTTCCTTCGGTTCGTTGCTTCTTGCTTCTTTCCATCGGTGAGCGAGTGCGTCGTTAACCGGAATTGTGGTGTGTCCTTTCACGTTTGCCAACCAAAATTGACTGACGCGCCACGTGTTTCATGCGACCGAATGGCGGTCGTGATCGCTGGAAGTTTAATCTTTTGCCTAATGGTTCCGGATCGCTCACCATTTATCTCTCGTCGTACCTTATTCGACACTCTACCAGTTACCGTGCAGATGAGGATAAAAAGTTTCGCCTTTTGTGGGGAAAGTGCTGAAAGTACGCGAGGTGTGGTTGAAGTGCTCCAACGAAGTGGTTTATCTTATCACTACCGAGGGTGAATCTGTGAGCCTTTTTGGGTGGGAAATTGCCGTTGACAAGTTGGTTGATTGTTCGGTTTTTCTTCACTTTTATTAGACGGTTTTGACAAGCTAACCATCCCTAGGGGTGATTTGGTTTCTTGCGTAAAGCCTCATTTTAAAGAGTTTGTTCAACTGCAAGGAAAAGATTTCAATCTTGCTTCATCTTGTCTATTAAATTTGTCGTTATAACGTACATTTTTTTGTACTTTAATTTAAAATTGGCTACAAATTCCCGCATTGTTCATTGGACCAATCATAACGATTGGAATTTTTAAAGGTGCCATCAAGAGTCGTACAGCTTCTACCGAATGTGATAGATAACTTTATCTGTGAATCTTTATACCACATTCTCGTCACATGTATGCGCTACTGAACAAAACAAAACGAACACCCGTGTAACTTGATGCGAACATGCAGGTAGAATCATTTCTTTTTTGTCCTCTCTACTTTGCTATGAATATATTTACTCTTTCTGCCCCTGGCACGGCAAACAGATCGTATCGACAGGCGAAGGTACAATAAGCACAAGGAAAATACCTTCCTCAAACATTCGTGTACCGATGGCGGTGGCAAACCGATTCCATAATACACGATGGCACCATCACATCATCACCAAACATCTTCTCGCTCAAACAAAAAAAGAAAAAGGAAGAGACAGATCGGCATCAGCCTTCGTGAAAAATGGATTCCAACCAAATTTGAATAACATTCCATTCTAAATGTAATATGACGATCAATTTTTTGAGCCAAATTTCCATAGCAAAATTGAGGTACGTGAACAAATGATGTTTCATGCTGCTCGTGCCGCACTTACCGACGTTTTGCGCGACGATACAACGGCGGAACTTCATTAAGTACTCGACAATCGTTGAGCTATTTTAGACGTAACGTGAATTTTGTCATAAATTTTTGTGTAAGTAGAAACTTCTCTTTCTCCCCAGCGTGTGGAAAGTGTTTTTCTTTTAGCGCGCACAAAATCAAGTGTCTCTCGTGATGAATCTTGAGTGAAGCAGCACTCTTAAGGTGAACTGTTTGTTACTCTTCACTGTACCTTGACGGGTTTGTCGAAAATTGCATCGTGAGAAGCCACACGACAAATCGTCGGTAGCTGGAAGTCTTCCTTTTTTTTAATGCATAACTCGTTGAAGCAGCAGAGCCTTTATGCAACAAAAAAGGTGAAGGACACTTGATACATAACCTTTGTTAGGTTGATTGTCGCTGTACATCATCAACTGCATGGGGTAATGTAACGTTTCACATGTTCCCGCATTCATGTTGCGCCATGCTAAATTATCTCGAACATATTACACGACGCTTGTCAAATTTCGTGAACTTCCAACCTGCTGCAAATCGTAACTAGGTGCGGTGAATAATGCATTACACCCGGTGGAAGAATAATGCAAGCTAACAAGCCATCGTAGTTTGGCTGTGACATGCGGAACATGGTTTTGTGTTTCGTGAACCGGTGTACTAACGAGCACGACAAAATGGTGCAAAAGAAGTAAAAAACCCCGTTTTTTCATTATAATGAAATTTATGAATTTTCTTTTGTTTTTTCAATCACATTTTTTCACATGTTTTTCTGAAAAAAAACTAGGTACATTATTGTAAATTAAATTTTCAAAAAAAAAGAATGGAATGGTTTTTTGTCTAGCAATTCTCTGTATACCAAGAACAATTCTGAAAGATATTTTGACTTCAATACTTGAACATTCATTGCATTACAACGGACATTTATTCATAGAATTGAATTCTTTTTTTCATGAAAAATATATTTTCAAAGAAAAATAAACGATTTGATTATTATGTAAAATTTCAAACATGAACTTGTCGCCATGTTTGATGCATTAATAATACACTAGGTCAAATGTCATTCATTTGTTGTTCGTTATTTTTATTGTTCGCTGCACTATCAAACCGATCGAAGCACTTTTATGTAACAGAGCACAATTTCAAGGCTCTTCATGCTAAATTTACCGTTCTCAGTGCGGCCGAGTTTAGGTCGAGCGCACTGGAATGTTGTTCTAAATTATGCACTACACTTGGTAAAGCGCTATCGCCGGCGTATCGTTTTACCGTATCGGACGAGTCGAGACTTCCCGAAACATCTGTATACATTACTTGTTTGTTTTTTCTTCTGCACTCTTCCGACCCTGGTAGCTAGCGGCTGTCGTTCTTCATTACGAGTAATGCGAACTTTTCGATGTGGAATCCGTCCCGCTTTCATTGAACCACACATACCCACACATATACACATCAAGAGGAAATAGTTCCACAAGGAGACGAATTGCAACCGTACCGACCACATACGGACGCAATACAAAGGCCCACTGATCACACTCATTTGTGCCGGGTAATCGTCAACCCATCGTTGATTTTGGTATCGAATCGACCGAAAGTAACGAGTGTAACCGGTTACCTAACGCAGCATTTCCCAGAGTGCTTGGGCCAAATGTCCAAAGAAGAAAAACGAAAACAAATGTTCGTCATCCACGGTCTTTGCTCCACAGCCAGCAATACGCCATCCACGGACAAACAAAGTTGGGCACAAGAAAAGATTGATAAATAATTTACAAACACTGTCAGCCTCCGTCAGTCAATTAGAATGGGATGGAGGTGGGGAGAGAGAGAGGGAGGGTTTGGATTTCGCTACGTTCGGGCGCGACTATTTCCCGGGAATTCGGGACTTTCGGCTTTTCCAGCATCCCGCGTTTCGGTCTTTCCATAACATGCACTAGAATGCTCACAATGTCTTTTTGCTGCCTGCTCGCTACGATTTCTATCCCCTGATTCATCCATCCGAAACAATGCGCCATTCCATTCGACTCCATTGCCATTGCCTAACCCGGGAATGTGCAAAGTAACTCGTGCCTTTCGCTCCTTACACGTAACACAACCAGCGCCGAAGAGAGATCTCTGGCCCAAAAACTCCAAATGGCGTCGCCTCCATAATGTATTAACTTTTATTCCAACCAATCTCGTTGGCCTCCGGTACCAAAGTGGCTGCCTTGCTGACACTTTTGCCGCACAGCACCGAAGAACACCGAGTTGTGCCGAGACATGGTACCAACCGTATAGAGAATTTCTGTTTCTTTTTTCCTCCTCCTTTCCAAAGGGATTTCGAATGTCCCTCGGATCTTCGCTGGCACCATCCACATAACCTAGCTCAATGTAGATAAAAATAAAGAGAACACACTCGTAATCATTCTCGGGCCCTTGTCATTGTACGGTTTGTGGAGACTTGTGGCAAAAACAATTCGTAAGGTAACCGGCACATAGGCAGATTCTTCCATTGGGTGCAGTACTATTTTCGCCGTCCATTCTACCTTTGCTAGATTCTTTGCCATCCACAAACTCTGATGCCTTTTTCCGTTCTTCTTCTTGCTAGAGTGGAGGTGTCATCCGCAGGACAAAACATCGAGCGCACGATGCTCTTAAAATTCTATCAAATATTTAAAATCAATATGCAACGTGCGAAGCGAAAGTGAGATGTGCATTGGGATTTTGGAGAATGGGCTTGACAGGTTTATTTGATTATTTACAGTATCCAGTAAGCCAGCCGGCTGCATGTCTGAAACCCCGTTTGGCTTCGACCATTGGTTCGGATTACCCCAAGTGCTTGGGGAATTTCATGATCTTCCTTCCCGGCGAGCGGGTTCAGATTGCCTTCTTTACGCAAACGTTGTCAACATGTACATGACACTGGGTAGTACAATATTTCTAATTAAAGTGTTGATGTGATAATATATTTAAATTGCTACTGAAAGTAGAAGTAATGGAAACATTGGGTTAATTTTAACACTATCGTGCTTTAGCAGACGAGAATGATTTGTTATCATAAACTTAATGTTTATTGTTTGGGTTTCAATTTGCAAAAACTTTATTTTTGCACTTTATTTTTATGCATTAAAAACCCCTTAAAGATATTGATAAATTCACTTCCTTCGCTGCTATCAATATATAAAAAACGGGGTTTTTTTATCGCGACACTTTCCTTCCCTTCCATCAACATTAAAAGTCAAGCTTAAACACAATCTAGATACCCCCAAATGGTACTACATCGACATAAAAACGAATCATGTGGCAAATTATCGTCTGAATTACAAGCCCATTTTACACCACCACCCCGGTTTACTACACGACCTGCCCATCAACACGACTCACGACGGTTGTTAACACGCTCCACAGCTTGTGCTTCAGAATGGAACCCAAAAACTGATACTAAAGAGCCGTTGCTGTAAACCATTAGCCTACAAGTTCAAGACACGCACGCCTTTCACACCTCTTTTCCTTCCACACCCACATATGAACACTCTTCCTCCTTCCACACTTTCACGCTCAAGAAGAGTAACACACACACACACGGATAAGAAAGGGTCGACAATTTGCATAACATCCAATCTACAAAAATTCGCATCTGCTTTGGTTGTCCCCGCACAGTCATAGGCCCCCTAACAAGGCTACTAACAAAACACACGCAGCTGAGGAAAAACACTTTCCCAAGAATGTTTGTACTTCTTTCATCTTCAGCCACTCTTCTCTCGCTTGTTGTTTGGTCACATTTAAACTGATTAAAATGACCCTATGTGTGAGTGTGAGGGTTTGTTTTTTAATAAACATTGTTTGCACATCCTTTTCCGAAGGTCGATTTGCAGCCAAAGTACCGTTCGGCATAATTTCCCTTCAACACTTCGCGTCCCGACCTGCCGGAAAAAAAACCCGATCAGTCGGAAACATTGCCACACATCCGGTTCAAAAAACAACAAAAGTCCTTCTGGAGAGTAAGCTTTAGACCTTTTGATTCCCACACCATTATGGACAGGAAAAGCTCGGACACGAACTTTCACTTCTAGCGCGGTTGGTTTTTGGAACATGTCCACCGAGAAAATTGGATTAGGATGGTAAACTTTAGGACTCACGGTTTACCCGGATGTGGCGAACCAGTGCGAACGCATTTGCTCCGGAGCGTTCCGGTGAGGCTGTTCTGTTCATTCTTTCCGGTACCGAAACCGGTACGAAGCGAAAATTAAATATTCAAACCAATGTGGCTAATAAAATCATGCTAACTTTTAATAATTGATAAAATATTCATTACCTCCTTCGCTCGGGTGGTTAAGCTACGGGCAGGTTTGAGGGAGATTTTCCCAAACAAAAAAAAACACATAAACCCAAATACAACCTCTTCCGAGTCCTTATTTTTCGTGTTTTGTACGAGCGTATGTCCGCCATGTTTAAAGATTGCGTATTTAAACGAGAGATAATGCTGGAATGGTAACTCCACTGGGACATTGCCGGGAGTGGAGTGGACGAAACTTCCAAACAAGAAAAACTCCCGACAAAGCGGCCTACCAAACGAGATACTACCCTGGTCGGATTATCTACTACAAATGGTGGAAAAACACACACACATAAACCCAAGCGAGTTGTTGTCGGAGTTGAAAAATAAAAATCCGATCCAACCCTGGAGCAACATGCCGTTACTGTATCGTCCTATGGGTGATTGGGTCTGCAGTGGAGGGATGGGAATCATTTCATCCAACATAATTACACACAGTTCGTATGCCTCGATTTCATCTGCCCGCAAGTCCTTTGATGTGGAGCTCGCAATGAATGAAGCTGTTGATGTAAAGCTCGATATTTATAATTACATTACAGCGTTCAATGTTCGCATTAAGTACCGGGAATAGGTTGAAAGGAAATTTGTAATCGGGCATGGAAGGGAATTATGATAACATGTTGCATCGTGCGATTGAAAGAAAAGAAGAATTTAATCGCTTTTTTAACGGACTAATCTCCTTGGTTTACTTGAAATTGATACTGGTTTCATTCATTAGAATGCTTTTAATTGATAATTAAAGATATTGTAATTTGGCTAAATTTCCACAAAACATACAAACACAAAGCTGTGCGAAAGATACGACTTTTTAAAAAAAGTTGATGACGAGATATAACTGACAGTTTAGGTTCTTAAAACCCAGCTTTAATCGTTTAATCGTTTAATATGGCAAATTTATATAAAACACACCACACAAGGAGCCATTTTGCTTCCCCGATTCATTCTCCGTCTGTCAACTCAGGGCAAATGAAGACATTTTTAATCACTTCTGTCTCTGTAACAAAACAAAAAATGCATTGTAAATTTCTTGACATTTATGAAACCCCAAAAAAACCCTTTGCTGTGCTGTGCAAAAACTTTCACTTTTCGCAAACTTAATCTAACTTGTGCAGTTACTTTACAGTTCCACTTACAAAATGTTTCATTCCCCGAACACTTCATTTTGTAAAGAAAAAAAACCTCACAGAAAGCTCGCACACAACAACACTTGGGAAAACAACCATGTTTGGGGAGGAAAATTCACTTCGTTACGAAAACCGAACTTTTCATCGTCATCGTTCATCGACCACCGTAAAACAAAACTGTTCAAGTGGGAAACACTTTTGTACGCGTGCCCCTTGGTAGGATGGGAACGAACAAAAAAAAACTGCATTGTCGTCATAAAACATTCGTCCCTCGATGCAATCTTCTTTCTGCTATAACTCGTTTTTCCTCTCTTACTCCCGAGAACCTTGGGAGCAGAGTTTTATGCTTAATCATATTCATGAATTTTACTACTCAAAGTGGAAAATATAATAAAAACAGAATAATGCATCCCGTGTCCCGATGGTAAAGCTCGTCACTGACGACACGGAGAGAGAGAGAGAGATCAATGGAATGAAAAAGAGAGATAAATGAAGGATTGAATGTTGGCGTGACACGTGTGACATGCAAACATAGTACAATCCCGACGCAAAGCAACCCTCACAGACACGATGCCGCCGGTGAGAAAACCGAGGAAGAAAAGCGAGAAACGAGAAAGCGTCCTTCAAAGAGCGACAGTAAAATGATTCACAACAACGTGCAAAATTCACAAACAACTTTATATGCAATGTTTTTCCCATCAACCACGATACAGCATACACTCCGCGGCCAACTGAACCCGCGTTCCACCAGGTGGTAATGTTGTAATCATGGGAAGGATCGAATGTGGCAACGGTGTAAAGCGATTACGACGCACATGCAACAAACCCCCGGTGGGAGTAACGGTGTTCGATGTTAACTTTTTTATTTTTCCTCTACGAAGTTGGGCATTTGGAATAAAAAAAAACCATGCAGATCATGATATTGGAAGCGATAAAAAATGGAAAGCAAAACATTCAAAATGTAAAATAAAGCCCCCTTGCGTTTTGCAAACTCCATCAGAGTAACTGCAATAATTGCAATATCACTCTTCGGGAATCGTGATGCAACTGATTTTCGACCAAATCGGACCCAACGGATGGTTGGTGGGAAAAGTGGCAGAAAAACACCCCAAAAAAACAAAACAAAATATCACTTCTCGTTAGATTGACTCAATCGCGACTCGATCGATCAGCGCCGGAGTGGAAATTTACGTTTTTCGAAGTGAGGAATGGGTTACGACCATAAGCTATAGGGAAATGGATGGTTTCATCAATGAATCGAATCATGGACGAAAGGTATAAATTGATCCTACAAATTGGGACATCGTTGAAGTAATTAATTTACACAAAGACTAAAACCTGTGTATGTGCGAGAGGGATGTGTAAAGGATTTAGCATTCAATTTAAGCGAACTTCAAATACATATTTTGCAGCTTAATGAAGAACTATTCAAATCAATATTTAATTGGGAGTATATTTCTGTTGCTGCAAAATCTATTCAAAAACAGAAAAACAAGATATTGAAAATGAAAAGAAAAAATCGTTATATCGATTGCACGCTGTAATAAATCAGCCAAAAGTTCCAGTGCCCAGATAAGATCGTCTCAATTGAGAGCTATTAAAAATTTGTCCCAACCACACGTTTGCCCACAGAACCAACCAATAAAACATGACGATAGCAGGAAATCAACTGTATGTGCACCGTTCGGATATGGATAAGGATGCTTTCTCTTCATTCGCTTCGAGAATATGAAGAAGCGTATGGTTTCATAACGTTGGTTCACTTATCTTGTTCCCGTCCTTCAGGCCGAGAGCTCACCTGTGACCACGACCAAAAACCACCAGTATTGAACCTCCAAGCACCATTCAACAAAAGAGAGAGAGAGAGAGAACCACACAATCGAGGGTTCTTCTAGTTTTATTGCACATTCCATTTAACAGAAAAAAGACAGATCGGAAGAGTCTATTTTTAAAAAAATATTCTCATTCGCTTGGTTCCCGGGTCTCGGGAAGGGCACCGCTAGTGTACGAGGTCGGGCATACCGGAATTCGAACGCCGGAAAATGAATGGGAAATAAATCCCGCCAGTAAAAAGGCACCGGTCGTGCGATAAGAGCGAGCGATCCATTCGGTTGAACGTATCCCCAGAACCGGGACATTACAACTTGGTTGGTGCTTCAAGTGCTTTCCGGCAGTTGGCGGGTGCGACTACCCACCTTATCCCACTTCCTACCACAACGGATGGTGCAGGTGAAAGTGATTCGAAAAACCGCATCATGGCATACCATCATCAGCATTACCACGAGACCGTCCCATCCGAATAGCTACGGAGACTCTCATTCCATTGGCCCCCTTCTTACCGAACCTGCTGCAAGTTCGAGTGGCCTTTATACAAACACTTTTATGTAAATGCTATTTTTGTAAAGTGAATGTGCCATAGATCTGTTTGCTGAACTGCCTTCTGCTTGTGGATGGAATTGGGATTGGGACGATGTTTGCCGACTGCCAAGCCCGGCCGGATCAACTCGATGACCACTTTTCGCAGTCATCATCGGGTCGGTCGACGGTTGCCGTGTGTGTGTGTTGCTGCATGACGCTCAGTTTAGATATCCAATATAATTGACATACTCACAGGGTACTTGAGACACGAACCGAGAAGGAACCTTCTCGCAACATACCTTATTTACATTTTCAATCTCGCATACTGATTGCGACGGGTGGAAGGGCGAACTTATGTGGTGGCACATGCTCATGCTGGTGCAAGGGACCGTCCGGTCAACACCTGCAATGCCGGCTCCATGGCCAACCATACGCTATCGTTCCTTCCGGTTCCGGATGGCGTTGTCCGTGTCCGTGAGAATGGAATATTAATACGAAGAGAAAGCCCCTCAACACACAGTCAAATGCCTCTTGAAAATGTGACCAAAATTAAGAGTAAATTTTACTTTAATTTGAGCATTATTTATAAACAATTGATTTTAACTACAAATGCCATTCTTTTACTTCTCTCTACTCTTTCCTTCGAAAGCCTCCTTTCCAGACGATACGACCAAATATTGTTCATTTATCGTAAAGTTGTTAATAATATCATCGTCTTAAACGGAAATTTCAACAACAACATTCTCATTTTCTCAATTCTGAGCAAAAAAATTTCTCGGAGACCGATTGACTTGCAGTTTTTACCAGATATTCGCTACGAAATTTCCCAGCAGTTGTCATAGGTTTTCCTTTAAATTGAATTCTGTTTGTTTGCCTGGTCGTTCTTAACAAGCAAAAATAAATCTGTTTGTTTATTGGGTAAAACAATGCGAAATATTCGGCCGAAAATCGCAATGTAAATTGATCGAAATACTAGACCATCAAATATAAGAGAAAAGTTCCAAAAAAGCCTCTTTTTCGAGCTTCATCTCAAGGTCCCTTTCATGGTAGCAACAATTTGCGGATATATTTGTCCTTTAAACGCCGAGTATGCCACAATCATTTCAATCGGATCTCGGCTTATCGGAGCACAAAGCATGTGGTTTGAGAAATCGGACCACCTTAGAAGCACCACAAGACGTCCAAAAGATTGAATCCGACACCATAAAGAGCTTGTTTACATATTTCTTTGTATTTAAAAAATCTTATGTTGTTTAAAATATGTTGTTTTAATATTTTTAAACGAAAGTCATAACTTTAAAATATTTTAAAATAAGAATAATGACCCGTGCTTCATGGGATTGGTTTCCATCAAAATGCCCTTTCATGTTAGACAAATGGTTAACAGACACATCATTCAAATAATAATTAAATCGTGATGAACAAATTCAACCGTCTAGTGCTATACATCAGCCCGACAAATCCTTATAGGATACAAACCTGAGTCAAGCATGTCAAGCCCCCTTTCAAGAACGGTTACGATATAACCAACAGGCAACCGGTCCGGTCAGCTATCAACTGCGGAAACCAATGCCACCGAGTGGCTGCATTTGAGGGCAACTATCAAATGAAGAGCCATGCTGAAGGGCCCTACTACTGTGGGTAACTATCATTCGGTCTATTCAGTACACCGAATTCGAAACGATTGAAGTCTGGTTTGGGCATGTTTCAATGCATTGTGCGGCTTGTGCAATGAAGTAGTCCACCATCTCCGTTCAAGCCCCAACCCCGCGTTTTCACGCACGCGTGAATGATGTCAACCGTGACGGGGGATGCTTTGAAACGTCATCAACATTATCAGCCCGTACACAGGTCAGGCTGGGTTTGGCTTAAGCCTGGTGACCACTTGAATGTGTTCAGCTCGGGGAAATGTTTTCCACCGTGCGGAGGTGACATTAAACGGACGGAACGCTGCTAAAGTTGAGAATGAATACAAAATAAAATGAGATGAAAAAAAAACAACCAACCATTCAATGACTTTCCCACAAGCTCGACACAACTCCCTTCAATGGGACTCCACTCAAGCTTCATCATCTTCATCAACCGGTGGCGCAACGGTCATTCCAGTGAACCGTCACTGTAGGTTGAATGATGGTACGCAACACAACAGCAAAAAAAAGGAGTCATCTTCATTCATTGGCACTTTCGCTACAAAATCATAAATCATCGGCCTCGAAACTCTCGAGAGCGTAACCGGGTCTATCAGCCGGAAGCCGGTTCACCGGTCCACACTGAAGAGGTGTCAAAAATTACGTCCAAAGGTAAAATACAATGCGCATCCGGAATACACGTGGAAGGTGTTTCGTACCCTTCGAATGGGATACCGATATCATGGAACCGGCAATTGAAGGCTTTTTTGGGGCAATCTTTCTACCCCCAATCCAGAAGGGAAACCAGAATGACAAGGCTTTCGATGTTTGCGAATAATTCGTTCTTTTTTTAGGGGTGAGGGAGGATTTTCACAAACCATCGATCGCTTCGAATAGGCTTTACGGCTTTGGGGTATAGCTTGAGAAGGAAAAGCACACAGAAGGGTATCGGTACACCTTGCCACAAAATCCACATGCTGCTTTAAAAAGCGTAAACATACTGTCATCGTTCGAACCAGCCGTCGTTTGCATCATCATCACCATCATTGACAGCAGTAGCAGCAGTAGCAGCACACTGTTTCGGTAACTTCCTGAGCATTATCAGCATAAGCACTGAGCATAGCCCAAGAGCCTGATGCTTTCTTCATCAGTGATGGGTTCCCTCTTCACTCCTTCCCAAAAAAGCGATACAACATGTGCTACCTTGTGCTCGTTTGTACCTTTCTCACTGCTAGCATCTTGCATTCGGAAAAGCACCCCGCCGGAACGAGAATGTTGCTCTGTCACGTGTATCAATCACATCAACCGAAACGGAAGTGCCAATGCCATTTATCGAGCGTGCTGGATCAAAGCATTCCGGCCAGTCTATCGCACCGAGAACGAAGGTTTAGCTTTTTCGTTTTGCTCTCCGTGGCTGCCGTGTCTGTTCATTCTTTTGCTGCTCGAATCGATTGATACTAAAGCTTCGAATAAAAAAAATACGCACACACACCCAAACACAGGTAAATACGATCGGTGTAGGTCAGTCCGCATGAGGCAGAAGTGAAGGACGAAACTTTCCCACGTCCCAACGATGCAATTGGAGCGAAACTGGACTCATAATTGAATTGTGTATCTTCGCTTTCATTCTTGTTCTTCGGCTTCTTCCCTTTTAAGCTTACCATACCTTAACCTAGGCTTGTGTAGAGCAATCGATGAAATGAACCTCTCGCACCGTAGCGTTACCGTTCGTCTGGGACCGCTTCACGTAACGGCCATAAGCATAACGACGCATCCTTTCTTTTCCCCGAAGTGATGGGATTCTTCTTTCGCTTTGTGTACGCTTTCGATCCACACTTTACCGTGTTTGGGGTTATTTGACCGTTTGTCTTCATTCCCATCAAGGGGAAGGATGGTAACAATGCAATCGGCTGCAGTTCTTTAGCATACGAGCACTATCTTCTGCAGGTGCGTCAATGTTTTCGATTGGCCGATGAGGTTTTTTGTTTGAAAGCCTTGATGGTCTTGTTAGTGATCGAGACCGAGTTCACAAAGTGATGCAAACGAAACGAATGGTATTACGGTTTGGGTAACTAATTGACTTATCGATTTGTATATCCGTTTGGGGAAATCTTTCTTTCTTTTTTAATGGATGGAATGTAAGACTTAATAAATGGATTTCCTATCCTACCACGAAACAACAAAAAAGGAAAACAATGTTCACAATTCTTTGATCGTATTCTTATTTCATAATGAAGGATGGTGAAGATTGTATTGCAGAATTATTCTTATCTTTGTTGTCTTTACAGTGCTTAACATAACTATACAGCTGCTTAAAACAAATTAAAGAATTTGTGTTAAATTATGTTAAAAAATAACATAATTTTTAACATAAATAACATAAAACAATGAACAATGCGTTACAGTACCATTACTATCTACAATTCATGTTTCCATCTTACATAATGCAATCAGGAACATGTAACAACAATCAGTTTGCCGCACCGTAGCTTTACTGTCGATAAACTTAACCTTCGTCATCAAACTGGCAACGCACGAAATTGTTTAATTAGCTGGAACCGATCGAATGGCGCGGTTTCTAAAGTTCTAACACCTCCTCCACCAGGAGCATGTACATTCAATTCACATAATTGATATTTCTCTGTGCTCTGTCTCCACATCTGCTCCACAATCTTCCGACGCCCGCATGGCTTAAAGGAGGCTTATCGATGGCGCTACGAAGTGCTTGACTCAGATGCTACATACAAGCCATTTTCCTGGGATGCTGTTGCTCGTTCGCTTGCCTTCCGAAAAGCTTCCGCATAAACCCCTCACAACAGAAGCCACCGAGCGCAAAAAGCCCGTAAGCCCCAAGAAATAGAGCATCGTGTCGAAGCGTGCAATCTCTAACCGAACGCTACTAGAGCTAGCCGTTGCCAACGACTTCGAAGCGCATATTGAATCAATAATACCGGCATTAGGAAGTGCATTGGCTTTGCTGCTTTGCGCGATCTTTACGTTTGCTCCACGGCGAAGATGCACAGACAAACAGAAGCGGTCAAGTGGCCACAGCCCGCTTTCCTGCATTGCTGCTACGATCCTGCCGGGAAGGAATCGGGAGGAAGGAATGTCACATTAATGCCAAAGAGAGTGGTCCGGGTTCGGGTTTTACCGCTGCACGGTAGCGTTGGCGTTCAATTAACAGCTCCCATCAATGAGAAGTCAATTAAGCGCTCAAGCCACGGTAAAGTGCCATTTCGAATTGGCCTGGCACGTTGTCGTGTTGGGGCTCCACTTTTCCACTCTCTCATTTCCTCTCTTCTCCCCCTCACCCCAGCACCAGAGTAAAGGATTTTCGATTATTGTCAGCTTAAAAATCAATTAATTTAGTTTATTTTCCCAATCAACCGAGCGACACTTGCGACTGCCAAAGCAACCGCTTTTGCTGCCGTTCGGTTGCTTTTATTGTTATTTTTCCACTGCCATTGGCCAAAACGGCAGTTGAGGTCGATTTTCTGTGCCTTTTTTTTCTTCGTCTTTAATTTCGATGTTTCTCATTTCCTAACCCCAATTCGCGTTATCGTTCTGGCTAACGTTGCCTTCCCATTTTCTTTTGCAGTGTCTGATCCTAACGTTGGCAAAGGCAACACACAAAGATAACCGAGGTGGCTCAAATGAAACCCTAAGCACTTGGTCACCGTCGGGCGTGGATCTGGAGGATGAAGATGACGAGGAGGTACAGGTAAGCATATTGTTCGGAAAAGTAGACTCAATTGTAGATAAAACAGAAAATCGGGTGGGGAAAATCGTTTTCACTACGTATTTCCAGTACGTTTCAGCCAAGAGATTCGGATTGGAAATACACCAATTTACCTCTGAGTTGAGATGCAATTAGGCCATTTCTCCATAGTATAAGCGGTTTTTTTTCTGACCATTTAGTTTTGGATTATCTTGACACTAGGCATGTTCGTTCGATAACACTGCTAAGATAAAATAACAGCAAATTGAACGTTTTGTTTAAGTGGAAAATTCTTTCATCGTTTGAACGGTTTTAGCAGGCAATTAAGTTTACATATAAATCGTATTAAAATATAATTACAAATATAATCGAATTTTGAACACTTTTTGATAGAATCGTTAAATAAAATCAAACAAACATCTGATATTACTAATTTTCCCCCCCGATCATAAATCAACAAACCGATAAATCATCCAATAATCGAAGAGCAACGATCTGACGGTCAGCGCTGAATTCAATCGATTCGCTCAATGTTCGAGTTCTCGGGTTTTTATTTATTAAAGTCGCTCGTTCGCTTTTCGCTTATCGTAAGAATTTATGCTCGATTTACGACGGTTTTTTATTTTCCGTTTTTTTTTTCTTACAGAAACGAGCTAAAGCTCAAGGTTGGTCATCGTGGACGGAATGGTCAACCTGTTCGCGTTCGTGTGATGGTGGCGTTGCGTACCAGCTACGCCGGTGTCACGCACCCCACGGCTGCAAGGGTGATGCGGTGCGGTACAAAATTTGCAACATGCAGGTATGGACCTTCCTCTCCATCTTTATTCGCCCGGTCGGTTGTGTCGTGGTAGCCGAGGCGTGCATAATTGTAATTGAGCATAAATCCTCATTTTCATTTTTCGATTTTTCCCACCCACCCGTTTTTGCCTTTTCGTCCCCCGCAAAATGGTGTAGCCCTGTCCGGAGCAGCAAGATTTCCGCGCCCACCAGTGCTCGGCGTACGACGATGTGCCCTACGATGGTGCCCTGCTGAAGTGGACCCCACACTACGACTACTCGGAACCGTGTGCCCTCACCTGCCGGTAAGTGCTCGATTCTCTATTCCCGTTTTCCGACGGTTTTACGGTCGTTCGCTTTTCCCGGAATGGAAGTAGAGAAAAGAAGAAAAAAAAACATCGCACCACATGGACAGAAGCAAAGGAAAAACAGTTCGCGCGCATCGTAAGATCATAATTTTCCGACGAATTGTAACGTCTCCGTTACGGTGCGCGTGTTTACACGGGCGATGGAAAAGCTGCGAAAAAAAAGTGCGAACCAAGCGTCAGCAGCTCTGAGCTGCTGGAACCTAGACTTTTGTACTACTGCGGCATGGCAGAGCAAGTAAAAAAAAAGACAAAAATATAAACGATTCAGATTCTGCGAAAAAATGATGATGAAATTCAACAGTCTGCTCATAACTTGTAATACCAAGCATCAACAAAAGGCGCTTCAGTGTACGCGCCTTTACGGACGCGTGCAACACCATCCGCACGCGACGCAATTTTTACGATCCTTCAAATGTGTCAGCTTAAAATTGAGAAGCTTCATTGAATGTTCACAGTAACTGGATTGAACAACACATTGTTATACAAGCTGTTTATTATTTATAAAATATTGATGATACAAATTTGGAAGTAAAAATTTAAAACACATTTTACATCCCGAGTGCTATTGTTGTTGATCAAAGTTGTGTATATCTTAACAACTTTTTTCCTTTTCCATAATATCCTTCTTTTTCGCCATCTATCTCATCCTTGATCCTTCTCGCATTGACATAGCATTAACAAATTGTTTGAAAGATTAAAAGCGAATCATTTGATCCTGAACCCGGCTTCGGCCGGAAAGAAATTCCCGCTCGTCGTAATGCGCGCGTTCGGCTTAATTCAATCAAACTCAATCTTGCTAATTAACTTTTATCATCCTTCGACCTCCGTCCCCAAGCGGTAAGATATCCCAACGTGTGCAGCCATCTGGCAGGAATCAATTATTCTACATTGCTCCTCTCTTCGACCCTTAAGAGCAACGTGTTCGTTCTACCTTTTTTCGAATGGTATAGGTTGCTTTCCTTTGGTTAAAAATAGCCCAATACCACATCCCGGGACTAAAGCTAAATGGGAAACGGTTCGCGCAAGACTTTGGAATCTATCGATAACCCGGGTTGATAAAAGAGCATCGATCCTTCCAGGAAATTGGCGTAGAACATTCAATTCAATGCTTTCATACAAAACCCCAACTAACGTCTGAAGGTCCTCCTCCCTTCCCCCTCTGATTCTAGGCCACAGGGATCGAGAAATGCACCGATTTTGTGAAAATGGCTACCACCAACAGTGCCACATCAGCGAACTCTCCGTGCGATGATTTACGTTTCGGTTTAGTCGAGTTAAAGGAATACCCGCGAAAAAGACCATACGCTTCCGACGGCCCATACCTCTTTGCCCAAAATGTTGAAACTTTTTGAACTTACTCGATCAAAGACACTCGAATGCTTGAGCACTTGCCAGCGTCTTATCTTAAGCTCAACGTTCCAGGGCAATGATATATCGTTACCGGCTTGTTGTTTGGGTGGAGTACCTTTGAAGTGTGGAGGGGAAGCATTTGTCTGTTATTCGCATCCTTCTGATGGGCATGGCAAGCGAGCATCGATTAAGTCGATGGATCATACGTTGGAATGTGGCAAAGTTCGACAATTTTCCTCCACCTCTTTTTCCAGTCAACGAGATGCATGCACTATTCCGCGAAGAATGGCAGCCATTTCTGTTTTTTTGCCGACGAAGCTTCTACTGTGTAGTTAAAATAGTTTCATTACCTGTCCGCGAAGGTGTAGTAAGAAATCTCACATAAAATGTTTTGAGTGAACTTTAATTTAAATCTTTGCAAAACAATGAAGAGAAGAAATAACTCTAGAGCTGTCTTGAGGAGCTATCTACTTTAAACTTGCCCAAGAAGAAAGTAACTATCTCCATTTTTTTATAGTAAGTACTCCACCAATGAACGGTTACTGTCACTGTACCGAGTGCCAAAAACTATGCAAATGAGTTTAATCTCACCCTCGTACCGCATCACCGGGTTTGTACTCAAACTAACCTTAATTCAATGAAACTTTGTTTATTTCAATGAACCGGACCATCAGTGTGTTGATCTTGGGCAGCAAACTTTGGTCAATCTTTACCTCATCGTTGAAACCACTGCTAAATTCTCTTCTCCACCGCTTTGATGGCGTACAACACAAGGTAAAACCCAAAAACCCCAAAAACCGAATCGCCCATTGCAACATCATTAAAGTGCAGTTCTTCGACTTTGGTGACGACGAACTAATGAATTTACTTTCAGCAAATGCAAGTTTGATGCTTCTCTTGTTTAATCTCGCACAAACCATCTTCCATCGTGGTACGATCGTGATAAAGCTTTTTACGCTTGTTTCGACAAAGTTTATCGGGAGCACAGGCCCCATTCCGTTCTTCAGACGGCTTACACCTGGGTCAGGCTTGACTGGGCATCTATAAATCCACCCACGTTGCATGGGACAGACAAATCCGACTAATGCACACAGAGCAGCCAAGAAGAGGAAAGAAACAACGACGACCAAGAGCATTCCAACTGAATCCTTCTCGAACCCGTTGCTCAACTGCATTCCGCTTCGATTGCAGCTTTAACAACTTTTTCTTACTGGTTTTGTTCAATTCGTTACAGGGGCCGACCACAGCACCTGCTGGAGGATATGCCCGATTCGGCCGGTGCTAGCGAATCCTTTCCCATCAGTGACGACGAACCGAGCGTCATCGTGCAGCTTTCCAATCGAGTGCAGGACGGTACCAGATGTCGTCCGGGCAGTCTCGACATGTGCATCCAGGGAAAGTGTCAGGTAAATGCAAAGATCTTCTTACCCTCCTTCGGTTTGTTTCTCGTTTCACCTATCTACCTTATCGGATTTCGGGCTGATCATCTTTTAGTCTTTCACGATTTTTGTAAAAAGGAAAAACTATCTACGGACTACTGACTTCTTATGCTCTACTTCGAACAACAGAGAGAAAGAGAGAGAGAGAGAGAGAGAGAGAGAGAGAGAGAGAGAGCGCGCTAGTGGAGAAGAAAACTGACAAAGCTGAGCTGAGCGACAGATTTACAACAGTTTCTTCAGTTCTTTAGCTTAAAAAGTTGTTCCATTCCATCGCTTCGTTCCTCGGTTCATGAATCCCAACCGACGGTTGGATGTGAGGCAAAGCTGGTACTACAGGCTTTTCTGTGGCAAAACTTGCCACAACTTTCATTTCCACTTTTTGGTGTATGGAGCTAAAAAGCCTGCCAAGCCTGCCACCTTTGGCACAGTTTCCCTTCCCAACCGATCATTGACGCTACGGTCAATAATTTCCACGGCCGTTGGTTTCGATATTGTGTTGCATACATTGTGTTGCAGGCGTATACAGTTTCCATACCGACGCCACAACTTTAGGGCACTCAGTCCTTCACTCGTTGCTCTATTGTGCTGTCCAAGTGGTTGTAAGGAGGTTCAAACCATGGTGTAAAGTTTTTCGATTAATGCACGAAAATGTCTCGCTTGGTGTTACCCGGGTCCGGGTGTAATGTTCGGATGGAAAGTCGATTGTTGTGGCGAATGCCTAAAGATGTAACCATCGAGACTTTCCATCCGGTAATTGTCGGTTCCTATCACGATGAAATGTTTGATTTACATGCCAGTGATCGTGTAGACGATGGTCATGATGATGATGGTGACACTTGATTTCAGCTTCACCTTGGTCTCCGCTTTAGGAGAGTCTTGGTTGACCGAGCAACAAAAAGCTTCCGGCAGTCTTTCCTTTAAAAACATATTGCACTTACAGTTCCGGCTATACGTGTGTCGGACTATACGACCTCTTCTTCGGACCACATGAAAGCTAACCGTAGCAAAAGACGCAACCGGAGCAAAAGAAAATTCGTCCCAAAATGTCTACGACGACGATGTGACGATGAGTGTGCGAACCGAAAAAAGAAGTAAAAGCCCCAATTGGAAACCATTCGGGTGGTGTGGCTTTCCATTCAATATCGACTGTGAATCGTGGCAAAATGCAAGAACCTTTTTATAGCATTCGATACGATTCGGTTCATCGTTCTTTGTTGGTTTGCCTTTCTACTACTGCAGAGTGATAGTTTTTCCTTGGCTAACCACAAAATGAAACACCAAACCAAGAGGTGATGACGATATGTGCAAAACGCTCGACTGATTCTAATAGAACTTCCACACGGTGTTCTACCCTTTTTGCAAGATGCCATGTAACAAGCAATCGTACAACTTTAGGTGTCGTCTGTCCGGCCAACAATGCCACACTCACACGTGCACCTTAGTTGCACGGTGCAATGCTTGGTGAGACATATTGTACTTATCAGCAACACCAGCTGTCTTGGTGTTTTTCATCTTTCTCCACTGTTCCATTCATTCCATTCTGCCAACGTACAGGACACGCTGGGTACGTAATCCTTACCTTACCGTGGGTAGTGTATAACAAGATTGTGACTTCTGACCAAAAAAAAAACCCCAAAGTGTAAAAGTCAAACCCATGCAATCGTTGGTTCATGACCCAATTACACCAAATTGGAATGGACAGAATTCTAAATGGCTCACTGCATCTAGCGTGTTGGTGTGGGGTTGTGTGGTTTAAAGCTTTCAATTGTAAAGCTAGCTACCGTAAAACGGTAGCAACGCGCTAATTGACTTTGATTACAAACTAAAAAGATGATACTAATTAATTGATTCGGAAAATTACTTAGTGGCTATGCAACTTAAGTTATTATTAAGTTGTAATTATCTGATCTTAATGTTTAAAGGAGGGTTATTAAATTAAATTAGAGCAAACTTAAATTATATTTTCTTACTTCCAAGTTGCTTTCCAAGTTGTTCCAAGCTCCAACAAACTAGTTTGTAGCGGGACATGAGACGCTTGACATTATCGTCAAAACTCTTCAAACAAATAGCGTAATCGCATACTAAACTCGTCGAGCATACAGTGTAAACAGCTTGAGTAGAATAGTGCGAAAAAACGTAAGGCATTTACTATTATTTACTACACTTAAAATTGAGGGAAAAAACTCCAATCCTAAAACATTTTCTACAGGAAAATAAAGTATTTGTTTGTGGAACTAAACTAGCCCATAAACGCATGGAATTGGTTGCGTGTATTTGCTATTTAATAAAACCAAAATATCCATGAAGCAGCAGCGTGATACACAACAGCAGTAACCAACATTTTATTCCCTCTCCTTGTCTGTACTGCCCAATAAAATTGACTACTTGCATATGGAACTATAGTAACGAGTGGGCCACAAAAAAATAGCTGTTAAACTCTTGGATAAACTACGACTGCTATGCATTTGACGCTTTTTTGTTGATCCTGATAGCTTTTTTTTTGTTCGAGCCTCACTCGAGCCTCAACTCTTCGGAAGCATTCGGTTGGATGTATATGATGCAAATAGGGCGGACCCATAAAATATGGACGCAACTTTACGGCACTGAATATGTTACGAGGTTTTTTGCTACCAGAGAGTGGAGCCATTGCATGGATTCCTTCTTGTTGTTTCCCTCCTCCTGTTACAAACACATCAACACACTGGAAAGTTCCGTCTGTTTTTGCTGGTGGAATTAGATTGTGGTTTTTTGTCTTTTTTGAAGGGGGGTTCTTCTCGCTGAACCTTGCTTAACTGGTGTAGAAATCTTCACAACCAAAACAATCACATCACTGGCAATATGGCCTAGGCAAGCGGGATAATACATTGTTGGGTAAAAAGGCCCCACACTAAACACTACATTTCTCCATATTTTATTCCCATCCAAGGTCGAGCCTCATTGGCGCATCTGAATGGTGGCATTTACTGTCAGACACTGGAACCGGAAAAGGTCGGAGTTTTGTGTGAATTTTAGCCCACGGGGGAAAACGTAATTTTCCCATCGGCCAAAAAGACTGTTGGGATATTTTCCATTACTTTCTTTTACAACTGAAACAGGGGAAAAAACGGGCTGTTAGAAATAGTTCAAACAGTAACGATTCTTGCGAACACAGAGATAAGAGGTACCCCACACTATCCAGCGTAGCAGGGCTCACCAAGGCGATAATAATTTTGCTAAAGCGTAGATAAACCCATGCGCTGATGAGATCAACGGCATGAGGATGAGCACCACAAAACCTCTGGGCAGAAATAGATGAAACGCTTCGTAATAGCTACTTGCCCTTCGTTTCGCCAAGATGCTCTTCAACTTTCCATCCCTTTCTGGGAGCATCGGTTCGGAAATCTTTGCTATCTGCTGGCATCGTAAGATAGGTGAACGGGTTCTAATAGAAGAGATTGTACCTTCAGTGCTAGCTCGTACGCTATACATTCGGTTTCCAGTGAAACAAAAGCCATCAAGAAGGCATAACCGAAACGTACCATTCCGAATGCTACGCCGAAATTGGATGATAATTGGGGTGAAATTAAATTTGGCAATAATTTATTACAACTCACGATGCGAATAGTTTTCGGAAGATGTGGTGCTTTAAGGAAATAGTACTGCAAAAGATTGAAGTCGGTGTAGATGTGGTCTATTTGCCTTTTGCCTGCTTATACTAAGGGTACTCCCAAGATTCCACAACGTTCCACTCTGTCAATATTATCATCAATTTCACCAAATTTGAGCAATGGTTTTAGCACTCGTCGCTTCTTTGTCGCATCGTCCCAATACTCGGAAACAAGGCCTTCATGCCTTCATTTGAATATAGATTTGATTACACACTGAGAGAGAAACTCTGCTTGAAGATGAGGATGGTCTATTCTATTTGACCTCACACATTTTCCCATTCTTCGCTCGGTCATGAGCGGCACGACAAGGAACGGACAAAAAAAAAGAAAATGATGCTACGAACGAAAGCTCCACTCTAGTACGAATATCTCTAAGCATCTACTTGCCCAAAAAAACGCCAGAACGAGATGCTGGTAGCGATGTACTGTTGGAGATTGCTGGGTGGAGATTGAATCATTAAACGATTAGACCACATGCCTCGGGTGCACCGGAAAAAAAGGTCAAACGCATAAAGACCAATACCGTACGGACGTTGTCCTGAACAACGAACCGGAAGATGACACCCATGCTGCTGCTGGTGCTGGTGGTGCTGACCTAAGGCTTGTCGGGCTGTACGAAAACAGATTGTCCATTATCAGTTTCAGGATCAAGTGGTACGGCCTCTTCAAGTAGTAGCCTTTTTCTTGTCGTTGCTGAAGCCAACCAATGAAGCGAGACGGAACTAAAACAAATCCATTCAATCGGTGCTAGAACATCCTCTCCTCCTCTTGGGGGAGAGACGGTGCAGGGGTGGTTACGTGGTTTAATGGGAAGGAAACCCGTCGCCCTACGGTCTATGATTACATGATTGTTATTGGGCCTGCCTGATCGAATATGCGTCCAAAACAAATGGCAACCCTCAATGATTGATCGATTCTTGGGTTTCGGTGTGTACCGAACGATGAATAAACCTCCGAACCTCCGAACTCTTGGTTCTTCCGGGGGTAATGAAGGTTCTTGCAGCGGGTCGAGAGTCGTTTCTGTTTCCGTCTGTGGTACGCATATCCACAATGTTTAGGCTTTATCGAGAACCACAGCCCCATCGGAACGGTTTCACACACAAACACACGAAAAGCACTTCCCTCTATAACGGCGTGTCTTTATGTAACATTATACAGCTAATAAAACGTCTCGATGAATTATTAATACAACAACTATTATTTAAAAAAAAGAACGATCCCATTAAATGGGGTGGGAATTTTACTTTCCACAAACACCCCACCGAATGGAATGAGTTGGCCCCTTTTTGTTGTTGTTGTTGGTTCGCTCTCTTTCTCTCTTCGCCATCGAACCGGTAATTTGTATTCGTTTTTTAATGACGCACAAATTAGTGGAATTGCGTACGTTGGTTCACGTTTGGCGAAGGTTTTGCGACCACAGTATCGGCACGAAAGTAACTTCTTTGCCTGGTACTATGAAAAAAAAACATACGCTACATGTGAAGGAAACTCTTGCCAGGGGAAAGGAGTCCCTCTACGACTGGAGGTTTGGAAAAAAGAAAATTAGAAAACAAATGTAGCATAAATACATCCGAATGAGCTATGATAATATGGCTTTCGTTTTGATTTTAATGGCTACTTTTTTGTTGTTTCTGTGCAGGTTTGAATGTTCGATCGTGCGAGAGCTAAAATTAAACCCATTTTTTGGAATTATTTAAATTACAAAAATAAACCAAACAATATGATGTAAAGTTTTATGACAATCTTCTTCTATTCTAAATTCATTCTTTGAGTTTTCAGTTGGGCTGAAATGTATCAAGACATATTTAGAAATCTTTTCTGTTTCTTAATACTTTCACAAGTTGAGATCAATTCTGTTCTCTCTCTTTCTCTTTTCCCCTCATTCTTTCCATTAACACACAGAATCCTTTGCATTGCAGTTGTTTGTGTTTTGAACGGAATCGATTTCAACTTGTAAAATTTCTTTAAAGTGTTATTCAAAATCTACTATGACAAATTGGAGATCTTGATCTTGATCTTCAGAATAATCCAGAGATGACTTAAAATATGCCTTTGCTTGTAACTTTTAATAATTTTAAATGAAGAGCTTACCCTCTCTTGATTATAGATAGGACAGCATACAAAACCAGTTAATGTTAACTCACTACCGAACGATAATGATTTCAGGAGTTTTCCCAATCACATCACCTAATCCTGTCATTTGCTTATCTCCGCAGTAATTACACTACTACTACCGAACAATATTTCCATTTTAACCTTCAATAAACTTTGCACCAAATGGCAGCAACTGGTTAGCTGTTTTCTCTCCCCAAAGGAGGATGTGGTTTATTTTTGTACATTGAAATCCCGTGTTAAACCCTGCTTTCGGTATAAAAGCGGTCTAAAAAATCAACCAACTTTTAACTAGATCTCCGACTGGTGGAACGGGATTTCTGTGTTGTTCCTTTCGCAAGGCATGTTTGCTTGCGTTTGCATGTACCTATATCGGCGCAAGGCACATTGTGCGCTGCGTGTGTTTATCAGTGAAAATTGGAAAACTTGGCTGGTAAATATTTGATGCGCAAAATTTTCCACACTTCATTTGAATTCACTCCCGCCCCGAAGCGTTATGATGCTGATGCGGTTCAGCGGAATGGTGGACCTTAATCCTTGCAGCAACAGCTTTTTATAGAATGAAAACTTCATGATAAGCTGTGTTACACAAAAAAATTAACGCTTTTAAAATGGAGACTGTTACACTTCACTTTAAATGGTACATAATTTAGCAAGTGAAAACAAAACGAAAAAAATAGCTTTTCATAAATATATTTAAAAAAACAACAAAACTGCTTAAAGTCACCAGATAAATTAAATTCATGAACAGACACATTCCTCAAGTCGTGCACATGGATCGACATGTCTCGTGTGTACGACATTGAACTTTTTCTTCTTCGCATATAATCGTTTCCAATCGCACTTAATAAAACACTTGGCCAGCATCCGCGTTGGCGCCTGGGGAAAAATTAACGGAAAAGCTTTCGTTTCCCGCCCCCAACCCTCTCCGGCGGCAAAGATTTTACGGGAAAAATCACGGTCACGACATGTCGATCCCCATTTAGCCGTGTGAGTAACAGTGGAAAACTTTCCACCCCTGGCAGGCACAAAGTGCGTCATTATTTGCCAAATAAAACAACTCCCACTCGGTGCAATTCCTTCGTGTCTTAAAACGTCACGCCGTTTGGCAGATCACATTTTGGGCGGATTGACAAGGTTGTGTGTGTGTGCGCGTATGTGTTTTTGTCTTGCCTTTACTCTTACTTCTTTCTCTGCTAACCACCCAAAAGGAAAAGCAAGCAAAAGGATGTGGGATTCGGTTCGGATCCACTTGATACGAAATCCGTTTTTCTTTCGTCTGCGTCACAAGCAAACGCATGAACGCACGATTCTACGGAAAATGCACGATTACGACCGGGAACGCGGAAGTTGGCGATGGTTTTTTTTTGAGTAATTTACTGGAAAACTTTTCCTTTCCATCTGTCCTACTGTTCACCCGTCGCCCTTTCCTCCCCTGCCCCGGTGAAAGATTGCGTGGAAAAACAAACACGGAACGTGCCGCAGCCAAAGTCGCTCCCGGGCACAAATGAAATCGAGCGGCGAAAGAGCTTTACCAGCGTGCCAAGGTTTCGTTCATGATGCTTCACGTAAAAGAAAACTTACTGGGAAAAAGTTTTGTAACGGGATAGGGAACCCCGACCCGACGGTGGCTCCTTGGCACTCCAACATGAGTGCCATGATACAACACCTTGAAAAAGTGCAATTTATTTATTTTATTTCCATCATGTTTTCACCTTCACGCTCTCACACGCATCTGTGGATGCGTTCCCTTCCGTGAAGCTAGCTTTTGTTTAGTCTCGAACCTCTCGAACAAACATTTGCCCAATGTTCTTCCAATCGCACATTTGGCTTTTGGGGATGGGGAAGGGGGAAAAAAGTTTTCCCCCACCTTGTTGCCTGTCCGTATTCCTTTTTTCCCTTTTTTTTCGATCATCATCAGCTTTGTCCCAGTGCCCGTTACCATTACCCGGGCCTCGTTTTTATGCAATGAATATTTAAACACCGCACCGGAAACCACGGTCAAACAAGTGCTCTTGGGTTCGCAAGAGGTGGGTGTGATTGGGGAAAGCACTGATGGCGAGTGGTTTACTCGTTGTTCGGAATTGAATTAAAGCATTGATTTCGGTTATTCCTCCACTTTCCTCACATACCTGCTGCACTGTTTGTTTAGCTTTATTTTCTGTGTTGTTTTCCATTTCCTATTTTGCGTCCACGCATTATTGGGCAGCCAATGGAAATTATTGAATTTTCCTTTTATTTTCCTGTTATGAAGTAAAATAGCAACAATTGTTTGAGCGGTTCCGGCAAAATGAGATACTGCAGTGTGTTAGAAATACTCGAAACATTCGAATAAATTAGGAGGAAATGTGGAAATTAAATGCAAAATCAATAGAAGTGCTTTCAATTCCACTCAACATTTTGTCGATGAGTGAAAAGTTCTGATATAAAGAAAGCCACACACACAGAAGCTAAAAATTTTCAATTTATATTTTTCAATGAATTTATTTTTCAATGAATCTTAATAACAAAACTTTATATCTAGAATTGATATCTACAACACTCTTATATCAGAAATGTGTAAACAAGGATATAAGTTTAAAACGCTTAAATGCGTCTTATTTACCCCGCAAAAAAGAGAAATGCATTTCATAGCTTCATTGCAAAAGCTCTCAAGGTTTCTCGACCTTCGACATGCGAATACATCAAACGCGTTTACAAAATATTATCCCCGTACGTTCCACACCCTACAAGGAGACAAAAAGTAAAAGTTCAAATATTCATGATTTTGATATGCATTGATTGATGCTCCATTCCTTAGGGTACATGCAAATTTACTTTCCGGACCATACATTAGCAAACACCACCAGCGTTGTTCCCTATTCCCGCCACCGTGTTCACCCATCCCCGGCCCCAAAAGTCAATTTCTATGTAGCCGGTGTAGTCAGTAGCAAGAGTTTTGTCCGCCCCGAAGGAATCACAAAAACCGCACACTAATGCACACCCATTACATCATGCGGACTGATGAAGTAGAATATGCAGCGCACAAGTCACTGCTGTCACTCAAAAGTTCATCTTCAAGCTTGCAGCTGCGTGCCTCGTACTGGGTGCTCCCTGTCTCTAAATACCTTTTTCACCGGTGTGACATATGCCGGCCAAAGTCGCGTCTAACGCTACGAAACGGAAAGAGGAACACACACCGAACCGAGCGCAAATCCAATGTCACCTGCGGCGTAAGCCGACTCGAGCCAATTTGGAGCATCGGCAACTATGGAGCACTACTACATAGTTCAACCTTTGGGTGGGGAGAGTTTCTCTGACATGCTTTTCGTATGGATGCTGATGGTAACACTACGGCACTAAGTGTTTCCTTCAATAATCATCAACTTCCACTTCCGTGTGGCGTACGGAGCTTACTGTGTACCGAAGAACCCGTACCTGATTTATCCTGGGTGACATGAATTTTTCATCGACTCTTTTGCCATTCACCATTGCACGGCATCAGTTTGGGAATGAAGCTGATGGCATCTTTTACCTTGTACCTAGTGTTGTTTCACCAAAATCACATCTTCTTCGTATAATTTCCTCGTTCGGATGGAAGCAAGTAGTGATTGTGTTCGGATTTTTCGCGTTAAAAGTTTCGCTTATTCGGTTTCTCTATCTTACCGGTCGATGTTTTACCACTTCTTCCTTTTACAGCGCGTTGGATGCGACCTAAAGATTGGCTCTACGAAGAAGATCGATGTGTGCGGCGTCTGTGGTGGCGATGGAACGTCCTGTACGCAACCACTCTACCAGTGGGAAATAGCACCGATGTCACTATGTTCCGTAACCTGCGGCGGTGGTAAGTATCTTGGACTGTATCTTGGCGAAGGTGCAACCGATGTGACCTGGTATGATCCTGATTGAATGTTGTTTGCTTGTGGAAAGCCTTGCCACAACAAAACAGAGAAATGTGAGCTGTTTGGGTATCTGTTTCCTATACCATTTGCAACGTTCAATTTGGTACGTCAGTTGGAATGAATGTCTTCATTAGAGCGTTGGCTTTCCGGCATCAAAACCTCATCTTGATTTTTCTATTAATCTTTAATCCGCAACATTTTTTCTAATAATATTAATTCACCATACATAGATCTGTTTTTTGGTTTTTAAAAATTTTATGAAGAAACGTGATTATTCGTAATAACTTGCAATATTCAGTACATTGATTTTCCCCTCACAAAACAAGAACATCTCAAAACCGTGTCAACCACAGTGAGAGTATTTGTCTTTCTTATACCAAAGAAATTGTCTCAACGACAGCATCCGTCAAAAGCTGTCTCAGTATCATATGTTCCAGGCATAAGCTCACTTCGTCACCCGTCCAACCTGTCTCCTGACTCCATCATCCTGTTTCATGATGTATACAAAAACCTACACGCCAATAGAAACACAGACTCGGTGCCTAACAGACAGTGCAAACGCACACGATTTTCCACCGCCTTTTCTATCCTGTCACAACGCTGCCGAGATTACGTTGTCAAGTAAAATAATGATCCATTCGATTGATGGCATTTCTTCTTTTCCCGGAACGCATCTTGGGAATCGGGTGTTTTCCATGCCCAATCCATCGATATGTTTCTGAGCTGTTAAAGCAAACCGATTGCCGGTAGGCGTAAAGCTTTGATCCAGCCCTTCCCTCTACAAAAAAACACACTTTTCCCAATACGAACAAAAGCTGTGTGGAAACCACAGCCACAAGGAAGAATCAAAAAGGCTTAAGATATTAGACTAAAAATAACACGAAAATGGTGTTTTGCGCATGAAATTCAATCGCTTCGAATGGCGATAGAGACATGGAAGGATCAAAGGCACAAAACGGAAATTAAAACCAAAATATCATCCTTTCATCCCATCCCACACGGGGTTTTGTCTGCGCTGGGCGTTGCGGTTGTTACACGTTCCTTTGAAGGCACGTGAAGTTTAGGCATGAAATAATGATAAAGAATCTTCCCAGGAAGCAATGGGAAATAATTCCACCAGCCATGATGGCAGCAAGCTGTTTCCAAACAGGATCGCTTATCGCTGTAGATGATAGGAGGAACTGTTTCGGTACAATCGCAAACAATCTAATTTTATTCGATTCGATCGCATCTCAATTGATGGGTTATATTTTAAGCGATATTTTAAACCTTTTTAACATCTTCACTTTGCAGGATACAAAATGGCCATGCCAACGTGCCGGAATCGAGTGACCGGTGTAGATGTGGAAGAGTCACTGTGCAATGCTTCTTCGCGTCCGGAACCCACCGTAGTGCAATGCAATACCCATCTCTGTCCCCCGAAGTAAGTAAAGGCATAAATTAATCCTGAACCGAAAAGCCTTTATCTTCGATGTCTACCACTTTAATGCGTTTTACTCCCTTTCCGAAACAGATGGGTGACGGATGACTGGCGACCATGCTCCAAACACTGCGGTGGAGGCATTCGAGAGCGAGTGGTAGCTTGTGCGGAGGAAAGCAATGGCGCCAAGAACAAAGTACCGGACGAGGCTTGCCGGGGAGTGAGACCGAAAAATCAAGAACCGTGCAATGTTCAGGAGTGCCCAAAGTGGGTCGTCGGCGAATGGAGTGGGGTAAGTACTATTCTGGAAAAAAACTGCTAAATAAGGACAGTTTCTTGGAATGATGAAGATATGGAAGAATTAGCAAAATACCCTTAAAATTCAAGGTTTTTTGAACACATGTCTATTTTGGTAATTTTCCATTACTTCAGTATTTTTTTTAAATATCATACACAGACGCACATAAAACTGTAACACACTAAAAATTAGTAAAAAATAAACATGTCCCCAAACTTTTATTCTTCTGAAGTTCCAATACTCCACTTGGTTCACTTCTCTGATTTCTGCGGGCTCCGGAGGCTATATTCATTTTATTGCCTCCCGTTGTAACGAATGCACTAGCGCACTTCCATTTGACGAAACGCAACCATAAACACCACCATTCTTCGAATAATTAGCCATAAATCGTAGCCTCATCCCGTTTACGATGCCAACCCATTTTCGCTAACCAGCCAGACACTCGGCAATCTATCTCGCCAGGGTCTTTGCAACCAGGGCCGAATGCGTATACCGGGCTGCCAACCATTGCATTCATCTCATTCAATCCGGTCCAAATTTATCATTCACATTGCTTTCGGAAAAGGGATATAATGATGGCGTTCGGTGCCACCGCTATGTAGCCGTCGGCGCGATCCGCATTTCGGAAGGGGGGAAATTGTTTTACTGAAGAACTGTTTTACGGTGCTGGAAAATTTTGGCTTCCAACCGATGGGCAATGCAGTGCCTGTGCGAAGTGTTTCCATTCGATCGCTTTATGATGATGATATGCAGCTGTGTTGTATAATGGCATGTTTAATGTCCCTACACAATGGACACAAAACCCATCAATAATGGACGAGAAACCCATTCAAGTGCGCAGCAATTAGTAGTGGCGTTATTGTACTCGCTGCTACGGTGTCAGTTCCGCACGAGAACGAGATTGAGCTTGAAGTGTACCATATAAACCTTGAAGATCGGTAGCCGTTTTTGGGGGAAAATGGTACAAACAATCGAATCAGGATGAAAAGCACCATCTGTAAAGCAGAAAATTGGACCACTTTTTCTGTAAGCAAATGTTTCGCAGACAAGCATGTTCCTTTCCCAAATGACGCTAGAGCAGTTACACGTTCGTGCAGGTTCGTGCGATCCACCATGTAGTCAAAACACCAAGAACGATTTCTCCTGAACATTGATGTGCTTTTTACCACCTGCTGTAAACAAAAACAGAACATCCAGCACTTCTGTTGCCGTTCTCGTGTGGCAGCATTTCCTACCTTCAAACGATGCAACGTTACATTCTAGCAACGATTTGTTCCGTCTTGGGCGAGGAACGGAGCAGAGTTCGTATTTCCGACGCAAAGCTTTGTTGTACGTTGCCTCGATAGCTTTGTAACTAGGCGCAGCTGGATCCTTCCTGAACCGCACCACATGAAACGTTTGACAAAAGGTTACACGCGGTGATGGTGCACTTTCTAAACCACTGAAATGTAATTCAAAAAAGGGTGAAATGCTGCATCTGTATGTTGTATCCGCATCATGTCGGACATGTTTGTTATGCGTTTCAACCGAATATTACACAAAGCCTATGATTGTTTTTATTTTCTTAAGAACTATTAGTATTAGTACAACTCTTAATATTGTCTAAAGCTGAAGCCTTATAAATCTAAATTCAACTTTAGATATCTTGTTATACACTTAACAATGATTTTCCATTTCTGTAATTGCCGTTGAAGTATGAACGCTTTGAAAATAAAAGCATGAAAACTATCTAAATTCATCGTAACGATGGTTAAACTGACCACCAAAGAATTATATCAGCAATTAATTGGATAAAATGCATATCGATCTCAATCCTACTCATCCAGTACTGTAACGAAACAAATATATTTTCCAATCAAGTTTGTCACAATATAATGTTCAACTTTTGTAAAAAAAAAACTTCTTCACCCAATATAATTTACTAGCCTTCAATGTAGAGCATTAAGCAATAACATTAATATTGCACACAACGATCAACATTCTCGGCCTCCCCTCGCTGTATCGCAAACAAATTACCATGGAAAACAACGACGAACAACACAAATCATCGCTGCAGTCTCTCGCCCTCCCGCAGCACTACGGGAAACACAAATATGTTCCCGTTTTCCCATGTGCAATATTCTCATGCTACTGTTTGGACAGTGCCGATTCCCCAAAACCCTCCAGACATTTACATTCGATACGTACAAACTTGCTTGCCAACAACATAATGCCGCCACTTGCAATTGATGATGGTGTCTTTGCTGGGTGGTGAGTACGCACGCCCAACCTTTCAGCAGCAGCAGTAGCAGCACCAAATCATTTACGCTCACACAACGACACCGGGCAAGATCAAGAAAACAGCCGCAAAACGAATGGACACATCGAACCGAACATGATCGAGTGGGTGCTTATGGTAACAACAGTCGTAAAATGGCCGTCTTTATGGCTCTATTTAAATTTGCCGACTGTGAATTTATTACCTAGCCCCCCCCCACCCCAAACCACAAACACACACATACCAAATGTGGGACGAAATCATCCATCGTCTTATCGCTGAAACGAATTGTAAGAACAATTCGCCTCACACGAGTGTCCTGGCGCGTATTGGGCGCACATTTTACGCGTAGGCCCCAGCTGCTGCGTCCCACTCAAAATTTGCTGCTGATCGTTTTTTCTTGTCGCAGTTTACGTTTGTTTGTTTGGACATTTTATTATTTTATATTCGATTGCTCATTGCTACAAACGGGAAGCCGCGTGAATAGCCGCAGGCACCACTTGCGTATGTTTGAGAAAATTTATTGATTTATTAGGCAGGCGCGTGTTGTCGTATGACGCGTGTTACCATTTCCTTTGCTCTACAGCATACTTTTCTCGTCCCTTCATTTATATCACCAATAAGTTATATTAAACGAAGAAGAAATCTATAGCCACACACACACACATACGCCCATGGTCAAAAATCTTCAAGTGCGAACTATTGCTGTCGTAAAATCATTCGATGTTAGTATTTCTAGGTTTGTGGGATTTTATTACCCACTATTCGAATCGAATTTTCCAAACAGCACTGCCCACGCACACGGCACGTGGTCACAAAATGTCAATTAGCTTAATCGAGACCAAATTAAACGTATTTTCCAAGACAAAACGTGTGCGCCCGCGTGTTCCCGGAATGTGTGTTCATTTTCCTTTTCTTCCCCCCTTTTCATCCATTTTCCAGTGTTCCGTATCGTGCGGTAGCGGTATTCAGGTGCGCAGTGTCGAGTGTATGGACACGAATGGTCATTACAGTGCGCAGTGTGATCCGGGAGCGAAACCAGTTACCGGGCAGCCATGCACTACGGGTATCATCTGTAATGCGGGTTCGGTTTCGTCCGGATTGAGCAATGGTGGCGGTTCCATTACGGGCACAACGGTTTCAGGCAGTTCCAATGCTGGCATCATTGCGGTACCACCCTCGTCGGCGTCCGATTTTGATGCGGTGGCGATGGGCGTTGATGGGGAAGCTGAGCGGGCAAGCATTTCTGCCATGATGAAGGAGAAGGCGGCGATGCATCATGAGCGCGATCCAACGCTGATGACGTACAACGATCAGCCGTACTACGCGCAACCGTTGCGTCAGGATCGGTTACCCAAGGCGGAGAAAATTGTTTCCCAGCGGGTGCCCAGCGAAGCCACGTAAGTACCATCAAAAGTAATCGCATTCTATTCTAGCATCTAATGAGTGTGCATGTACATCATCGTGATTGCGAATGAATTTATGTTGGGATAGAGTTACTATAAGACTTATATTTCATCCAGATGCATGAACATTTAATGATTTTTTTTCTTGACCTCGTTATGTATAAATCTTCCTTATGAATTTCAAAGAATTTTATAACAACTTAGAAAAAATCATTTTTACCCTGTGAAATCATGAAGTACCAGGCGTCTCCATTTCTGAAATTTCGTTTTGTTACTAAATAATTTCTACGATAACAGTTATTTAAGTAATAAATTAAACATGTAGTTTTATCAAAGTTTAAAGGGGATCATCTGTAACTAAAGCTTTTTAAACTGTAAAAAAATCCACAATCCGTCCCCCCGTCAATACATGCTTAGCAGTTGTAGCGCTTGCAAACCACAATCAACAACATACACCAATTTATGAAATGTTGCTACATTACTGAAAAAATAGCTAAGGCTATAGCCTTAGAAATTTTCAAATTTTTACAATTTTTTTATTTTTTTTTAACATGTTTCATTCTTATTTTATTTTAAGTATTATTTGAGAGAAAAGAAACCTATTTCAACTACTATGCATTAAATTTTTAAAAAATTTCTAAATTACTCAAAAAAAGCTATGGCCATAGCCTAAGGACATTTTCAAATTTATAGAATTTTTTAATTTTTTTAATTTTTTTTATTTTATTTTTTATTTAAAACAATATTTGAGTGAAAAGAAACACATTGCAACCAATTGGCAGTAAAATAAATCAATTTAATTTTTTTTGCAAAATTTCTCGAAAAAATGGCAAGGGGTAAGCCTTATGAAATTTTCGAGTTGAAAATTTTTTTAAAATTTTTTTCTGATTTTTTATTATTTTTCTAATTTAAAGCATTATTTGAGTGAAAAGAAACACATTGCAACAAATTCGCATTAAAATAAATCATTTTTTTTAATTTTGCTGAATTGCTCAAAAATGAGAAAAATTTTATATTTTATCAAACAGGGTAAGGAACTTGGTTCCTCGAATAACTTCCGGCACGGACACCTGAGAGCATGGCTGTTCAAGAAGAAAATGTAGCCATTAGTGTCATCTATCGACCACATGTTAAAGATTGGCGATCCGTTGGATACCGACCGAGTTATAGGCAAAACTTGGTGCAAAAATGAGGAAAATTTTAACTTTTCTCAAACAGGGTAACGAACTTGGTTCCTCGAATAACTTCCGGCACGGACACCTGAGAGCATGGCTACCCATGAAGAAAATGTAGCCATTAGTGCCATCTATCAACCACAAGTTAAAGATTGGCAATCCGTTGGATACCGACCGAGTTATAGGCAAAACTTGGTGCAAAAATGAGCCCTAGCAAATTTTAATTTTTTTGATTTTTTCGATTTTTTTATTATTTTTCACTCTTTTTTTTTATTTAAATCATTACTTGAGTGAAAAGAAACACATTGCAACCAATTGGCATTAAAATAAATCAATTTCTTTTTTTTTGCAAAATTTCCCAAAAAAACGTAAGGGGTAAGCCTTATGAAATTTTCGAGTTGAATTTTTTTTTAAATTTTTTTCTGATTTTTTATTATTTTTCTAATTTAAAGCATTATTTGAGTGAAAAGAAACACATTGCAACAAATTCGCATTAAAAAAAATCAATTTTTTAAATTTTGCTAAATTACTCAAAAAAATGTAAGGCTATAGCCTTAGGAAATTTTTAGATGTTTAGAATTTTTCTATTTTGTTATTATTTTTTACTCTTTTTCATCTAAAGTATTATTTGAGTTAGCCGCCATACAGCGACATTACAGAAAACTGTCGTGGCGTCAAGTCGCGCTTCGAATAGCGATTTTTCGCTGAAATTACAAGTATAGCGACTTTTCGCGTTTTTTTTATATGGAGTTTCGCAAAAAAGGCGACAATTGATAAGCGTTTAGTGACGGAATCATAATTACTACATCATCCTAAAATCATAAATCTTTCTTGATTCACAAATTTGTTACTATAATTGTTCTCTAATATTTGTTCTAATCAAATCCACAACAAAAAGAAAAGTGCACCATAAAATCAACAACCCCAATCACGTATTTTCAACCTTTTAGATAATCAATACCCATTGAATCAATGGGGTGTAATTTCACATTGTTTAAAAATGATAGAATTACACTGTTGTTTCTTAGCACTTTCGTCCAATTGATGCTACATGAGTTGACGAAACGTTCCCAAAAAAAGGATTATGAATTACGAGGTGGGGAGTTCTATCGCTCAATCTGTCCCGGGAAAATCAATTTCTCGCCAGACGTGACAGAGCTTTGGAAAGCTTCTCCCAAAACGCATCTGGCAAATCATTCTACCTGTAAAGAAGATGAGAGCGATTTCCAAACGATAAGTGCTAAGTAGCAGTCAGGTTAGCAGAATTGTAACCCTCATTCGTTTGCTTCCAAATTGTGGCCACTCAAGTTGAATCGACAAATCTAATGCCATTCCATTTTTCGAGGGGTTCGTGAGTGAATCTTCGCGAAGCATGAAATCCAAAACCGGTGCATCGGATCGTGATGCCTTCTTTTTCTTTTCAAGGGGCATTATTCGCTTACCAATTTTCTTCTCGTTCGTACCAATTCGTTCGATATCCTCTTGAATAGAGGTGCATGAAAATATTATTCTTCTCCAGAAGAATCCTTTGGATGAGAAATTGGAGTAAAAAAAACGAACATGCTGCGAAAGCCACAAGTCGCTTTGCAATGGCTCTTCGCCGATGCCTTGTTGTGTCTCGTCATCATCATCAATATGTGCAGATGCATCATTAGGGACCTTCGTTTTCGTTGATTCTTCCCATGTGCAAGGAAACCACCATTCGCTCCTTCTTCTCGTACAGAATCAAGTCATTCCGATTGCAATACGACGCAATTGAATTGAGTGAAGCATTAAAAAAGAAAAGCCAAAAGAAAAACGCAACGCTAGGAATGAAACGATCAAAATCTGCGAATGAAAAATGGATGCCATCGAGTAGCAACAGCATGACACGAACTAACACAACACTGCACCAACATTCGTAGCTATTCGAAACCTGGTTCCGTATCCGTCAAAGACATTCTTTTCTCCGGTTCGCGGCAAAAATTCCACAAACTATCGCATATGCTTTTTCCCTTGGCACTTTGACTTTCGCCTTTCATATCTTGCTTTGGATGGAGTGATTGTTTCTCTTCCTTTCTCTCTCTCTCTCCCTCTATCTCTCTGTTACCATTGCACTCTTGCTTGCTTCAAATGAGAACACCTCCCGGGATAAAAGAATCCCGTGGCTAGCGCTCGGCATCACTGATTGATGCTTTTGTTTTTCACGGCAGCCTCGAACAGCGCCATGAACCGGTCCGGCACGTTGCAATTGCACACGGCTTCCGACATCAATCATAGCGTTTTGCACAATAATGCCGCCCGTGTCCGCATGGTTCACTTTGGTGTTTGCCAACGTGTTATTTGATTTTGTACTTTTGTTATCCTTCGTTGGTTCTCGGCGCAAAAAATCTATGCTCATTCAAAGCATTCGAGCGTTTGTACAGCTAAATATTCCGTGTGCGGAATATCATATACAACTGCGAAGGATTTTTTGATTGTTTTTTTTTATTGTACAATTGAATAAAAAAAGACTTAATTATTATGATTCTATAGAACCTCCTCTCTGTTAAGCATGACCCTATGTTAAACAATTTCTAATCATTTACTTATAAAAGCTTACTAGTATTAGGTGTAATGTGGGCTTTGTATTAGGTGTGTCATCTAACGTCAATATATTAACATTTTTTATCTCAAAATTCATTCCATTACCATTCGCTTTCATTTACCAACTTTCCTTTCATTTTTCCTTCCTTCTATTGCCACCTTTTTCTATTCCTTTCTATCTTATTCACTTATTTCCCTTCTCTCTTTCTTTCTCTCTCTATCTCTCTTTCTATTTCTCTCTCTCTCTTTTTCTCTTTCCCTCTTTCACTTTCTTCTCGCAACCATTCGGATGCTTTTTTTCGAAACCGCTTGCGGACTTGCAGCTTCATTCAGGACACCGAATGGTCACCGTGCAGCGTAACGTGCGGCGAAGGGATCCGCCGGAAGCCGTTCCGGTGCAAGATTTTCCTCGAATTTTCCAAACGCGTCGCGGTGCTAAACGATTCACTCTGTCACGCCTACAAACCGCTGGACGAGGTGGAACGTTGCGTCATGGAACCGTGCTCGTACTCGCACAATTTCGAGGACACCTATCTCAAGTACTAAGCCAAATTATACCATCCGTTGTTCACGATTTCTTTTTTGAGTTCTGATTTTTTCTTAATTTATTAAGCGAATTGCGTTGTAATGTTTCTTGCTGATGACTTTTTGTTTTCGTTCACTTTCCTCCCATGCTAGAGATGGAAATCGACAGAGCTTAGAAAACATCAAGGTACACGTGTCCGTGCCAGGAAAGACGTATTCGTGGCGGGAGGAAGGTTACACGAGCTGCAGTGCATCCTGTTTGGGTGGTGTCGAGGAGCTAATCATCAACTGCGTGCGGGACGATACGAGCAAGATCGTGTCACCGTTTCTCTGTTCACCCGAGACGAAACCGGAAGCACGGATTCGCACGTGTAACGATATCCCCTGTCCACCGCGGTGGAACTATTCCGAGTTTACACCGTGCTCCAAGTCGTGTGGATTTGGCATACAAACGCGCGAGGTGACGTGCATCCATGAGGTGACGCGTGGCGGTGAAAACACGATGATCGTTCCGAACAGCATGTGCACCACGAAACCTCAACCGGATCGACAGTACTGCAATATCATTGACTGTCCCGTCCGGTGGGAAGTGTCCGAGTGGAGCAAGTGTTCCAAGTGAGTACATCCACAAGGTGCTGCTGTTTCAAAAGTCAAAATACTAATGCTTTCCCTTCCAACAGATCGTGCGGTGGAGGCTTCAAAGAGCGACGTGTAGAATGCAAACAGATCATGGCCCAGGAGCATAAAGTCGAACGGCCGGCCTCGATGTGTCCGAGCAGTAAACCACCGGATAAGAAACCTTGCAATACGAAAGCATGCGCACCGGAAGATCAACGTCCACCGATCGCCGGTACCAATTCTACCTTCATCCAGCACGATCCTAAGAAGAATAAAATCACACTGAAAATTGGTGGTGCGGCGACCGTTTTCTACGGTACGCAGGTTAAAATAAAGTGCCCGGTAAAGCGCTTCAATCGAACGAAGATCCGCTGGACGAAGGATCAGCAACCGTTGCTGAAGACGAAAAAGATTAAAATGTCAAAGAAGGGAGCGCTGCGCATACTGGATGTAACGTTCCGGGAGGCTGGCATCTACACGTGTCATGCCGGGTTGAGTCATGCTGATCTGAAGCTAGCGGTCAAGGCAAAACCCGGTGGTGAAAATCAACCGAACGAAGATCATGAACGACATCGGGGTGCAGATCCTAATGCACTGTTGGCGAACTCGTATGCTATGGCGAATGGAAATGAGGATGAAAAAAGGTATATTTGTGAGCTTTTTAGACGAGAAACTCTCTTTATATGTAGTGTTGGAACTAGTGTTGGGGAATGTGTGGGTGTGGGTCTGATAGATTTCGCGAAGTCTCTCGATCGAGCCTAAAACGAAGCAGCTCATGATTTATCTTTAATAAAATGAAGAGACTCAAAGACTTGGCGACCTTCAAGACAAAATCTCACAGGGAGATATTGGAAGATTCCGGACGCTTCCTAGCGGAACTTACGATTCCATTTCTTAAGAACCGTTGGTGCGCTTCAAGCTACCCATTACTATCACACACAGATCAAAGAGGGAACTCAAACTCCTCACCACACCTAATTTCCTCAGTTAGGCATACTGTAAAGCAGCACTTGACTTATCGTATCTTATTTTCCACAGTGGGAGAAAAAATCGTGACCGAAATCGGGGGAGAAATCGACAACGACAGCAACAGGATACATTACTAACCGAACAGGGCGAAGGAACGGAGGATGAGGTAGGTTTGCTTTCTTCGAACTTAAATATAATTCATTTCTTTGCAATAACATATGAAACATTAACGACGCTAACAAGCTAAAACCCGCTAAATATCAAACGTAAGGATGTTTAGCTTGACGCTAGTGGCTACATTCTGTAAACCTTATAAACACTCAACTATCCTTCCCAAAATAAGCTATATTAACCTACCGGAATCTTTTTCTTTCTTCCTCTCTCTTTCTCTCTTCTTCGATGATTCCTTTCGTAAATGCTTAATTATATATTTAACCATATCGAACAATCTGAAAATAAATCAAACAAAAATCCGCTCTGCCGATTTGCATCGAACAAAGGAGCCGCTACGGTCACACTCACAAATGACCGTTTCCGGCAGTACGGTGCCGTCGGATGCGTCGTCCGCAGCCAGTTCCGGCACCCGTACCTTACCATTGCCCCAATTCCAGCATCTTCTGGCCGGTCTACAGGTGAGATGAGGAGTTTTACCGAAACTTTCACCGCAGCCTACCGAACCCTGGTGTTCCGTGCTGCTTCAAATGGTGCAATAGAAAACACAGTTTAGCTTTTTCCTTTGATTTTAGTTCTCACCAAGCACGTGGTCGGTTTTTTGTTGCATGGTTTGTGTTTCTTTTCTCTATTTGTTGTGCACGTTTTCGAATTTTCACACCGTTTTTTTGCCTGCACATGCATGATTGTTTGTTTAGGTCTTCCTATAATGTATCTCACTTCATTGCATGAAGCTCAATGTTAAATAGAGAAGAAAGATGTACGATGTACTTGCCTTGTTAACACACATCCCTAAAAAGATTCATACTTTAATAGCCTTCGAAAATGTATCTTTAAAAGCGTATCATTGTAACTTGCATAAATATCGTACAGACTTTTCTCATCTCTAGTCAATGTTTACATTTGTCAGGTACTCGGTAACATTTCCAGGAAATGATTCTTTCATAACATGGCTGTCAGGAAGTCCCAAACAGGAACAATCATTAACTGACTCTGAGTAAGGTTCTTTGTACGATGCTCAGAAATGTTGGGAATAATCTCTTCCTTCAGTTCCAAAAATCAAACCATCCGTTGAATAGCTCTCAAGAGAAAGTAGAAAGGATACGTTTACATTTTCATCAACATAATTTCTACATTTTCTTTATTATCATCTCCTCCGAATGGCTTCCGAAGCTCCCCTGAAGTGCTTTCGGAAATTTTTTTTTTAACTTTGTGGAACATTTTTAAAAGCTTGCATCAAGTTCAAGTGTGTTAACGTAACTTACATTTAATTAATTTTCTCCGTCTAACCGGGGTGCTAAACTTCTATACAAATACACAAAAGGTTTCATTTGGAATATTACGATTTTTTACTGTGAATAATCTTCACCATTTGTACGATTCACAAATATTCATATAAATAAAGAGAAGGGACAAAAAAACATACACACACAATTCAATCAGCAAACATATAAATCAGGTAAAAATAACACAAGAATTCATAATCACCCACTGGGACCGAGGTTTTCGTATCGTTTGCCAGAGGCAAACATTTCACACACACTCACCCCTCACACTCGAAACCGCTTTTCCTGTACGAATGGGGCAGATTGCAGCGATTTGCGGTGCCGGTTTAATTAAAAGCATTCATACGAATGGTATGTGTCAATCCGGCTATTTTTCATACGTAAATAAATTATTATGGGACATAATTATACGCCACCCCGTGTTAATCTCGGTTCCGGGAAATTGGTACCATATTCACCGAAAATCCGAAATGATCGACCCTTTTTTCCAAATGTGTCCTTAGGGTGGTAGCGGCAAGAGAGGTGACTGGTTTCATTGACATGAGGTCAATGATATATCAATGGAATTAAAAAAGAAAAAAAAACAACCACAAAAGCCATCGTAAACCGCCAACAAAGCGTAGTAAACTTTAACAAATCAACAAAAATATTCCAACTGAAACAGCATCCAACAGTGCATTATGTGTTGATCAGTCCATCTCATTGTCACTAATCGGGTGTACGGGGGTTCAATAGCCATTGCTGCTAATGGGCGCGTTTATGATTGTCATTCGGCTTTGTCGCTTTTTTCTCTGCCTATCTGTTTTGTGACAGATAGGAAATTCAAATCCGAGATTTAAACAATCCGCTTGGGATTACTAAAACTACTTTTGCATTTGCGCTTGATACGCTTTTGCCCTTCACCACAGTCAATTCTATTTTATTGAAAGTGAATAAAAAAGAATCTCCCTCCCACATCTACACATTTCAAATGAATTAATCCCCACCATGCTCCATTCAAACACACCAAATGAAATGGAGAAGGGTTTTATTATTTTTTTTATAAATGGGATAATTGTTTTTGATCATCGTACTGTATGGCGTTCGTCGCTGAACAGCTGTCGTGAAAATGAGGCTTAAATCAAACGTATCACCCCCCGTGCTCGTTGAACCCAGCACTAGGTTCGTCGACTTAAGAGCGTTTGTTTTTTTCATTTATATTGCAACGATGTTATTGAACTATTCGCTATCCAAACAACGTCCACTTCAGTACAGAACAGTTTATGCTTCGGTTTCCCATCCCATTTTGGGCCGCAACCACAATATACGCATGCTATGGTTTTGGTTTTGGGCAGTTTCTTTTTTATTCTTCTACCTTTTTTTCTTCACAATGCAATTGCCCTTGATCAAAATTTTACCACCACAACAAGCTCGATAAGCAGTGGCGTATCGCGCACGAAAGAGTGGGAAACATATAAAACAATTATTTTAAAACCACACACACACCCATAGCCAACAGGTTTTTGAAGCTGGAAAGCTTATGGCCGCCACTCATATCTGGAGTACGCGAAACGAAACACATAAAAATACACCTACAAGAAACACTAATTACTTTAATTAATTATCGTTTCGTTTGGCAGCGTGTTTAAACGTCGACCGCAGGGCGAATGGAGGCGCCCAGTCGTTTATGCTTTTTTTTGGTTGTTGCTATTTTCATGCGTGTGTGTGTGTGTGTGTGTGTGTTTTTGAGTTAATTAAAAAAGAATCTTGTTGTTTGCACCATGTTTCATTTATTGGGAGAAAATATTTTATTTCAATCAAAACTTTTAGCATTCTTTCATGCCCTTGCATGGTATTGTTTTGTGCTCGAAACGTTTTTGGAATTTATTATGTGTTTTTTGTTTGTTTTGCATGTTTGTTCGTATGTGTGTGTTTATAATAAAGAGATTGTTCACATATCATCCAATGAATCAACTTATCTTAGCAAAGCACAAACCCGATATTATACTTTGAATTTTTTCCCTTCTTCTTTTCCAACCCCCCAAAAAAACCCTCTTCTACTGTCCTTCACCTCCAACCCTCTAACGCATACACACATGGACACAAATAGGTAATTTTCTTCACTGTTATTGTATATCCATTTCATACCATTTCATCTTCAGTCATCGGCGGTGTAACACATTACCATGACCGTATCTTGTATAAGATCATATCATACAAAGCTACTACTAATACATGTGCTTAATCCTAGTTGCACTGTGAGTGAAAGGTGTAATATGTATAGCAAATCTCTCGCTCTCTCTCTATCTCTCACAATCTCTCTATGTATAGTGCATAATTTCACTAAGCACCGTACAATTTTGAATTTTGAAACTAGAAACTCACCGAATAAATCACTCCTCACTGAATATCTCCTTTTTTTAATAATCCTAAAAGTTTTCTAACCACTTTTTGCATATAATAATTTTCTTCTTTCATCGTTACTAACTTGCTTTCTTATCTTCGTCTATTTGCATTTCTTTCTACGATAGCTTCTTTGGCCATTTCAGACATTCAGCAATAGCAAGAATGCAAGACAGCAGCAGTATCTTACCGAGCATGGTTATGATCCATTCGATGGATCGATCGGACGTGGTGATCGAGAGCACGAGGAGGAACCACCCCGTCCATTGAACGTGTATCAGCTGTTAAAGTCACGCCACACCAACGAATCCGTGGACGAACCGATGATACACGATGGTCAAGCAACGGAGGGTTACGAGTTCGAATGGATGACAACACCCTGGTCCGAGTGTTCCCAAACGTGTGGTGCCAATGGTGGTGGATATAAGGTAATGAAACGAAGTACAAATTCGTTTAAAAAATTAACATATGAGAAGAAAAGTAAAAATGTGTTCTTGTTTGCTTTTCGACAGCTTCGCTCCGCTCACTGTATGCTGCGGATGAGCAATGCGAGCCGCACGGTCGACAACAGTTTTTGTGAGGACGCTGGTCTGCACGTGCCGGAAACGGTCGACAAATGTGGCAACATCGACTGTCCACGCTGGGTAACGACGGATTGGAGTGCTTGCCAGCAGTCGAAGTGCTTTTCGTGGCATACTGCCCTACAGCGGCGTGACGTTTTCTGCCAGTTCGATGGTGAGCGAAGCGATGAGAAGGTGTGCGAGGAACAGGAAAAACCTGTCACCAAGCAGGAATGTTACAATGAGCTGTGTAAGGGCGTTTGGCGCGTCGAACCATGGTCGGATGTAAGTGTTTGATTTTTTCACTCGATTTTTTTAAGGAGATGAGGCCTCATTTTTGTCAAATTTTCTTACACTTCAACAAATAATATATTGTTTGAATTATTCACATCTCTCCGACAGTGCAATGCAGCGTGCGAAGGACAGGGCATTAAATACAGGATACTACAGTGCGTCTGGTACGGGACGAAAAAACCGGCCGGTAATGCGTGTCGCGAACTGCCACGACCAGCCGTTATGAAAGTGTGTAAAGGACCACCCTGTATTTCGAATCGTAAGTATCCAAATCGACCAACAAATTGGCAAAAAAGAAAAAAAAACCATCGCTTAAACTGTGTTGTTTGTCCTTTCAGTTTCGGAGTGTAAGGATTTGTCGAGGTACTGTAGAAACGTTAAAAGCATGGGCCTTTGCAGACTGCACCGTTACCAGCAACAGTGTTGCAAGACTTGTAGGTTTAATATTTACCACTAAGTACCGTACCATCCCGGGGACTGCCAATATCGATACAGCAGGATGCGCGCAGATGACGTTCGAAACACGGTCGAGTGTTGTGTTTGTCGAAAGTGCATTCAACACCGGACATTGGAGCCAGGCAATTGGAGTACGCGGGAGTTCCTTCCTGTTGCTCTCACTCTCTCCCTCTAACACTTCCGGACCCGGCGCCATCATTAGCGATAGTCTGACAGCGTGGACAGCCAGGCGTACCACTGAAACAAATCAACGAACTTGTGTATGATACAGTATAGCTATTGACACCTATTACCGAAGACTTATTTAAGATAGTCAATTATGTAGTACTTGACTATGTGAACATTTGCTGGAAAGAGCCAACAAAACTACACATACACACAAACACACACACAAACAGACACTTAGGGGCAAGATGGCGCAGTACTATTGATCGGTGCAAATGTTAGTCTATTGTTGAGAATTTATGTAGGAATGGTTTGCGTTCTACAGACGGGGGCATGTTTTTTTGAAAATATAGGCAACAGGCTATATGATCGGTTGACGATAATGAGCCATGTTTCACTATTGACACGACCACAAGAAATGAACGATAGCCGGCACGGTGCCATTGGATGGAGGTGTCTGTCTGTTAACTTCGCGCGCACTGTTGGATTGTATGTACATAAGAAAAACAAGAAACACACACACTCCTATTGAAAAAAAAACAAGAAAAAACCCTATACATATAAATATACATATATTAACGCAAACACAAATAGGGAAAAATTCTACAAGCGAAACAATATAGGTTTAGGTGATAATTGATGAGGCAACAACAAAAAAAAAACGAGAGAAGAAAAGGCGAATGTGAAAGAGAGAACAAGTGAACATAGTAATAGCAAATGGTCGACACTAAAAAAGAAAGCTGTAAGTCTTGTTTTGCTAACTAATACAAGCGGCGGTCGTAATGCTTTGATAAAAAGTTCATTGCTTGTTGATAGTCGGATAGGATAGGTGCTGCTGCAAGTATTACCGTTTGTTAAAAGAAGAAACAAAAACAAAAACCACACACTCATCAACCCCTATAAGAAAAAACCCCGATGCCCGAGTAAACCCCGGACGAAAGCATATGTTTTTTGATAGAGCCATTTACAAATTAAATTACGCCCTGCTGCATAATTCCACATTGGGTCAATATTTTTCACTCATCAGCAAAGGAAAAACCTACGAATTTTCTTTTATAATGTCACTATCTCTCTCTCACACCCTCACACATCCCATTTACCTACGTTCCTCTGCCTGGTAGGAATACATTAACAAAACCAAATGGTATTAATGTACGGATTTTGCGATTAACTACCACCTTTTTGGAACAAAACCACTTCGAATAGAGAAAAAGCACGCGATAGATGATTCATTTAATGGACCATTTTTTCCATCTCATAACACTTATCATTCGGTACTCTTTTTCTCATACTACCCAAAAAGTCCCCAAACTATGCGCTCTGCTACACGTTATAAGTGAACGATATTAAAAATATCATCAGCAAACAAAAACACATACAGTGGGAACAGTAAAGATGGCTGGCGAACATTTTAGTGACTCAATGACAGGTCACAATGTTACTACGGAGAACCGAATTTTTGCCACCACAAAAACACACAAACACACAACCTAATCAAAAACACACTCACACACTAACGATTAATCTCCTCTTTCTTTCGACGCTTTCGAATTATACTATTTACTCTCCCCCTTTCCATTTTCCTAATGTTCATAAGTAATCATACTCTTCAAACTAAGCCATGCAACAACTACGTGCAGCCGTTTCATTTCGTTTCTAAACATAGGCAAAACAAAAGTAATGAAAATTAATATATAAACCGAAAACTAACATGAGTAAAGCAGTTGAGGATAATCAGAAAGAGCAGAAGAAAACGGAAAAGGTAATAGAAAATTACTACCATGTTTTACCGTGCTAAACCGTGGATGGCCATGCAAATTGGGTGCAAAACATTTGGAAAAGAAGACGAAAAAACATGAGTAAACAATAAAAGAAAGAGAGAAGAAAAAAAAGACAAAACACAAACAAATTAAAACTCGTTCTTCTTTACGGTCGGGGCTGCAAAAGCCACAAGAGAAATGAAAAAAAAAAACAAAAAACCCGGATAACAGCTAAAAGACCAAACCAAACGAAAGGCAGACACGTCAACAGACACGAGAATCAAAGCACGCATGTAACAGGTAAGAGCAAAATCTTTTTTTTTTGTTTTTTTTTTATTTCAAACGATGACTGAAAAACATGTACATAAGAGGATAGAAGAACAAAGCAAAAGAAGTCATTTAAGAACAAGTAATAGGCAATGAATATGGGAATCGAAAAAATGTAATACAGTAACTTATCATTGTTAAACCTTTATTAGTTCAAATATTTTGTTTTACTGAATTACTGTTTTTGTTAGAATTTAAATATTTCTTCTTAGACATAAACATTTAACTAATATGATTTTTAACAGTTTTTAATTTTCTTTTCTTCTTGAAACTAACGATTTTTTGTAAGCTTTGAAAAAAAAATTACTTTCACTCCCTGTAAAAATATATATTGAGTTTAATCTGAAGCCAGACATCAAGTTTGCAAAAATAGATAAAGTGGAAGAAAACTGATTATCTACTGTTGTAAAATGGTACTGGTTTGTTTCTAGTGTTATGCATAGAAAGTGTAAAACTTATTAAAAAAAAGGTCGATTAAATTGATAAAGAAATGAACTTGGGGGTGTTGTTTAAATCCTAAGATCTATTTAATTAGTTAGAGAATAAATGAAAAAAAAATAACTATTTAAACGAGGAAGAAAATAAAACAGCGAATGTGCGACTATGTTGCAAAACGCGTAATAAAACAAAACAAGAAAACAAAACTAACACACCTAATGAAAACAAAAACACACACACAAATACACAGACACATTTGCAAAGCCTAGTTGACGAAAGTGAACCAAAATGAGAGTTAATTAAGATAAGAAAAGTAAGTTAAAGCGTTGAAAAATGAAAACCAAACAAAAACAGCAAAACTGACAAACAAAACAATCCGAATGCGCTCCGAGCTCAGAACGATCGAAACACGAAAGAGAGGACGAAGCGAAAAATATTTCATAGCTACATTTAACCTCTTTGCCAGCTAAACCGAAAAGCAGAAATACTATTATTACACACATGCAACCGAACGGAGCAAATAGTTAAAGTAATACAAAATACACAAAAAAGGTAATATTCATAATGGAAGAATTGTGCGACTTGTAGTAGCAGCTGGTACAGTACCACTAACGAGCGATTCCTGTACATTAAAAGTAAAAAACGAAACCTTGGCAAGCAAGAGACAATGTAAGTGGGGAAATGATAATTTGAAACGTTTAAGCTTTGGCACTTTGCTGAGCAAAAATATTGAAAGAGGCAGAAAAACGATTTGTTGCCATTTTTTTCGCTTGTTGGAATAGAAAAGCTTGGCTAAAAAGATGCAATCAGCGTAGGAAAATTAAACGTATTACTTTATTCTGCTTGTCTTCTTTTCGTTTGTCTAATTTGTAATTATGTACCGATTAATAATTTCGTTCATCCTTCACTTTATCCGGTATGTTAGTGTGCTCTACCACTAGTAGAATGCAAAGAATTAGGAAACAAAATCCCCAAACGGGATGGCCATATTACGTGCAATAGTGCATTTATGTAAAAAATGTGATACTTTTCACTCAGCTCTATACGGCTGAGCCGTGTATTTGGGTGGATTGAGTGCAAAAAAGAAAAGCAAGAAAAAAATAAAAAGAAGAGTCATCCCTCGAATTATCCGTCAACATGTGTGTACGATACATTTAGATGCAAGCAAGCCTAAACACAGTGTGAGTTGGCGATGAAAGTGATTCCAGATCTAAATTATTGTATGCGCAATGCCATTTCCTAGGTACATTACAATGCTAAATTGATGAGCAAGCGGGACGAGAATGGTAGAAAGATGCATTTACAGCAGCCCGCAAGGTGAAGCATTTGGCGGTTTAGAAGAAACGATCCGGCAGCCGGATTTACACAACTCCGTTTGCAATCAAACAACACTAAACCAAAACACAAAAAAACTTTTCCCGTCGAAATATAAACAATTTGCAGAAAGCTTTATCGATGTTTATTATTTTTCGATGTTTCGCCATTAGTATCGCCATTAGGTTTTCTAAAAAGCGAACCATCTGTTGTAACTGAAATGAAAGGAAATTTGCAAAAAAACAAACAGACACAGAAAGTGATCGGTTCAAACACAAAACACGAATTCGAAAGAAAAGACAAACGAAAGCAAAGAAGAACAGATAAGTAGAAGAAACAATCGAATACCATTTAGTGCGTAACTGCGCCCGGACGCTTGATTTAAAGTCGCAAGAGCAAGAAGTAAACAAGAAACAACACACTTAACAACAGTAAGAAGAAGAAAAACTGAAAAACGAATATATTTATGATAATTATACATTTCACTGTAATATGATTATCATTAATATTAACTATTATACAACTTAAAAATCATATATAGGAAGGTTATTAGTTCAAAGAACGAAATCGGGGAGTAGAAGAAAAATAAAACGACCCCAACGCATCGCGCACTGATCCAGGTGAAGTGGTCGGATGATAATTCTCAATGCAACTATTAGACAAGGAGATTAATATAAACAGCAATACACACAAAAACATGCATACACTAATACACGGACACACACACAGACGTACACACTCTTACAAAAAGGTGTGAAGACAAGAAAATGGGGGAAAAATAAAGTATTTTTTATTTAAAATGAAACCAAAACAAAGCTGCCCATAAGCTGGAGCGTACACAGACCATTTAATACTGATGTTCATTACGAAGATGACAATACATTTAGTGAACAGTAAGTGTTTTCCGAAAATTTGTACTGGTTTGAGGGTAATTATCTTGAAATCCTAGCACACAGTTCATGGGCAATACTGATCTGTATGCACTAAAAGAAATATTTCGTTTCTCATCAAGGCATTGAAGTCACCATCGATCGATTATGTCAATATCTTTTTGGAAGGATCTTTTTTATCAATTTCGATCATCATGACAACGGATTTCTAAACATTTATCAGCTGTATACCATGAGCTTTTCTGCATTTGTTTATCAAAAGTTTTCCATCGAGTTTTTCTCAGTTTGTTCAAAAATTTTCAATCGTTTTTCACAAATTTACCATCAGTTTAATAAAGGTTTTTTGTCGGCGAGTTTTTGGAAAGTGTTGTGTCTCTTTTTCTCGGGGATTTTATCAGTTTTCCCCAGATTCCGATGTATAACGAAACCCAAGGTATAAAATATAAATATTACTGAAACATATGTCCTAGCGTTGCGCTGCATTTGACACACTGTGCTGTGCAAAATGCGTTTGTGTGCGTGAGCTTCACGGTGAAAAACGCACAGTGCGTGAAATAACTTTGGTGGTAGATATTCACAGAATAAAATTTACTGTACTTTTTTTATGTTTCCAAAACATTTTACAATAATTTTATAAACATATATAGATAATACAGTAAATCGCAAAGATTTTCTAAAGCCTTTAGCGATCAGCGAATTATGAATTTTATAAAGAGTTTTTTTGTGTTCTGAGACAAAAAAGCAAAAGTATATTAGTTGAGCCACAATGTAACTCTTCTAACATATTTGTATTAAAATTAATTTAAATATTTATATCAAAATCCAGATGCTATAGAAACACAACCAAGTTATGATACGTTTTCTGTAGCTTTGTTTCCTCAGATTAGAAACTCGATTTACCTCATCGTATGTCACTATAATTCAATTCATTTTACAAAGCATCATAAATCTCAAAACGATCAACCCTTCGAACACATCGTTCATTCATTGATCAGATTAGTTTTCATTCATGCACCGCACGCTTCATGCACGATGTACGAACGGGAACGGGATCGAGTCCACAGTTTAAACCGCTCGCAGTGAGTTGCGATGAGCCGTTGGCAGTGGGCGGAGCGGAAATCACCTATTGACAAACCAAATGTGTGCACATGCATAAACCCATTGTCAATAATATGAGCACATCCTGCTTCCAAATGCTGGCCGTCCGCAGCGAGACACACAAACACATGTACTGCTAGTGCACGAGATTAGTGAGATTAAAAGAAAAGACATTTCACTTAAGACGATCGCATCTCGCAAACTGACCATCATCATGTTGATATGATCAGCATCGTCCGGTGTACGGTTGTGCGCCTGTACTAACTCCATGTGCCAACTTCACGCTTTGCTACAAACAATCCCTTACATACGCACACAGGCGCGGATCGGGGAATGGCGCGGAAAGTTATTGAAGGGTGCGAGAAGGTGACCATGTCGTCCAGCCAGCGAGTGCCGTCGGTTTAAGTGTGAATTACGGGTTGGTCTGGAAAATTTATGCTCACCGTGCTTAAAGTGTCTCCGGTATTTGAAGGTAGCGGCTAGAACAGCCGGAATCTTATCTAACTCTTGTCCAGCGGATAGTTCTGGACGATGGCCTTCAACAATTGCGTAGAGAAATTTGAATTCATCGCTGAATACGGTCACACAATCAGCGTACCATAGCGAATGAGGTTTTTCGGTATGGTTTTGTGCTCTTGATTGTACCATTCTGGTCTATGGATAGGTTAGTGAGACTAACTAACGAACGGATGTTGTCTCGTTGTCTAGTAAACTCTTGTAGGAAAAGTGTTACTAAATTTGCTTTATGGTTGAAACATTTCCTCTAGTATTTGTTGCGCATAATGCTGTAATATTATTACTTAAACAAAATGTTAAGTGTCATATTCTAAATACTCCACTAAATTCCTAAACAAATAAACACGGTTACGTGGCGTTACAACTATTCACATGGCATACAAACAAGAAGCTGCTAAGGATATTCATTCACGATAATCTCATTCACCGATCATTATTAGCCAGAGTTGGAAATTATTGCACAATGCTGTCGATTCTTCCCAGTGCATCGATCACCTTCCAGCGTGAAGCACACACGACGATAATATCACGTTCCGGTATGATCCGCAAAAAAACCTCCCCACTTTACCTTCCAACAACCGTAGCAAAACAGTAGCCTTCCATCCAGCCGAACCCCTCAACGACCGAAATCCTCCCATCATGCGGCCCTTTTTCAAAACCACTGCACTACACCACGTAATAAATTACCGCTCGTTTAAGCTCATCATCGTACGGCACATTTCCTAAATTAGAAGATTGCACTGAATTCGCCGCAACTCGGTCCAACACTTTCCCTTGAGGATCGTTCGTACAACGTCGGGTTGTACGTCCGTTGCTGGGGCGTCATCTCTCACTAACGATCAGGATTAGGCCACATTTCGTACGGGTATGAGTCCAGTTCCAGCGTCACTCGCGTACACCACGGACACGGTCAAGACGGACTTCCGATACGATCGCCAACGCCGAGACGTCTTCAGTCGGTTCTTGATCGTTCGCGCAACCTGTAGCGTCTTGGGTTCGATTTCGCAGTCTCTCGCGTACAACGTTGGTCGATCGGTGGGTTTTAGGAGTATTCCAGTGTTTCAGGAGTTATCTAATTTTTGTGCTTCTAGTATATGAGTGTGTTATTAAATTTTCTCCCCAAGAAGAATAATTATAGCTGGAGATTGGAATGGAAATATTTGTGAAAACATTTTCGTCAAACGGACAGTAAAGTGAATTGTGCTCGAATGAACGACAAACAAGCAAATGTTTTGAACAAAAATTAAACGAATTTAATTAAAATCCTTTACAACTCCAGCAAAGCGTAAAAGTGTTCTTCAATCTTTATGTACAGAAAATTTCACTACGTACAAGTGCGATGGCAAAGAATGTGTGTAGCGCAAGATCGTGATTCCAATATACACATTAGGCAAGATTTACCAAGGCAAGGCTAAAGAATGCGACAACCACTGCCATGGCGACAACTTGCCCTTCGGAAACAGTGTAATTTGCATTCGAAGCGTGGCATCAAAGACAGAAAAGTCTCAGCATGTCCTTAAGAAATCGTGCTAGTGCCGAGACTTTCAGACGCGCTCGTTTATGTTTACTGTTTTACTGCAGCAGCGAAACTGTGCGATTAAATGTAGGACATCATGACATCATCGTGAGTGGAATGAGCGAGCTGTTATTTTTTTTATCCCGTTTTCAATTCTTTCCAAAACAAAACTAATGCATAAATGATAATGAAAAAGGATAAAAAACAGAAATCATTGATTGGAAGTGCAGCGCTTGTGTCATCATAAACTTCAACGAAGGTCACACTGCTAGCAATAATAGCGGACACAGTTCTTTTCACAGTGAAAAACTTTTCTTTTCTTGAAAAATTCAATTCAATTCATTAATTTAATTATTTGTTTTGTTTTAATTGCAATTTTGCTCGTGAAACATATTAGGCGACTCAAAAGTGCATTCGTGGCAGTGTTAATTAATCCATCTGTAAAGCAATCATGCCGAAACCGGTAGAAGAACCGTTCGACCAGTTCCAGCAGTACTACCGAACACCGAGCAATCGGACTACGGCCGAGAACTTTCAGCTGTTTCTATGGAATCCGGAAGAGGGTGCCATCTTTGGTCGTACGCCCTCCAGCTGGTGTAAGTACCATTCATCTATGTTCCTAACAATATCATTAAGAAAACTATTGAAAGGGAAAATCCTTCCAAGTTAAACATTGGTAACCGTTTCACGACCAATCGGGTCTAAAAATGAGCAAAGTTCCTACTCAATTAAAGTGCTTTAAAATCCCTCTCTGACCCTTGGACCTTCATGTCTGTCGATAAATATTCCCAAACATGGCACAATCAACAGTGCGTGTGACAGTTTTTGGCGGTTCAGTTTGAAACATGGAATGTCCAAGAAGCAAACGACGGAAGGACAAAGGTGGGGCCAGAAACATGCGTTATAGGAGTATCCCATACACCGCCCATCCTTCAAACTTCTTCGACTACAACACGGTACACGGAAAGAGTTGTCATCGGGCCCCATCTGATTCGACCCTTATCAGTGCCAATAATCGAAATAGTGAAAGCATGTTCTAACCGTACCGCCAAGCGTTAGAGAATGGCTCCGAAAAGCAGGTCAACACGCACCTCGGAATGTTCCCGTCTTCCGGCGTAGCAATTCCAATGGCGGTAGCGACCCTTTTGTAGACGTTTTGTTGTGCTCCCAGGTTTTTGAATGGGTGTGCTATGCAAAATTACTTTCATTTGAATAATGGATGCTGGGTAAAGTGAAAGACCGTGGCTAACGGGGTATTGAATTTTATGCTTCTTGTAGCGTTGGCGCTTCGGCTCCGGCCAAAGGATCTAGGGTTTACGTACCCAGAAGGAACTTCCTGCTGTTCGGTGCTGATACGAGGGCTTACGGTTGTGGACGGTATTCGTACTATTGCCCCGTTTATCCTATTGTCCCTTCACGCGACAATTGAAAGCAATGGTACGTTTTGCTTTTAATATCCGACAAACGACAGCAGCCCGAAATGGGTTTACATTGTAGATGACAACGTACGTTATTTTACTTTGGACAATACTGATTCAGAAAAAAGGGCAAATAAGGCTCAGCTTAAGGAATCTATTTCGCTGTTAGAACATGATTAATTTTTAATCACCATTTGAAGCTGTAGCATATGGGCTTCTTACAAATTTCCTAAGGCTATAGCCGTTTTTTTGGGAAATTTTGTAAAAAATTTTAAATTGATATATTTTAATGTGAAATTGTTGCAATAAGCTTCTTTTCACTCAACTAATGCTTTAAAAGAAGAAAAACATAAAAAATAACAAAAAAATAAAAAAAATATTTTTAACTCGAAAATTTCATAAGGCTTACCCCTTACGTTTTTTTTGGAAAATTTTGCAAAAAAAATTAAATTGATTTATTTTAATGCCAATTGGTTGCAATGTGTTTCTTTTCACTCAAGTAATGCATTAAATAGAAAAAAGAGTGAAAAATATTAAAAAAACCAAAAAAATTCAAAAAAATGAAAATTGACTAAGGCTCATTTTTGCAGCAAGTTTTGCCTATAACTCGATCGGTATCCAACGGATTGCCAATTTTCAACTTGTGGTCGATAGATGGCATCAATGGCTACATTTTTTTCTTGGACAGCCATGCTCTCAGGTGTCCGTGCCGGAAGTTATTCGAGGAACCAAGTTCCTTACCCTGTTTGAGAAAATGTAAAATTTTCCTCATTTTTGCACCAAGTTTTGCCTATAACTTGGTCGGTATCCAACGGATCGCCAATCTTTAACCTGTGGTCGATAGATGGCACCAATGGCTACATTTTCTTCTTGGTCAGCCATGCTCTCAGGTGTCCGTGCCGGAAGTTATTCGAGGAACCAAGTTCCTTACCCTGTTTGAGAAAATGTAAAATTTACTTCATTTTTGAGCAATTCAGCAAAATTATAAAAAATGATTTATTTTAATGCGAATTTGTTGCAATGTGTTTCTTTTCACTAAAATAATGCTTTAAGTTAGAAAAATAATAAAAAATCAGAAAAAAAATTTAAAAAAATTTTCAACTCGAAAATTTCATAAGGCTTACCCCTTACGTTTTTTTTGGGAAATTTTGCAAAAAAAATTAAATTGATTTATTTTAATGCCAATTGGTGCAAATAAGTTTCTTTTCACTCAAATAATGCTTTAAAATAAAAAAGAATGAAAAATAATAAAAAAAATAAAAAAAATGTAAAAATTTGAAAATTTCCTGAGGTCTTAGCTTTTTTTGAGTAATTTTTGAAAATTTTATAAATACCTAGATGTATCGCGAATTGGTTGAAATAAGTTTCTTTTCACTCAAATAATGCTTTAAATAAAGAAGAATAAAAAATAAAAAAATCTATAAATTTGCCAATCTCCTAAGCCTTCGCAAAAGCAACAATTGCTAAGCATGTAGTGCCGGGGTAAATTTTTGTATTATTAATTAGAATTTTAACCCCTGTATCTGAACATTCAAAGATAAAAAAGGGCTACGGTGGAGAGAAAAATGAGCAACTTGCTTGAAAACATTACACGGGACAAGACTTTCTTGGCCCTTAGCTTGTTTAGCTTCGGTAATCTTCGGGAAGCTGCGTCTCTCTCGCGCACGTAAATATCTCTCACTTCCACGTTGTCTGCAAAGAACTATGGAAAAATATCTACCCTTGCAATTTAAATTATGCTGTCTTCAAGATAAAGTATGCTAAAACATTGGATAAAAGCATAAAACTTTCCTGGTTTTTATTCAGGTACAGAAAACGCATATCTTTGTCTCGTAAAAGAAGGAATTGAATTCAGAACATTTACAATATTCAATGAAATAAATAAATGAGTTCTTATGTGTAAGAGCAATTTGATATACAGCTTTAGTGATTTAAAAATACAGTAAAAATACTCTATGATTATGAGTGACATAGTTCCATCTGCTGGAGTTAATTAAAACACGTGCGTAAATATGCATTTGAATATATTTTCTCACAGCTTTTCTGTTGATTATTATTTGTTGATTAAACTGTCTTCTTGTCTGTTTATACATGACAAAATTAGCTTTAAGTTGATATAACAAAACAGTCATTTGACAAAATACAACACAACAAATAAACCATGAATTATAGCCCGTTTTCTGCCACTGGCCACGTAGCGATTTCATATTTACGCACCATTTCAAACGCAAAACTATACCACCAGAAACGCAATGCTGTCGCATAGTGCGCATAATGTTTCGGTGCGCCTTGCGTCCGGGTCAAACAAACACTTTTATGTTTTACTCTCGAACGGAAGAGACGCTCTTCTCGGTCGGTCGCTTCGGAAGGTGTGTTTATATCGGAACTCGTTTGCGAGATCAAGTATTGTGTTCTGCAATCGTGCGATCAGCTAATCTCCATTGTTCCCCGCTTCGGTGCTTGTGAAATGCATTTTGCATAAAGTGAAGGAATTTCGCGTATCCACGAATTTGATTTATAGTGATCGTTAAATTTATAATGCTAAGAAACGCCGTGTGCGTGTGTTTATCTGCCTAAAACCAAAAATTGCAAAACATAAAGCCTTACTGAGCGACGATTTCACGCGTTATGCAGTGGCAATTGCAGTGTGCTACTCAATTAAGGTCCAACGCACACCGTTGCACTAAACACCAAGAAACCGCTTTTGGCTGTTCGTGAGAGTGCGTGCGTTAAAATCGCGATTTAGCTAAATAAGTTGCTTTGCCAAAGGCCGCCGCTAGTTCTCAGACGCAAAGCAACAAAAAAAAACAACTCATCGACCCCGCCTAGTTAAAGTGTGTCGTTGGCCATGATTCAGGGTTGCAATCGCAGGGGGTGGTAGACCGCCAATTCTCGCTTGGTCTGAAAACCAAGCCCCGGGATCGTGTTTAAAAATAAGCATAATAAGAGCTTGGCGCGTTTACTACCCCGTTGTGACGATATCAAATTTGGTGCGCTAGCGCCCTTACATCGCTGACAACAAGATACGAGCATTAATTGTTTGATCTTCACCTGAGTGCGTACGGCGCGTCTACCTGTTTAAAGATGCCACTTGAAGCGTTGTACTGCGTTAGCGATCGATCATTTACCAACGCCACATCGTTTCTTCGTTCTTTCTCGCTCGTGTCAGCGCTCTTACCAATACCCACGTTACCTGTTTGATTAGCTCGTTACCTGTCTGGCACAAGTGATCAGTCCTGGCGTCCCTTGATCTTTGCTTCCCGTAATCCCATGAGCAGACGCTAGGCTGCGCGCGTTTGTTACACCCTAAAAGAAGAAGATTCCCGCTCAAGGGACATTAGCGATGTCCACTGTGCAGCACATTAACGGACAATCTTCTACTCCTGCTTCCCGAAATGCCGCGCCCTTATGCTGCATAGTTTGAGTGGTTAAGAAAAATCGCCCTTTTTACGTACTGCGCGCGGGCAAATACATTTACATGAACGTGTCATTGTGTGCGTGTGTGTCTGTATAGGCAGGTTGTGTGCCTATGTGTATGCGGGTGCGTGTATCCCTCGAACGTGTGGGGAACTGAAATGAAATGTAAATTTAAATTATTGTTCTTCTCCTCAACACGATCTGTTTTTTTGTCACACTTTCCGTTCTTACCGTTGGCAACAATAATAACGAAAAACTCGTCTCGTCTGTGAATTGTGCGTTCGAAGATTAAAACAGTTTAATTTTGGACTCAGTCTCCGATGAGCTGAGGATGGTTATTATAGAATTCGCTTGAAACAAATGTCCTTGCGCGGCACATTTGCTTATGTCAGTGACGTCCGCAATGTCCACGCAATGATCGCTGTGTGTCCGCGATGTCCTTATGTTTCTCCCCCTAGCGTTTTATAACGTCCATTCTCTAACCGTCTTTTGTACCCATTTGTTCGTAGAGTATTGTGTGGTTGTGTTTAGGTTTTGTGTAATTTCCAAACAAAATGTCCAAGTCCCGATCGCCGACTACAACCACCATACCGGAGCCCGAACATGAGGCCTTCGTTCGCAGCAAACCGGATCCGATTCCGTTCCACCGATTCCTGTACAACTCGAACGAGGGTACGGTCCTCGGTCGCAACGCTTTGTCCTGGGGTAAGTGTGTAGAAAGAAACACCGTTTGTTATGCAAGCTGAATTAAAGTCCTATCACACATGGAGAGGAGAACACACCAGAAATCCTGATCGCGATTTGAACCCATGCCGGGGGCGTGTTGTTAGCTCGTATCATACCATATAGACTATTTGACCCACGTTTACAATGTTGTGCAATTATCCTCTTTATTCTCCAAAGGCTCTGTTCTAATGATCGTTGAACCAATAATTGATTCGAACTAAATGCCTTATTGTAGAACCTTCCATAAATGTCTTATCATAAAATTGATCCTCAAGTTAGAAATTGAATTCGAACTGAGGGACACACGATACACATTCCTACGTGATAGCTCTCAGGTGACACTTTGGGCCTGGTGTGGCCTGTGCTGCACGCGCCCACACCCAAACCATGGCCAGTCCAAGAGCAAAGCATACGTCACGGTACGGTCTAAACGGTTCCCCAAACACTCGTTACGCGTCCGTCCGTAGCATCGACTGTACTCCGATATCATTAACGACCATTACGGCACCCAATTACCGTAGTCGAGCCGTTTTCGCTTACGGTTATTAGCTTTTCGGAGACAACATTAGGGCCTATCGGGTCCGGGTTCAACCGGGTGAAAAGCATGAACGGAATTTGCTCGATCTCTTGCAATTCTAGCGTTTGCTGGAGAGTTTTCGCAAAGATTTTATAACAGACCGTGTCAATATAAGGAAACAATATGGCGCATTCTTACCCACTTCCGATGCGTGAAGTAAAAAAGCAAAGGCGGACGACATGTTTATACAAGTGATTCGAAGGAGCGTATCTTTTCGAGTGTACTTGAGAAATGGATTCATTTTTATCCTTCAACAATGACCTCAACTAAGAAATGGGTAAATCTTGGGATGTGAGAAAAATGTACATTAAACATTTATTGTTTCCAGCTACAAAAAAAAACTTCCCTTCTTCAACGGGTTTGATCCGATCATATTGCAAGATAAACCGGTTCGAAAGATGTTTATTAACGCGAGCGAAATCATACCTCGCAGCATGGATTACCTACATCTAAATACGGGATATTTTTTCACTCTTCAAATCTTTTCCCGTTTACTTTTGTTCTTGTTTGGTTCGAAGTTGCGTGCGGATTGACGTAGACTTTTTTCACTGCAGGAGGCACAACATTACTCCTTTCGATGGTGAAACCTGTTTCTTGTGGCACGAAGCAACAAACTACAGTGCGGGAATCCCCTGTAATCCTTCATACCTTCATAGCTTGGCCAATTCCTGGCCGAGAGTTAAAGACGCAAAAAAACCACCAACCATGGAATGATGTTTTGCGATTAAAAATCCCTCAGCACACAAACGCACAACGCTTCTTCTCAAGGGCATCACGCGCTAGTTTGTGACGTAGAACAGTTAAGGGTCGGTTTTCGGTAGGAGATTAATGAAACCGCATTAGAAATTAAGGGGAGAAATATTTTTCACCACCTTACTCCGAATACGGGATGTTTACACAACATCCAGCGCATTCTGTTTGATGGATATGGTCGAACAAACGATCGCTTGTTTTAAGCGACCACGCTAGTATTAGCTCATTTGTAACTGGAAGCATCGCTAGAGGCCCCCGTACAACCAATCCTCAGCGATAAATCTATCGAAGTTGAGTGAAAACATACCGTCTTATTTACCGTACGGGAAGATACTTTAATTTTACTGAGATGAAACCATAAAGGCATCCTTCATTACTCGCTTTTAGATGTCTATAAACTTCAGGAAAAACGCTAAAACCCTTCTCTTACAGGCAATCTTAAAAAAACTATCGATGAGGAAACCTCCAAATTCACACGAGTATCGATAAGTGTGAAACTGATGTTCCAATTCTGATCGCATGGTTTCGAAGGATAACATTGAGATCAGCTTCGAGAACGCGCGATGAGAATAATGGAGTAAGATAAACCGATTAAAATACCAAAGTTATCGTGGAATAGTTGGAATAGACGTACAATGTTGGTAAAATCATTAATATATTCGCTACCGAGGACTTGTTACGGATGGACTCAAGATTTGAGGACTTTAGGTCTGTAACTAAATCGTTCATCTTTTCTCAACTTCACAACTTCAAACTATTTATTTATATATCATAAAACAGCTTTTTTCAGACACTAAGTATATCACAAACATCTCATCAATGCTGTTCTCATGTTTATGTTTAACATATGTTTATGGCCCCGAATTGTTCCTCATAAAAATCGCTCGTACTATAAACAGTCACCCTTTTAATGGCATGTAAATACGTGCTATAAACGGGTCATTACACCCTCCTACCAAGCCGACCATTCTGGAGACACTTCTTAAACTGCCGAATAATCTCCACTGCCTCCTTGTGCCATACCTTAGGCCATCCTTTCCATTGTTAGCTTTGTGTAAACATTTCTTATCAAATGCATTTGTGCACCAGTTTTGACACGCGCGTTGCATTCAACGGTACTTTAAATTTATAATGCCACCTCAATTTCCACCCACCACCAGACGGGAAAACAAACATCGTCAACACTTTCAGCATGCTTTCGTACAGAGTTGGCAAAAAAAGGAGTTGTGAATGCTTATCATAGCGCAATACACGTGCAGCAAAACGCAGTTCACTGCCACCACCAAAATGAGACGCTTCTTTTTGTTTCGTTTGTTGTACTTTTCTCTCTTAACTTACACGATCAGTACAACGAGCAGTGTTGTAGAGTGGCTAGACATTGATCGTCACGGCAAGGCCACCTCCTCAACAATGTCTGCTGAGGTTGAAATGTGCTGTGTGTGAAATCTTGAGTGAAAACCTTGAGAAACAGTGCAACAAAATGCTGATGGTAGTGTGAACGTGAATTCTGATCGCAAGAAACGCTATTTCGCGAACTTTGGTTTTATTGAAACTTCTTCAACGAATGTTTGGAAGGTTGAAAGATACGTATGAAGAAAGAGAAACAACATCACAACGTTCCCAAATTGGGTGAAACGATAAGGATCTATCATTGTGGAAAAAAACATGCTGTAAATAATAGACACACCATAACGATGCTCTCAAGATAATCCATTTCTTTAATTCTTCACCATCATATATCAGCGCTCGGCTCGGGTTCTCCACGCTGATTCTAGCGGCGAATCGACATAAAAAGAAAAATATGACACAATCCATTTATCGTACGAAAATTGGCTTGTGTGACTCATCATCAGCAGTGTTTATGGGTTCCTTTTAACGTCAGGATATCCCCATCAAGCCATTTGAAACAAGAAAATATCAATCGTAAATCATAGGCCTTTTGGCTCTTTCGTAGCCGTTTGCTTTATTCACAACGCCGAGCCGCCGGGTCTCATATTCCAAACTTTAACTTGACACTGCCTTCTAGAACCAAATCCCATTCTAGAGGTCACGACCCGCGCTAATGGTCATCTTCCAGTTAACCCCGAACCGGTCCCTTCCGGATGACCAACCGTTCCGACTTCGACAGTACTTCTCGAGAGTCGGGGTGCAATTATTATGAAACTCAATCTTGATTAATTAATTCGATTCGATTCTCTCTATCATTCTCTCGCTATCTGTTTGCGAATTGTTACCCAGCGGGTATGGGTGGCAGACAGAGTATCCCTTAAGGGAGAGACACTGGGTCGCGTATGGCCTGGTTTTTTTTTTTAGTTTCTAGGGTGCGGTACTCTAAACACTCCACGCATCGGTCACACTGACACAAACGCAATGATCCGGCGGTGGAATGATGTGTTTTTTTATTTTACAACACCACAGAGCATAGTTTTAGGGTGGGTTAAATGCATGAATGGGGTGGCCACGCGTTCGCATGGCAACCATCTGCGTCCACAACAGTTGTGTGCGTGTCTCTGGAACGATGGGCGGCTAATGTTTTTGTTTTTAATTCCACCCCCTCGTTATCCAAGTGTTTGTCATCCCTTTGTGCTGCTCTTTTTCATTCCTCCTCTCGGGGGTTTTTGGGATATATGTCAGAGGGTTGTTTGTTGTTGTTTCGTTTCTTCTATTGCTTCGGTCTGACGTGGTTTGCCCCTTTGGTGGCCATGTATTGGTCAGGTAACGATATAAATCTTACCGGTTCCATTTCCTGTGTAGTTGTGCTCGCCGGTGACTCACCTGAAAGAACACGTTTCGCATCCGTTAAGGTGTGTGCGTGTCATACGATCACTCGATCGTTTCAACCCCTGTTACAAACAGGTGGTGGTACCCTTCCGCGTATGCTGGAAACGCCAATGGGTGAATCGAAAAGTGACCCCAAATAAATGGAGTTTTGAACCAAAAAATCCTTGTCATTTAATTAATATTTCCATTTATGAATAAAAAAAAATTAATATTTCCATTGCTTTATTAAAAAAGTAGAGGGAATTGAAAAATCAACGTTTTAAAAATTTACCAAACTGCAATTCACGGTGTCTGACTATTCGGGGAAGAAAACAGTCAACAAGTGGTTGGCAAAGCACTGAGCAATGCCATAAATAAACAAATTGTATTTCGATGGTTTTTTTTCACCCCCGGTTTTTCGCGACCGTAAATTGACATCGACAGCCAGCTGTCAACACATTGGATGGATAATGTTTCACGTTGTCATGTTATCCAAAACCATCGATCACCCGAAACAAGCTTCTAGTCAGATCAGTTTTTTTTTCTGTTGCCACCTTTTAAAAAGGAAAAGTGGAAAAACCTTCAGCTAGAAAGGTGATATTTTGGTTCTATTTTTGGTAAGATCTAAATCAAATATTCCTCCCCTTTTTGGATATTGATACGGTAGTCGGTCGATGCAATTTTAAATAGGTATAGGTTTACAAGTTTATATTTTTAAAATTTTTGGACTCGCATGTGCATCACTGCACCTGTTGTTGTTCGGTGGACGATTGACATTTTGTTCGATTTTTTAAAACCATCGTTAAACTTGCTAGAGCGCTGTTGCAGAACCATAAGGGAGTAAATATAGCTGGTATAATTTTAGATTCAAAAATCCATTTTACTACACTTGACAAGAGACATGTGAGAAGGCCACCATAAGGTTCGTTTGGTTCGTTTTAAATTCTCACATATTTTGCCAACCGTTAATGCATTGCGTCCGATTGTAGTGGACTGCAACACGTTGCCATTCGACACAGAAGATACAAGCTCAATATCGTTGTTAAATTGCACACGGGTTACCAGCAGTAGATGAAAGTGGCTCCATCCATTTACCCGGCCATTACCTTGTGTAGCATCGTAACTCGTGTCAGCAGCCGGGTATGGAAGCCTTCATAATCAAGCCCTCAAACCCCACATGGTACATCCTTTCCGCAGGTGAACGTCTAGTGTCTCGTTGCGATCGAGCGAACCAAGGCTGAACCCTCTCGCCACTAGAAGCTGTCAAAGGTGATCCACTAGCTCGATGCAATTCATGTCCCTAACCTCAAAACGGACAAAGCGCTTTAAATTTTTTGTTTGTTTCGTCCGTTACGAGTCGTTAACAACGATGACATGCCGAATATATGTAGTGTTGAAAGATGTGTCGATGAGTCTCAAAAATCAAGATATTCGATAAACCTTTTAAATAATATATGAAACTCAACAGATTAATGTTTTCTATCGATTATTCATTATTCTCCCTTCTTTTTCTCTTCCATACAGCGAAGATCGGCACCTTCTATATCGTCTTCTACAGTGTACTAGCCGCACTCGTTGCTGTGTGCATGTGGGTCTTCTTCCAAACACTGGATCCCCGCATTCCCAAATGGCAAATGGACCAGTCCCTGATCGGCACCAATCCAGGTAAGGCACCATCAATTAACGCCACTATAAGTGTCGATCTTCATTTTCGGTGTTCGATGTCATCGGCCACCTTGAATCGTATATCTAGGGATCATTAAGAGTGTTTTTAAAACACAAAACGACCCTATCTTCGACCCGCCATAACCCTTAAGTAGTTCCCATCACCACCCACAGCACAAACAACGCTGACCTGCTTCCCCCAGTGAGGCGCGACGGGCTGCTATAATTAGATAAACGGGTGGTATAATTTTAGCGAATTTTCATCAATGACAGGTCAGCCCCGATCGAGCTGCTTGCGGTAGGGTATGGTTATGGGGCAAATGGTCCGGAGGATCAGGTCTAGCGACCGTTTCCATTCAATGCCCGTGCTGCGTCGCGATCACGCATGATGGTGGTACTCGATTGCAGTCGTTTACCGTCATGGTTGAACGCTTTTCCAAACGAGAAAACCTGTATCGAGGTCACCGTTTGACATTGTGCGCCACCGATCGGATGTGTGCTGGTTGGCAGCAAAGGGAAGTAGTTGGCATCGTAACGAGCCCCAAGAAAAAAAAAAAGAATCCAGAACGTTGTGTGCGATTAACTGGCGCTTTTCTCATGCTAAATCGACCATTGTTACGAAGATTCGGCAATCGCGTTTTGGACAAATAGTGTGAAAAGTGTCCAGTTTATCTTGAAATATCGAAATTTGACATTTTTCCTGATTTCATGAAGTTTTACCAATAGTGTGATCTTTTTCGATTGATGATTAATATGATCTATTCCCATTAGGCGGTAACTGACAAAATAAAAGTGTAAGCCGCTAAACGCACCTCGTGTAAAGCCACGTTAAGCTACTGTTAGTTGATAAGCATGTTTATTCGTATTCATCTGATACATAATATTAATGGTAATTTTTAATTAAACCCATTTCCGACAAATAATAAGTGTTCGGGGTTAATTTAACTTGCTCAACAAACGTACGAGTACATGCATTCGCGTCTGATTACGATCGAGAATAAATTTAATACTAAACCCCAACAAAACCCAACCTCCCCACACACTCACAGATCCGCTGAATGTGATCTGAATGAATTCTTTCAATTTTTTCACTATTTTTTACTGTTGTTGCCATTCGTGGCAAGGTCTTCCGAGAGCAGCATCCGGGATGATGGACGGGAGCGCGCATTCAATTGGCAGCGTTGCATAATGGCAGGAAGCTGACGATCAAATTATTTCACATCGCCGTAATAAGCAACCCTGAAATGTGATATTCGCGGTTTGCAAAGTGTTATGCGTGATGTGGCCACAAAATGGTGTGTGGTTTGAAAAAAAGAAACAACGGTGGAAAACAGTTTCTTTCCTAGTGGTGTATTGTGATAAGGATAAAAAAACAAGGAGCCAGTTGGGCGATGAAATGTGATGCTGTGACATTGTCTGTCAATGAAGCGGCCGGTAAGTTGTGGCTCATTGTTACAGCAAGCAGTATCGGTTAGGCGTACGGGTTAACAGTAACATTATAGGAATAATTTCCTTAAAGGCAACAAAACCAATTGCCGTCACGACGACTAACCGTCGGTCCCATTTCATGCCAATTAGTCAAATTTGTTTAGCAAATGAGCTCGGAATGTTGAAACACCGTGACAAATGTTTTCTATCATTTAAGTGCACACAGCGTGGTGGAGAATAAATACATATTTATTGTGAAATTTAAAAATGGACCCTCTTTTTCTAACGACGCAAAACGTGGCAAAAATTTAGATGAAAAACTTTTCCCAACATAAATATTTCTTCAAACTTTAGTAAATTTAAACACTTGAAACTTTATTTGAGTACTTTTTTTTGTTGCTTTAGATGTGTGCACTTGAGAGATAAAATTTTTCCTCATAATAAATGTGAAATCAATTTTTTATTTCACCCCCCTGAACAACATCATATCTGTGATGAAAATTCGGTCCCTCTGTTATTTTTTCCTTTTCATTGTACAATGCTTCAACTCAATCAAATTTTATTTTAGAAACTTTTAAAAGTTTCTTTTTATTGTCCTTCGTATGAGGTTTTTCGAATTTCTTACCGATATAACTCGTACCCCGGTACCAAAAGGATTTCCTTATCAGCACAAGAAACACAACGTCGCAGCATAAATTCACATTTTGACTTTGATTTCGAATGCACAAAAGCAACGCAACGGGTGTCCTTTTTTTTAGGCGGGGTTTATGTTAGAAAAAGAACGATGAAAAGCGAACAAAACCTCACCGATTACCGTTTCGGTATGGTGAAAGCTTTTGCTGCTAAACAAGAAATCAGTAGAATCAGCCGGTTGCGGGCGAAACACTAAGCAAATTGATATGAAAACACACGATTGAGCCATTCAAGGTTCTCTTTTTTGCTGGGATGGTGGCAAAATGAAATTGGAAAGAATGCATCTGATCCCTCAGTTCGGACGAGTTGTGTTGATTTTCTTTTGCTGATTGAATTTCCTTTTTTTCTTTAGACCATTCGTAAGCTACATTAAAGCTAAGTAGTGGCTGTGGTTGTAGAAATTTCACGTCTTGATAGATAAGCTTTGATAAAAGTTCGTAAAAACGGAAAAAAAATTCCTACAAAAATCTAACCCAAAGCATCTAAAACACGGAAATGCGTGTGCAAATGGTTTCAATGTTTCCTTTCACACTCGAACCCATTACTCGTGCAGGTTTTGATGAACGTTCTGTACAATATTATCAGCGAGTTCAAACCAAACAAAAAACTCCTTCAAAATACCCGGGTGCGTGTAAAATCTCCAACACAAAGAAATGGGGGGGGGGGGGGGGGGGGAAATTAACCTACTTTTGCTACTGACAATCTCTCAGTACCGTGCAGAAAACAGCCTCTCTGCCTGCTTTACAACGTTTCACGGGCGACGCTCCTGCGCATAGAATTTCCACCAGCCGAACGGTTCAACTCCACACACCACGCACCAGCAGCAGAGCGTCACGTACTGCAGAAGGTTTTACCCATTTCCTGCGTAGAAACGCAAAAAACCTTCTCACAACGGAGGCACAACAAAGAACGCACGTCCTGCTCGTCGTACGGCTCTTTGATGATGTTCTACACTCGGATGCTGGAAGTTAACCGTAAACTCTGCACGGAATCGGAGTAAGAGAGCAAAAAAAAAGGAAAATCATACCAACAAGACCACGGACGACGCTACGCATCGGTACTTCCGGATTGTAACGTGTAATGCCGGAAAAGCTACGCAGAGGCTCGGCTCTTCGGAGCGTCCGATCCCACCATAAATTGTGCATGGTAATTCCTTCGTATAATCGACCATTGGGCCATGGTTCATATCCGGAGGGGATTGGGACGAAAGAAAAAAGACGGCCTGACATTATTAAAGGGCCCACGATGGGTTGTAGCGAAGTAAATGGAAACAGAAAGAGTATTTTTATACGATTAAATGTTAGATTTAGTGTTCCTTTCTTATGCTTATTGTGATATTTCTATACGCGTATGTGTTTTATTCTTCTTTTACGCAGGATTGGGCTTCCGTCCGCTACCGTCGGAGGATAATGTCGAGAGCACGCTGATCTGGTACAAGGGCACGGACGAGAAGAACTATAACATGTGGACGAATGCGTTGGACGATTTTCTGCAAGGTAAGAACCCGGCCTGACCGTTTAGGTACTCTCTATCATCGGCTCGTAAAAGAAAAGATGGCCAGCCATATAGCTGGGAATCCTGGTTTTATGACGGCACCTCGACGCTGACTGTCGTATAATTTTGCCCGGCAAGAAGAAATTCACGGGCTGGTGGAACATGCTGCACTCGCATGATATTTGCGCTTAAAACAGCGAACTAATTAATAAAATAATGGACCAATGGAGCGTTGCCAGCTGTTCATGTTTTGCGGGCACATTACCCGGCTAAGTGGCGGAAACTACGTAACAGTAGGATCATTGAAGTGAAGCAGCGTTTTTCTATTTTCGTATTGTTTATGACATTTACAAACCCCGATCGAGTTTTTCCGAGTGTGTCCACCGCGAATGTGGGTGGGGGGGGTACTAGCGAGTGTATTATGCCTACGTCTGGTACGCCGCAGAAGATCAGAAAGAGTTAAAAGGAAAGAAGAAACGCGGCACCAAACGGTTTTTGGGGAAGCATTCCTCGGGCATAAAGCGAGAGGAGTTTTCAACAACGAAAAAACCAACAGCTTACGAGAGCTCACATGATCGCAATGGAACGATATTTTATGCACGGTCTATTCCCTTGTTCCTCAGCAGGTTTAATTCAACCCCCGCAACACCAGACACCAGGTATCATGCGAGGTTTTTCTTTGCATACGACATCCCTTCACTCCTTCGCTCCTTCCCACTAGCAATATTTGCACCTCAATTAAGCGAAGGACGTCATCCGTCCCGTGCTGAGATTTGAAGTGTTGAATCTGAATGTGAAATATATTTATATTTAGACATTTGTTCCCAACGGTGTCCTAAGCTAACAAGTGATTTGCTTTATTTTGCTTGCGATGGTTGAATGACACCTGGGTTACGCCGTGCGTTTGGTTTTTTTCTTTTCCCCCAACAATTAGTCGTCTAATGAAACCGTTCTAATGTGTAAACTAATTTGCAACTTGTATTCCCACTCCAGATTACAGAACACCCGGGCAGGTGTCGGGCCGCGGTCAGAACATCTACAACTGCGACTACAATCAGCCACCACCGAAGGGTATGGTGTGCGACGTGGACATCAAGCAGTACGGTCCATGCACGCTGGAGAATCACTACAACTATCACAAGAGTGCACCGTGTATATTCCTAAAGCTGAACAAAATCTATGGCTGGGTGCCGGAATTCTACAATGAGTCGTCCAGGCTGCCCAATAACATGCCGGTCGAGCTGAAGGAGTACATCAAGGAGAAGGAACAGAAGGAACTTCATACGGTAAGGCTGAAAGTGCATATCCTCTGTAACGGACAACAGTTTTAACGACCGTTTCCAATTTGCAGATGAACACGGTTTGGATATCGTGCGAGGGTGAAAATGCGGCCGACATTGAGAACGTTGGACAGATTCAGTACTATCCGCGACGCGGATTCCCCGGCTATTACTACCCGTACGAAAACTCTGAAGGTTATCTGAGCCCGCTCGTTGCGGTGCACTTTGAGCGACCAGTTCGTAAGTATCAGTGAGGTCGTTTTACTTTACAGGGCTTTTGAGTTCAAGTGGAAATGGAGTATGTTGAGGTAGATGTCAAAATCTTCAAATTTTGTGGAACTTTTTCTAGTTGAGATTTCTAAGACATGTCAGATAGCAGGAAGCAAGTCTTTTAGTTGCTTAAATTATACACAGAACCGATCTCAACTCGTCCAAAAGCTCAAGAAACTTAACTTGAAGAAACTAAAAAAAACGGTTCCAACATTAGCGCTTGCGAAACCCCCGGCTCCGGAGTGAAGTGATGTCTTATCGGTTTGAATTTCCTTTTTCCTTTAAAGGTGGAATTATCATCAACGTTGAGTGCAAAGCTTGGGCCCACAACATTAAGCACGACAGACACGAGCGAATGGGAACGGTTCACTTCGAGCTGATGATTGATTAAGCGGGTTCGGCTTCCTATGGGTGTTCCGGTGGCGCAATGCGATCGTGCGCTTCCTTCCGTTTTCTGGCGACACCGAAATCTTTCGCACAGCAGGCCGAGGAGACTGAATAGACTCATCTCAACCAAAAAAACCGCGATGCAGCGCTCCACCGCACCACCATCTCTAATAAGCGCAACAGAATTTCGGAATTGCATCGAGAATTATGTGTGCGATCGGCGGTTAGAAAGAGCAAAAGATACACAGATCCATACACACAAGCACACACCCTCACAAAACACACCTCTTCCATAACGGGCGCGTGGCATTCTCGAGCCAAAACGTTGAAATGCAAACGTTGCGCGTTTCTTTTGCATACGGGCAAAAAAAGGGCCATTTTTGGGGCAATATTTTATCCACCGTTAAGAGCACCTCAAGTTTTAGCTAGATCTTTATTGTTTTGTCCTTCGTTAGTGCTGATACGTGTTTATGTTTTTCTTTTTACCGTTAAGACCACTTTTGCAGGCGGATAGTGTTTGTTAAAGCGAGATCCCTTTCTCATCATCAATGAGCTTTGATATTGATATGAATCTCTTTTATGGTACGCGCTTATGGCAGCTTACTAGAATCTCGTTACATCTCAATTGTTCAATTGTTCAAGTAAAATCTAAATCCCATATCTTACCCACTCTAACGTACAGTAGCATACCATTCTTGATGATCTCAACGATCAAATTGCCAAGAAGCAAAGAAGAAGAAAAAAAACGGTATCTATTAGGTCTAATTCAAGGGTCTAAGTAAAGGGAATGTTAAAGAACGGTTCTTGTACATCTGTAAATATATGATCGCGGGATAAAGATCACATCTAGATCGCTGCGAGTATAATAATAACATCGTAACATGGATTATTAAATTATGCTAGAAGCGAGCGTATCGGGTGGAACGCTTCGAAAGCTATTCCATCTAGGTACGGCGCATCACGTTACACCATGCATACCTAGCTACGTCACACGTATATTATCTACATCGTTCGATTTTGTACTACTGCCAATTGAGCAATAATAAGCGACTAAAAATATCCATCCCTACTGTTCATAACTGCTCGAACGAACATCACGCTTGCATCGTAAACTAACGCTTTGAGAGTATGTGAAGGATTCTTCCTCGACGACATGGCACAAAACCTTGATGACGCGAATTTGCTCGTTCTATAGTATTACTATTATGGCAGGTTTTTGTTATTATCCCACGATATACATCTCAAAAGCTGCTTGTCGTTTCATTTAGAAAAAAGGCACCCACCCCCGTTTAGTTAGTCACAGCATTAGTTCGATTTCTGTTCTTTCCTTTACAAAACTGCACGCTTTAGTGTGTCAAAATAACAAAACAAATGATCTAAGGGAACAAATCAATGTAGTAGTAGTAATAATAGAGAAGATATATTATATTTAATTATGAACAGATCATCGATCGATCAGTATCGATCGACAGATCCTGACGTTGATGGAAAACGGTTGCAATCTTACAAACACCACCTAAAAAAACAAAACAAACACACCCAAAAACGGTTTAGCCCGTTAAAGTAGTTCACATTTTGGATGTCTTTTACCGAGCATTATTTACTGTGTTCAACTCAAGTGCCAATCAGTAGAAAGAGTACTAAACAAAACTCTATCCGTTGCAGCCATTTTTTGCAAGAAAAAAAATTTAAGCTAAAACTACAACCAAACAAGCAACGGCATCTGCTTCTTTGTTAAGCCGCAAAGATGGCGCTACACAATCGCAGGAAAAGCTTGGGCAGGGTTCGTCAACCTAAGTAAAAAAGCGTTAGTGTGGAATGTAGAAAAACGTCGTCGTTTTTCCCGTTGTGAAAAACGTGCAACAAATCGTGTGACATTTTGTGAAATTTTAACTCTCTTTCTTATTCAAAAACCTAGATAGCTGATTTTTCCACTAACAATAGTTGCTCTCATTCGTAAAAGACGTTCGTAACAAGCTAAGAATTGCAATTGCAAATGCTTTTAATTAATGTTTTCAACACGTGATTCATCACACATTTTCACAACTAGTAGAACGTGCATTTTGATATATGTTATTTCACTATATTTCACCAATCGATTACCATCACAGAGCCTTACTTTATTGGTGCGTTTTAAAAATGCGTTCATTCTATTGCTAAAGAAAACAATCCTTCCTACCCTTGTAGAGTTTAGTTGTACAGTTTAGTTCCCTCGGTGTGTCCCTTCTCCCTTCTTCTTCGTATCTCATCATGAGCGCATGTGTGTGTGTTTGTGTTTGTCGGTAGATTCGCACTAGCAGGAAGTTGTGTGTTATGGTTTTAAATTGTTATCACTAAAAAAAAAGAATGCTTTTCCGCCCAACACACACGGTGCGAAACTCTCAATTTATGCGTAAATTATTCTCCCAAGAATCTAGAACAATTCTGTCACAATTCGTCCAAGGAATCTAAATTCCGCTCTAATTTTATTATTTGTTTGTTTGCAAAAAATGTGTTAACTATATCAATCTACTATCTATCAATCGATCGTGAAAACAAAAACCAGCAATATTAAAACATGTTACAAAAAATGTCTATGTGTGTGTGTTTTCGCGCTAAAGATTAAAAAACAGATTTAAAAAAAAAGACAGTAGTACGGTAAAAAGAGTTTCGAAGGATTTGCAGAACCAGCAGGAACCAACGTTAGGTAGAGAAAGCTATAAAAGAAACATACATCTCATTAGTGGGCACCTTTTTTCTCTTCATCACCCAAAATCGTGCTACTGGCCATAGGGCAAATTACACGGAGATTGCCGAAAAAATTAATGTTTAGCAAAATGGCACTACCAGGCACAATTTAGTATTTCCCCGTTTTCTCTTTGCTCCATAAGATTTGTAACGCTGTTAGTGGGAACGATAGTAAAAAGGTAGCTTAGCCATCATAGAATGCTTCAAATCCCCCTTCCAAAGTCCCGTACAGTGGCCATCGTTTTTACCCTTTCGCAAGTATTGCTATAGATAGTGCTATAATTGCAGATAGACAGCGAAAACATGGAAGAAAGGAAATGAATCTGCAAGAAGAACTTGTGTATCTATAATACCAATCGATCCGAATAAAGATTACAAAATGGAAAGACCATTTCATGTGTTTCACGTGCATGTGTATGCCCTTAAGTTTTAGTAATGAAGGACAGTTGAAAGCTGAAGAAGGCCCCCAATGCGTCTCGATATGTCGGCGCCACAGGGTCCATCGTATATGATGCGACTTCTATAAAGTAATTCCCGTTCAAACACTTGTAACCAGCAAATGGGTCTCATCATCATCGAAAGCAATTATCACAGACGATTATCATCGGACCAGTTGTGTAAGTGCTGTGTGCTGAGTGTTACCGTCAAAATGGTGCTAGCGATACTAGATGACTAGACTGATAAGCCACGCGTGTTTGACAAGTGTGGCAAGAAGTCCGCAATGAGGGACGAAACTTTTTACAGGTTCTAAATATCCGAAAATGTCTGTTAAATGCTTATTTCTATTTGATTAGTGCATGAGAAAAAGCACGTTACAGTCAATTATTAAGTACGATTGTGTCCTATTAATTTCGCGCAATAGTAAATTGTTCGAGAGAAATGTTGGGTGCATTGCGGACGTGTAGCGATAATTAATATAGACTTTCGTCACAGCTTGAAGTGACACTTAACAGGCAATCGATCTTCCACAACAAGTCCTGCGTGAGGGAATAACAGCGGTTTAACACATCCTGCTGGTTTGGAGTAAAACTCCATTATTGTTTCAATTAGATAAGCACTGGGTGACGTCTTGTTCAAAACATTGTAGGAAAGAAAATGTCTACAACTCATACTCTCTTAACCTCATCACAAGAATTCACTCTGTCGCCTATATTGTATGCCTGCTCTTCTGCAATCGATTTATGTAAAAATATTATGCTAAACGATATTAATTCAGCAAATGGATGTAGACCAGATCAAATGGAGATAGAATGCAAGTACTCCTTGTAGACATTAAATGCAGCTCCAATTTTACATGGCGCCCAGCAAGGGCCATAAAGTGGTTCAGTGATAGGAGTCGTTATATCATCCTTTACGTTACCACCTGAACTACACGCGAATACGTGCCCGCGTTTTTACGCAACAAAGGCGTCGGATGGATGGGGTTGTTATTTATTCTTTATTCCTCACTGAAGTATGAACCGTACTCCGAAAGCAAGAGGTCGATCATAATCGGGTACAGCTATGATTACAACCTCCACGCCCTGTCGCAATGCATAAAAATGTCTTAGAAAGATAGCTTTTACGGTGTCGACGTCATCAATACTGAATGTTGTCTGTACCAAGATAAGACGGCTATATGCAGCATTGTAATACACCAAACTCCAATTACAACGATCGAGATGCAAGAGCCAAAAGTGTATAAACCTTCAGGAAGTTCCAGGCCAACTATTACAAATCGAAGTGAATCCCTAATCTGTGATTGACACTGCGCCAAAAATCGAGGCAACCCTGCGGAACGAACGACACAAACCGATTAGATAATGCTTTATCGACACTCTGCGCTTTCGACTGGAATTCGACGACGTTCAGCAGTTCGATTGATAATGAATGTCACTGGGCTATTCGGGTGTATACTTAGGTTAACTTGAACATCTTCTCAGATGCTGGTGCTTCATGTGATTCATCGAAAACATGTTTTCTAAAACATAGCTTCGACACATTCGATCCTAATTAGGGGACACAACGACGAAAAGGGGAAAAAGTAGAGCATAGTAACAAATGTTTTGCATGACTGCAAGACAGTCAACAAACTTATTAACAGCTTGGGGCGAAGATATTCAACCTTCTGGTTTTTGTATTTGTGCAAACAAAAACAATCGTACGTTTAATTAAAACACGGCTACAGCCGCAGCCAGATGCCGATGAGATAATTTGCAGAATAACATTTTAAAGTACAAATTTTGATTCCCAACCATCTTTACAACATTCAATGTATTTGGCAATTAGTATGTCCTATCAAACTTAGTCGCACGTGTAAAATTCTATAACTCTTTGACGTCAACTAACACAGATCTCAAACAGATTGGAAAAGATAAGATGAGTCACAAGTTACATCGTAGTCATGTTACTTTTGAACGTGTGTTTTAGTTATGGTTTTCCTCATATGTTCAAAAGAAGGAGCAGAAAGTAACATAACTTTATTATATCCCATGAAAAATTCCCAAAGCTTTAAGACAAGATCCGCACAAGGTATTGTCCCTGAAATAATGTCCATTGTTACCCCGTCACTACATGCTTAGCAATTGTCGCGTTTGCGAACGTTTGCGTCATACAACGGGAAGAATACAATCGGGATCGAATATTAGAAGTCGGATAGCACCAATTAGAAGCAGCTTCGAGTAGCATAAAGATAAAAACCTTTGTATCCGAGGAATCGAACTTGTCCGAATAATGAAAAGTTTTCAGTATTTTTTATTCATTTTTTACTTAAAGCATTATCTGAGTGAAAAGGAACTTATTTCAAAAAATTCGCATTAAAATACATCAAATTATTAATTTTGCTAAATTTCCCAAACAAAGGTTAGGGGTTAGGGGGCCATAGGAAATTTTCAAATTTTTAAAATTCGATCAATTTCGAAATTCGAAATTTTACATTTTCTCAAACAGGGTAAGGAACTTGGTTCCTCGAATAACTTCCGGCACGGACACCTGAGAGCATGGCTGTCCAAGAAAAAAATGTAGCCATTGGTGCCATCTATCGACCACAGGTTAAAGATTGGCGATCCGTTGGATACCGACCGAGTTATAGGCAAAACTTGGTGCAAAAATGAGCCTTAGTCAATTTTCATTTTTTTGAATTTTTTGATTTTTTTATTATTTTTCACTTTTTTTTTTATTTAAAGCATTACTTGAATGAAAAGAAACACATTGCAACCAATTGGCATTAAAATAAATCAATTTCATTTTTTTTGCAAAATTTCCCAAAAAAAACGTAAGGGGTAAGCCTTATGAAATTTTCGAGTTGAAAATTTTTTAAAATTTTTATTCTGATTTTTTATTATTTTTTGAATTGAAAGCATTGTTTGAGTGAAAAGAAACACATTGCAACAAATTCGCATTAAAATAAATAATTTTTTTTAATTTTGCTGAATCGCTCAAAAATGAGGAAAATTTTATATTTTATCAAACAGGGTAAGGAACTTGGTTCCTCGAATAACTTCCGGCACGGACACCTGAGAGCATGGCTGTCCAAGAAGAAAATGTAGGCATTGGTGCCATCTATCGACCACAGGTTAAAGATTGGCGATCCGTTGGATACCGACCGAGTTATAGGCAAAACTTGGTGCAAAAATGAGGAAAATTTTACATTTTCTCAAACAGGGTAAGGAACTTGGTTCCTCGAATAACTTCCGGCACGGACACCTGAGAGCATGGCTGTCCCAGAAGAAAATGTAGCCATTGGTGCCATCTATCGACCACAAGTTAAAGATTGGCGATCCGTTGGATACCGACCGAGTTATAGGCAAAAATTGGTGCAAAAATGAGCCTTAGTCAATTTTCATTTTTTTGAACTTTTTGATTTTTTTATTATTTTTCACTTTTTTTTTTATTTAAAGCATTACTTGAATGAAAAGAAACACATTGCAACCAATTGGCATTAAAATAAATCAATTTCATTTTTTTTGCAAAATTTCCCAAAAAAAACGTAAGGGGTAAGCCTTATGAAATTTTCGAGTTGAAAATTTTTTAAAAAATTTTTTCTGATTTTTTATTATTTTTTGAATTGAAAGCATTGTTTGAGTGAAAAGAAACACATTGCAACAAATTCGCATTAAAATAAATAATTTTTTTTAATTTTGCTGAATCGCTCAAAAATGAGGAAAATTTTATATTTTATCAAACAGGGTAAGGAACTTGGTTCCTCGAATAACTTCCGGCACGGACACCTGAGAGCATGGCTGTCCAAGAAGAAAATGTAGCCATTGGTGCCATCTATCGACCACAAGTTAAAGATTGGCGATCCGTTGGATACCGACCGAGTTATAGGCAAAACTTGCTGCAAAAATGAGGAAAATTTTACATTTTCTCAAACAGGGTAAGGAACTTGGTTCCTCGAATAACTTCCGGCACGGACACCTGAGAGCATGGCTGTCCCAGAAGAAAATGTAGCCATTGGTGCCATCTATCGACCACAAGTTAAAGATTGGCGATCCGTTGGATACCGACCGAGTTATAGGCAAAACTTGGTGCAAAAATGAGCCTTAGTCAATTTTCATTTTTTTGAACTTTTTGATTTTTTTATTATTTTTCACTTTTTTTTTTATTTAAAGCATTACTTGAATGAAAAGAAACACATTGCAACCAATTGGCATTAAAATAAATCAATTTCATTTTTTTTGCAAAATTTCCCAAAAAAAACGTAAGGGGTAAGCCTTATGAAATTTTCGAGTTGAAAATTTTTTAAAAAATTTTTTCTGATTTTTTATTATTTTTTGAATTGAAAGCATTGTTTGAGTGAAAAGAAACACATTGCAACAAATTCGCATTAAAATAAATAATTTTTTTTAATTTTGCTGAATCGCTCAAAAATGAGGAAAATTTTATATTTTATCAAACAGGGTAAGGAACTTGGTTCCTCGAATAACTTCCGGCACGGACACCTGAGAGCATGGCTGTCCAAGAAAAAAATGTAGCCATTGGTGCCATCTATCGACCACAGGTTAAAGATTGGCAATCCGTTGGATACCGACCGAGTTATAGGCAAAACTTGGTGCAAAAATAAGCCTTAGTCAATTTTCATTTTTTTGAATTTTTTGATTTTTTTATTATTTTTCACTCTTTTTTTATTTAAAGCATTACTTGAGTGAAAAGAAACACATTGCAATCAATTGGCATTAAAATAAATCAATTTCATTTTTTTTGCAAAATTTCCCAAAAAAACGTAAGGGGTAAGCCTTATGAAATTTTCGAGTTGAAAATTTTTTTAAATTTTTTTGTGATTTTTTATTATTTTTCTAATTTTTGAGTTAAAAATATATTTGTTATTTTTTTGATATTTTTTATTCTTTTCTTTTTTTAAGTGCTAAGCGTTTAGTGACGGGGTTAAATAATGAATAATGGTGCAAGTAATGGTGTCGGATAAATATGTAAGTCGAATATGTCGGACTTTCACTCGTGTAATCTCAAGTCGGGCAAGATCACCAAAAAAAAAGGAACAGCTATATGAATGATTGGAAGAATGGTGGATGGCAAAATGGAGATAACTCAGCGTTTATCTATTTCGCAAAAAAAAAAACGAAATAAACCTTTTTCTGAAGAATTTTGTCTCATCTAATGGGGACTTTAATGACATGAAAGAGAGAATAATAAGACAAATGTGCTCTCCTTTATCTTTACTCAATATAAAACAAATAAAATAAATAATAAATTTAAACTGGATTCTTGTTGATTTTACTTTAGTTACAAATATTTTGTAATATGTTTATATATGTTTATATATGTTCATATATGTTTTATATATGTTTTGTTGAACAACAAAACCTTTCAAACCCCCGTTCACTTCGCCATGCATGAAATTCAATAACCGAATGACTATAGGGTAACATTTGGGCAAAATATCGAAATGGGAAACATGTTGTTATTCAGCGCACCATATCATATCCGAGTCAATCAACTCAGTAATACGAACCTGGTAAAATCCGGTTTTATCTCATTCATGCTTGTCCGCATGCGTGTTTCATTAGGTCGATCGCGAGGTGTTGTGAGATGCGTATCCGGTTTGATCAATGGCAAAGATGAAGACTTACTACTGCTTAAAAAACAATCTTTACCATCATCTTTGCGGATCGTGTTTGACATAAATTGATGTTGTCTTTAAAAATGCTAAAAAAGTAACATGTTTTCTTAAGATAAAAGCAAGTACAAAATGTATCAAAGTATTTGGTACATTTTACACCCAAAAAAACATATTCATCACAACTTGCTACCCATCTCAACCGCTACAGTTTGTTTATTCCGTAAATACACGGAGTAAGAAGTCTGTCTTCCCTTCTTTAATTACCTTCCGAAGGCAGTAGTAATTTGGTGGTGCTGCAATGAGATTTTTTACTACGCCCACACGATCACAGGAAGATGTGTTTCAAGGGCAGCATCTGGAGGGGTGAGAGAAGACGGCTAAAATAAATCCAAACAGTGTTACGAAAATGTAATGCAAAATTATTTGGCAACACCTTTGGGAATTTTCGACACTAAAAATATGAAGTAAAAAAACACGCTTTACTTTCGTCTGTAAAGCAATGCAAGATTGGTTTGGAGAGAAATGACAAATTACTGATCAATATATGTACATCGCCAAGTGTTTGAAATTCCTCAAACTTAACAATAGACATCAATCCGTTCATGATTGCTAAAATATCACAAAATCATCGTCAGATACGTGCTATCAGCAGCTTCTCTTTAGGCGTGAAATTTTTCACTTCATATGCTCAGATACAACTCCACGCATCCCGAACGTCGATAATTACGTCAAATGTACGATTCGCGGCCAAGCAAGATCCACCACACAAGCCTCCACAGTTGCAACGTCCAATGCAGCGAGAGTTCCCACCGGTAGCCTTTAGATGCACCCGGCTCAAACTGAACGAAACTAGTTCCTCCCGACTCGAGTCGGTCGAGATCGCTCCAGGTAAACCTGAGCCGTATACCGCCCATCACCGGCAAAGGTGTGCGCTCATGGTTGATTTAGCATTGTGAGGGACAAATTGGGTGGCGATATCGATGGCACAACCGAATCAAAACAATGTTCGACTTGCTCCACATAAGACAAAGTGCATTTGGGTAAAAACTGGTTTTTAAGGTTAATAAAAAAAACAAAAGACATCCGTTTCGAGCGGGTTGCTTCTGAGAAACCATTTAACCCTGACCAGACGACGTGCACCACGATCGTACCGATCACGAAGGCCGCCCAATTTTTGGAGCCCTTCATTATAAGGTAGCTCTAGAGTAAGGGGGGAGTGTAGGTCGGATGTGGTGATGTTTGACCGGTGGAGGTAGAAAATTTGGTAGGGAATGAGCCCTTTTTTGAGTGACGAATCTCATACGATCGGAAACGCACTTTAATCGTACAGTGCACTGCGTAAAAAAGTCACCAAAAAATATTCAAATTAGAATGAAATTTTATTTTAAGGAATTTTTTAAACATTCGAATATAACACCTTTCTTTAGTTCTTTAATTGTTGTTTTTGCTTTGTTTTATAAGTGCAATTCTATGTCGAAATATTACGTACAAGAGAAACCATATCACACATTATGCTCGTGCCTCTAACATTCCTTAAACCGGGCTATCAGTCAGCAACAGGGGCTACGACACGTTTCATAGCAAATGTGATAAAATAGTAGTAAATTCGATTTTCGCAGAAGGTGCATGCTGAACTTACCTGACCATTTTATATGCTTCCAGTTAGCTGCTCTTATCAGCGAAGCTTGCACACGGTGTTATCAATCTACCGAACCAGTTCCATTAAACGTACCTTCGGTGACGTCACTGTGCTCATCACCGACAGTGGCAGCTTTTGCGTGCCGTACTGTGACGAAGGGCAGTGCGCTGGTTTCGTCTTTATCAAACGATTAAGTCGCGTTGCGTGTGCTGTTGAAAGAGCGGGAGAGAACCTCATTAAAGGGGTTCCCATTTGCTATGGGGCATCGTGGGCAAATATAAAATTAGATAGTGAAACTAATCAGAATTTTAAGTTTAATTTAATTTTTTTTATTTCAATAAGGACGGCCAGGCCGTATGACTTAAGTTTAATTTTAATATCGTAAATACTTTTCTAAACACTATTTTAACTCTTCATATTGATTTTATACATAAACACTAAGCAATTGTATCTGAAACACCGATTGTTTCAACATTATTTACCCACAGTCTATTTTGCTACAAAGTTACCAACAATTGCCATTAAGTATTTCGCTCTTCCGCTGAGAATATCCGGGGGGTAAGCCAAAGTATGAGGAAGATTTGCTTTGTGAACCGGCTATATGATATCAACTGTATTCACTTCGGTCCTAGAAAGTTGACTATGCGGCGAATAGAAGTCTTACTCAAGTATAAATAAATTAATAAGTATTTCCCTCTTAGTAACTATTGTATGCGCAAACCCTGTACGATTCGATGCTCTCGCTCACATTCACGGGGTATAGTGAATCGGTTTCCGAAACGCATCGTAAACAGGACTGGCGCGATCTAACAGCTGTCAATTGTCTCTCGGTCGTCCACACGTGCGTACGCGTCTGGCTGCAAAAGCGCCAGCAGTAAGATCTGTTCCCCAGCTCGACGGGCTGGAACAATTTGTTTCCAATAGTGTGAGTGGGTGTGCGTGTGTGTGTGCATGAATCTTTTCTAATCCACTATCGAAAAAATAAAATCCAATCCCAGTTGGCGGTGTGCGTACTTTCCAATGCAAAAGTTTTTAAACACTTGACAGTCTGCACAATTGATTGTTTGTTTTTACTGCACAGTGGTGTATAGTGCTGTTGTTTTATTTGCTGTTAATTTAAAATTCACACAGTTTTACAACAAAAAACACATCTTTCTAAACGCTTGATCATTGTGAAACAGTTTCCGATGGTACACAGCACAAGCTTCGTAGTTGTTTCTTTCTTCACTAGCGGCAAACAATAATTGCAGTGCAGCTTTTTCAACAGAAGAAACCTGAATCGAAAGTATTTATTTAATTTATATATTCACCTTTAACCCCTGTAGCATTAGTGTCGTACGACTACCAGCCAGTTGTTAAGCGTGTTTAAGTTTGGCGCATTATTGCAGTGAACACTACATTGAAGAGTTTCTAAAATCTCTCACGAAAATAAATAAACAGCAGTGAGCCGCTGTTTTGGTTAGTGAGCAAGTGTTTTTCGTATCATTTCGTTCAACACGGCACTTGTGGACTTTTGAACAACAATGCCTGCAGAAAAGCGTACCAGTCAACCACGGATCGTGCGAACGTACGAGTTCCCGACGAAGCCAGAAAAGCAAACGCTCGGACAGTATCTCTACAATTCGCAGGATGGCAAAATTCTTGGCCGGACGGCCAAAAACTGGGGTAAGTAATCGGACAGACAGTCCGAATCCGTTATAGTCACTAGTGGACATCTTCATCTTGCGGGGCTTGCGGTATAGTGATGATCCTTCCTGTAGTGTTCTCCGAGATGTGCTCTATTACCAGCCGTGCCGGGTGGAGGAAGGCCTTGGATGTGTGTTTAAACACTTCCCCAGCCTGCTTAGCTCGTCCCGTAGCTGATAACGTTATCATCAACTATGGGTGCTGGGTGGCTTTAGGAACGCGTTTGCCTGGTTGCGGATGCATACACGCGCGCTCGTGATGGCATAGTTCCGTGATAAGAGTCCCCTTCCCGAGTGAAAGAATTATGCCTCACCTCACTAACCGTGGTTTGGAGCTGGAGCCCAGTTGCGATAGGGGTTAAGGCGGCCGGGTGTTCGGATTGTAGCAGGTCGAGAAATTGCAACACTGGCAAACTGATGCGACACGGTCACATGGTTCTACTACAGCTGTGTCTGGATCTCTGCGTTCAAGTGATTTTTGTTTTTTAATTGCAGTATGCTATTCCTCCACAATATGCTTCCATTCGAGGATCTGCTTGTGGTGGGTTTGTCCACTTGAAAGCACTTCAGACACGTGTCATGAGTTTTAAATCGAAGAGAGCAGAAATGAACAAACGCTTACTTGCGTATCGATGTCCATAAAGCAACTCCAAACCAAACATACGTGCATTTAATCGAGTTTGATTACACGCGAGAGCTCCACAAAATTACCCCAAGGCTTTTGTCATAACGTTAGTTCATGATCATTATCTTGGTTGTTCGTTCAAACAACAAAAAAAAGTATACAAATCTCTCATCGCGTTTTGCTACTGCAATGATGGAAATCCGAAGGTTTTTTCCATCGATGTTGAAAGTTGGCAAATACAACACGGCAATACCATGGTTAATTCCAGGAGTTCCTCTGAGACATTTCGCCTTCCCATCATTAGGATTCGTAGACATGAGGACAGTCATTTCGCCATTCCATCCCCGGCTGACGTAACCTTTCGTTAGGATGCGAATGTTAATGATCATCCATGCGAATTGATTATCACTTTGTCTATACCTTCTGAAATGGACCATGAGCTCGAGTGTGTTTTTCGAATTCACTGTCCTCGGGTCCTAATTTCGATCGATAAACAACCTTATTTAACTAATTATTGTGTTCGCATTCACACTTTGTTTTTAAATGATCGTATCCGGATCGAGCTGGTTTCTGGTTCTGCATTTATCTGGCAGCTGGTGGATGGAGTTGTCATCAACAATATAGTTCCTTCATGCGATGCAATGATACAGCTGTAGCTGAATGCTTTCTTCTAATTACCTTCGGCCAGCTTTAGATTTTATCAGCCCTCCTGTAACCTGTTGCACGATTCGAGACATTGCTGCTGATCGTGCGTGTGGAACAACCAATGTGTACCGATCTACTTCTTACGGATATCTCAATTATTCCAGCAAACCGACCTGTCTGGCACTATTTTAGGAGTTTAGCATTTTAAAAAGGAACATACTTTTGTTCCATTTTTTGCACTCTTTCTCTACCTGCATGACATCCTCCGTTGCTGAAGTGGATCATCACGAGGATCGCAAACACCATCAACACCATCTGGCCAGTGATACATGTGGTGGTGGTTTTACTTGAAATTTTGGAGGTCTAAAAATAACGACACACCAAAATCCATACTGTTTGCTACTTATCGCTCCATTTCGTCGCCCGGTGAGGCACAACTATAATTTAGCACGCCCAACAGGTGTCTACGGTACATGGTCGTGAGGTTCATGCATAAGACGTCCGGGGGTGGTCTTAAGACGTTACGCTAACGTCAGAACCGCGCTCTGCGGTGCACATGGTTATACTATTGACATGGGTGCGGCGATAGAACCAAGGTCAATAAACAGTATAAATGGGTCGTTGTACGTTCGCCACAGTAACGTAGCCAAGTTAGTCAAATAGAGGGCCTGCGGTACAGTTTTCGAAGCGAAGTGCAGCTCGAAATGTGTTTTAATAGGGGGTGTGTTATTCGAGCAACTTTGTTGACTTACTTTTCTATTTCCCTTCACCCTTTTAATCCCCAAACACATTATCACAACTGTCTGCAAACCATGCTGCATAGCAACATCTTCCCGCGTTTTTTTTTTGTTGTTTGGTAATCTCTCGCTCCCTCTCTATTAATCTTATCATCAGCTCCAGTTGAGGTTGGATGAATCATTCCTGGAACAAAGGAAAGAGAAAAAAAGATACCGAGAAACGATTATGCTGTTACTTTACTAGCTTTCTTAGTGTCTGAAGCAAAAGAAATGATAAAAAACCCCCACAAATGGAGTGTTAAGAGAGAATACCACAATTGAACGACACCTTCTCTGCTGTCTGCCTTCCTTCACTGCTTCACGCTCAGAGGAAGCACTGTCTCATGCCGGCATCTGGCGTTATCTTGATGGCACTTAATTCGGTCGGTCCCTGTGTGTTTGTCTCACCGCGCTCGCTTGCCATTTAATTAGCGGATACGCCAGTTTCGGCTGCTGGCTGTTTGCGAAGTGGTAAAAATGTGTACGAAAAACACAACAACAAAAAACTCCCCCACACGCTGACGACAGAAACGGAAGAACCCGGATCAGGCGTCTCCATCGACCGGAAAACGTTCACCTTCCATCTCTATCCTGCATGCATGGAGTGTCAAATGCATCTGTGTGATTGAAATCCACTATTTGGACGTTTTTTCCTTCCCATATTTCACACGCGTTAAATTAGCGATAGACAGGAAATGCACCGCATCTCGAATGATCGATCCCCGGGAGTATGGTCGTGTGGAATGGAAGTAGTTTCCATCATGGAGATGGATTGGCCCGATCGGGTTGTTTACCCAGCGTTTAGGAACGCATTTGTTGTTCCACTCACCTCGGCCAATACGGTCTGCTCTGGAGCGAAAAGTAAATTCAATCCGTGTCTATATGATGAACAAATTAGTGATCGGATGATAGATTCGTGTATGGTGGTGCGCAGTATTTTTGATTATCGAAGGCTATTTTGTGGGGATAGGAGAAGTTTGCATGAAGTACAGAATGGAACGGTTCATCGCGAAATGGTGTAAATAGCTATTTAATGTCTATTTACTTTAGGGAGCCTTTTTATCGTTCAGTCAACAGAATGCGCCGTCCAGCTAGTGTAGAGGATGAGATGACCTTAACCTATAATGTAGTAAACTCCAAAGTTTGAGCTATTATTGAATGGCAACCTCTTATCAACTATCAGTTGTAGAATTTTTTAATCTTTTTTTTAAAACAAGTTAACTTGAAACAGCCTCTCAGCATCTATTTTTAATTTATCAGTTTGTATTTGTGGCTAGCTGGGATTTGGGGGTGGAAAATTCGAATTAAGAATTGAACCCTTTACCGCGGGTCCAGTCGAGAGTTGAACACAACCTTGGGGACGTGTAGCTGGAGTAGTCGCCCTACCAACCCTTCCTTTTGACCCGCTCCATTGAATAACACTAATCGATGATAAAATTGGCATCAGCTATTATTAATCGAACCGAAGGTGTTACGTTGTAATGGGATGAAATTATTAACATGAACAACGAGTTTCTTCTCGCTACACCCATATTTCTCTAATCGAACAAGTCAATCGAGGTGCTATAATTGCGATCAATATGCGTTATTGCACTCACGATCAATTTGCTACCCACCGCATGATCCGTTCAGCTTCATCTGCATACAAATCAATGCCATTTTTGTTTTCCACTACATGCACCAGGTCAAAACTGCATCGTTCGCGTTGGTGGTAGTAAGAGAGAAGGTGTCGCTCGTGTCCACCACTAGTGCATTTCCGCTAATGTATCGCTCCGTACTCGTACCCTCACATCCGCTACCTTGGAATGCCGTACATTCTGACCGTTTGCAAATCGCGTGGGTAGAACGACGTGCAATGAAAATGTTGGGAAATTGTGACAGAATTCCTGCTCACAGTAGTCGCGGAACGCTATCGCACGGTGATAAGTGTCTTCATCGGCGACAATGTTTAACTTCGAACCGAAAAAAACATTCGCCAAGATCAGCAAATAATTCACACGTGTAAATGATCTGCTTAAATTTCACCGACTTTAACCGTTTCTGCTTGAAACGAATTCAAATTCTATCTTGATTAAAGATACGTTCTTTAACAACAACAAAACAAAACACTTTCTCACCGCTCGTTTCACTGTAACACACAAACACTGCTAACAGACAGGAGCTAAATTTAATCATCCAATTTCAACCGGTGTCATTTCATTCGCTCTGCCCGCTAGCTATCGTGCTGGGTATCAGTGTAATACTTTTTCTTGTCGTGTAACCTCGCCTAACCCTAGCGCAGGCGGTACCGGTGGAACACGGAAGGAGTGCATTCGGTGCGAAAGAACCGAAGGCTTATTGCGATTGCATCGAACCGGATACGGGTGGTTTTCGGTTTCTAAATATACAAAAACCGCTCAAGTCTCCACCACTAACGATGTGCGGTTGGCGTTAAACAGGCTGTTGTTGTGCTTGTTTTCATTTTGGTGACCAAATGGGTGGGTTGTTCAGTTTACCTGTTTAGCTAAACATTTTGTCTAACGAACTAAATTGAAAAGGGTTGAAACTAGATGTTTTTGTCCCCCTGTCACTGAAAGTAGTCAAATGAAAATTAAAACAACATCAAACCGGTTTGCATTGGTTTAAACAACGATCAACCGATTATAGAACATGCACTCTAGCCTCACGTTAAGATTAATAGCGGACAAACACACGATAAACATATTGTTACTTCCGATGATGCTAATAACACTGCGTCCACTGCTAGATCCCATGATGCATTTGCAAAATGTACACCTATTAGAATGACATTAAGGCACCAGTATGCCAAATACTTGACACCGGCGTACACGGTGCGTTGATGTATATAATTTACAGCCACCCGATAACGAGTTGCAATTCTGCACACTGCAGCTAGCGCTCGTGGACACGCGTTGATCACATTAATTGTCTGCGAGCTAACAATCACGGTCGGACTGGCTGTTACTATGTGCTCTTTGATTAAGATACCTTCTGTTGACGGTTGATCCACTTATCGCGATATCGGAAAGATCCGCAATGTGCGATCTTGCATCGTTCTTTTTCTTCTTCCACGGCGTGATCCACACTCACGTTTTCTGATGTGGTGGGAGATCTTCTCTTCCTCTTTATTATGACCCTAAACCTGATGAACTGATTAAGGACTTTTCGACTTCAAACCGAAGCAGTGTCAAGCCTTGAATATCTGATGGATCTCTCTCTCCTGTAATCATTCTTAATAAGAACTCAATTAATGTAGAATTTCTCTCAACTAAGGTAGCTTTGTGAACTTCTTCAAAGCATCGATTCATGCCCCAGGAAACTCCTGTAGTTTCTTGTTAATTCTTCTAATTCTTATCGTACTGAAGTCGTTATAAAGCTCTTTACTGATGTCTTCCTTTTAACATCCCAATAGCGCAACTTATGCTGTTCTATGCCTGCTTCTACATTGTGCTGGCGGCACTCTTTGCCATATGCATGCAGGGACTTCTGGTCACGTTAAACCATCAGCACCCGAAATGGCAGCTGGATGAGTCTCGTATCGGTACCAACCCCGGTGTCAGTTATCGTCCCCAGCCGGAAGATGCAGAAGGTCCCAACTCTATTCAGTATATAGCGGCCAACAAAACGGACGTTACGGGGTGGGTCAACTTGATCAACGAATTTCTTGCACGTAAGTCAAAAAGCGATATGGTAAAGGATGCGTGCGAAGTGATTAATTATTCGTGACATCTTTGCAGCTTACGCGGACCATACACTACTACCCGGCGGTGGCAAGAATCAGGTGATCTGTGATTTCAACACACCACCATCGAGCGGAAATGTGTGTGCGTTTGATGTGAAGAATCTTGGCGCTTGCACGGCATCGTCAGGATACGGATACAGCCGTTCGGCGCCCTGCATTTTCATTAAGCTCAACCGAGTATGTGACTTTAAATGTTTCTTTCCGCTCTCTATAATTTACTGATGTGACTCATGTGTCGGTTTAGATTTATGGCTGGCAACCCGAATTCTATGAAGATGTGGATGATCTTCCCACCGACATGCCCGATAATCTGGTATCGCACATTCGTTCGCTTTCTCCACCCGAACGTCGCCAGGTGTGGCTATCGTGCAAGGAACTAACCAACAGCGACGAAGACCTGCTCGGACCGATCGAATATATGCCGAGCCAAGGTTTCCCAGCGTACTACTACCCGTACATGAACGTCGAAGGCTATCTGAGCCCACTGGTGGCGGTACATCTTGCCAGACCAAAGCGTAAGTATAGACCCTATGCCGTAAGCACGTAATCTCGCACCGCATTACACTATCTTTACTCACCTTTCTCGATTGCAGCAAAAACGACCATCAACATCGAGTGTCGTGCCTGGGCGAAAAATATTGTGTTCCGTGGGGGAAGCCGCGATCGAACGGGTTCGGTGCAGATATCGCTGCGTATCGATTAGATAGCGATGCGGTTGAATCCCAACGAGCATGGCATTGGGAGGACATAACGCGAAACATCAGTACCTTCCCCTATGTGACAATGTCGAATGTCGTTGTTGTTGGATTGTTTTTTTTTTTTGCTTTGATTCGTGATTCAGAGCGTTGGATCAAAATCAAACAACCGGATGATGATTCTGTTGAACGGCATAATATGAAATTAAATCGATCGCACAAGAAGCATACAACAGACAAAACAATCATCCGCCAACCATCCGTGCTATGAACGAGTTTACTTAAACGTTTTAGTCAAGTGAGATAATAAAAGTAAAATATGGAAATAAACTACAGACGGTTAATTTATGTACCAAACCACGTGCGGTGTGCGAATTTGAGTGTACCCAACGCGAGTGACCGTTAGAATGCAATTGAATGTGAAATGTTTCATGACTACAAGGGATGAAATGTTTCATTCATACGTATGGTGAAAAATTTCACACACTGTTATACCACATGCGCTTGTTTTTTTTTTTCTTTCTGTTCAGACGATGTAATATAATTTTAGAACTTAATAAAAATAGTTTAAAGTAGTTAGTAAAATTAGCAAAATACAAAGAACTCTAAAAAATTCCATTAAATGCTAAGAATCGTAACACTTTCTAGTTTCGCAAATCATTTTCGCATTTCCAACGCCAGTTAATCATTTTGAATTGGTTTGAGGGTTTATTCCGTCTTTGTTTAGTTTGTGATAGGCGAGAAATCTATATTACTGGAAATAGATACGGCTGCGCTGCTATTACACCAACGTACACAACGTGTGTCGGCTTCATCCTTCAAACACCAACCGCCCCCCGGGCATACCGTGCGCGAATACTTTGGGAAATATTTTATGAACTAGTTAACGTTTTATCACGATTATGTTATTCTGCCTTCGCGTCCTGTCGAAGTTCTCTGCGTGTTTACGTGTGAGTTCCTTATTGCTTAATCGACATAACAACTGGGTTAGTATGGCATTTCGTGCTGCGGCATTCAATCTTCACGTCCATCTTTAACCCTACTTAAAGCATTTGCTCATATATCGCTTAGTTTAACGATCTTTCGATCTGCTGATCACGTCTTGTGGTTCACTTGTTATTGGAATGATATACATACATACACACACAAACACACACACTATCGTGTCTACCATCGAATAGGCCGTGTGCTGAGCCTCAGCACCTGCGTCGTATCGATCGGTTACTTGTTCCATCCTTTCCCGTCTGTATGCTTTATTGTCAAATCTTTTGCACATCACACACCGATTGTTTCTATTGCTTTCTTGACCTACACGCATATCTGTTGTTTCAAAATGTTCCAACACTAAATCTGATTCTCATAAGAAAGAACTCCCATTTCTCCAGTTCCAATCTCAACACTGTTGGTATGCTTGTTGAATAATAAATCGAAACGGTGCAGCTAACCTTGGGGTTTTAAAAATCCAGAAGGAACTATCGCGTCTAGTAGGCAAATAAATTTGTCCGTGTGCGGAAATTGGTAGATACAAGGATACATGCTTCTTCCTGTCGCTGGACATTGAGCGTTTTTTTTCTTGGGTAGGAAGCGATTAGCTCGTTCGCTCATTCATCTATTGGACATCACAAAAAGTTATCACAAAATACTATCCGTTTACTCAACCTGGTTGCGTTGTGTGTTTTCGCCGTTGTTTCGTCTTAGTTCTCCCTCCATGGGTCCGTTTCGCGGTACATACGATCGACATTCTCTTGCAGAAGTTTCTGTTGCTCTGCAAAACACAGTGGCGTAGGTCAGTAAGGGAATGGTCATGTAAAACGTTGATTTACTTACCCGCTGAAAGATTGGCAATTACACTCTGCTTCACAAGGAACTCATTGCACAATTCCCGCGAAAGTCCAAACGCATGCATGTTGCATGTAAAACTCCTGGTTAAAAATGAAAACTTATTTATTGCATTTTTAAAGTGTTGTTGCTATATAGCGACACTTACCCTAACTGGCCAAAGCTAAGATTCTGATGGTAATGTTTGTCCTCCTGTAGTTCAGCCGGATCAGTCCGATCGCAAGCACTGGTCGATGACGAACGTTCAAGCTCAGGAACAGTAAGCGTAGTTGCACCAGTTGTACCTTCATCCGTAAATCCCAGAAATGGATCTGCTGTGTGGGGAACGGTTACACCGCTAGTGCTGCCTTTGGTCATATGTTTCACCTGTGTCGTTGGGGCACTCGGCGAATGTTTAACCGTCGGTGGCACCGGACGATGTTTCCTTTCCGTTTGCAGTGCATCGAAGAAGGCCGCATTCCAGAAGCGTAGCGTTTGCCAGATCGGTTGATCTCGCAGGTAGGTGTATAGGTACTCCCGGTACGGATCACAGCCCGGTACATCAACTAAGAAACAAAAAGTAAGGCCATATTATTTAAGCACCACAGAGCGCATGGGCATGGATGCTTACTATCGTGGTAAAAGGTAAAGCACATGTTCATAAGCGTTTTGGCCGGAGAGTAGTCCTCGCTTTCGGCACACTCAAACAGTACGATCGCAAAGTATTGTATCAGTGAGTAGAACGTCGATTCGTCCACACGCTTCGTTTTGGCGCGCTGTGCATTAACCAGTCGTGAAAACCACAGTCGTCCCGTTTCCGTCTGAGAAAGGTGAATTATTCGATTACTAGTCTTATTGAAATTTATTTGGAGAATGTTGGTTTTATCCTTGACAGTACTGGGCATTACTTCCTATTTATCTTTTGATTAGGTCCAACCTACTTACCCGTGCGTACTGGCCAAAGTCCGACTTGAGCTGCAGAGTTATGCTGGAACTATCGTGGAAAAGAATGCGTACGAATCGCTTCATAAAGTCAAGTACCGCTTCTTCAGACTGACTGTCTAGGCTGATGGAGGATGCCCACGACGGTACCGAGTTTTCCGACTCCGATCGAATCCACATCTTCAGCTCGGACGATTCGAGCGTGCCACTGAAGGCACACGATTCGTTGTCACTAGTGGAGGCACTGCTTGGAATACCTGTGGACGGAGGAACAATGAAAGTGATCGAGACAATAAACAACAATTTCAAGGTCTCTGATGTTTCAAACATCTGACTTAAGCTCTCTTCAGATAGCTCACGATATAAGCGCAAGAAACTCACGTACTAGCTCAATGTATGATTGATTTAAGCAAGGTAAGTGAGTCATGTGCTAAAACTACGCACAAAAACTTACCTAACCGTGGTTCCCGACCATGGTGAAAGTCCTTGCCCCAGGGGAACCCCTCCGGGGTGGCGACGGTATTAATTCCTAGCGGTGCCGTCCTGGCCGGTGGTTCTCCACAATCCACTCCGCCAGCCGAAGGTTGTGGAGATTTGGAATCGAGCGAGTACGAGTTCTGGCTGTAGTTGCTGTGACTAAAGTCCGCGCTGAGACTGTGCGAAGGAGCCCATTCTGTTACACGATCGTCGCCTTCTTTGCTAGCAGCTGTTGCTTTGACGGTGGTCGTCGCTGTTGGCACCGGTTGTGGAGGTGTACTTAGAACAGGTGCTGGTGGTGGCGGAGGTGGAGGTGGTGGAGGTGGCGGTAGTACTGAAAATGCAAAACAAAAACTTCAGTCCTAGTCCAATGTTCAACTCGCAATTGTTTCTCGCGACGTACGATGCGAAAAGGCAGGATTACGATATCGTCCCGATAGGACCTCCTCGTGTGCCCGTCGCTCCTTCGCTCGACGCAGCTCGTAATCGATCTGATGTTCACCACGGGCATCATCTGTTGGGAGAGTAAATGCAATATAAAAAATAAAACATCACTTTATATATATATGTAAATTAATTAAGAAGAGACAAGCAGAAGGTTTAGTAGTCCGACCTGGATGCTTCATGTTGGACGATTCGTACTTTCGTCTCAACATATCGTCCACCTTCATCTGGTTGCGGTTAGCCGTCGTTTCGGTGTCAGAGGACGAGGTGAGACTGAGGGCGGCATCGATCTGTGAATGAGTGGTTATAGTGCATCAACTTAATGAGTTATTTTTCATTATAATTTTACAGTCTTTTATAAAGTTATTGAGGACAGGTCTAAGAGTATTTATTACACTTAAATGTACTACATTTTTTGCCGGAAAATAATCCTTTCTATATCATATCACAGCTTTAAAGCTTTTCCAGGTCCTCACACGTACCTCACACAAATTGATTGTGAGCACCATCCTACAGCTACATTGTCCGTGAAGTAATCATAACCTCACGAACCACTCACTTAAAATTAACGTCAAACCATAAAACAGGACATCACTTGGCTTTTGCCGGTGCTGGAAGGATGTGCAACATTCAACGGCTATGCCTCGAGTAACTAGCCGCTATCAGCCATGAGCACTTTTGCACTTCAAACATCATCCCTTTGCTCCAAACCCAGCGAACGAACACTACCATCAAGGTTCGGTCAAGGACGCTTCGAGTGTTCCAAGCCATCCAAAGGATCCAGGCCGTTCCATTCATCTTCAACGTGGCTCGATTCAATTGCAAAACCAATCAGTGAAATGAATGAACGAACGCTATCCGATGGGATATGTCGTGTCCTTGCCGAAGGCCACGTGCCGGTATCGTTTGATTGTCCCTGGAAGGGGTATCCAGTGAAGCATCATTCGGATCACCTTTGAGAACAGTACAGAGATACAATGCGCTCTACCAACCACTCAGTTCGTTACGTTGTTGACCCAATTTCCCCAAAAAACCTCAACGATTAAAAAAAGAGTCCGAAATGTACCACGGAAAGGTTAATCGGATGGGATGGGTTCCTGATGTGTTCAGTTAAAGCTGAAATACAAAAAAAAAAACGAAACCGGACACAAACGTTGTGTTCTACGTTGTTTGAATAGCAAACAAAAAAAAACACCGGGAGGGCTTGTTCAGTGGCAAGTACAACAAACTGGTTTGGAATTTCCCGCAGCAGTCAAACGAACATTCCCGGGAAACCGTGTTGCCCGAGTCAGTACAGTCAAACATTTGTTCAACACGCCGGTCAACATGATGTTTGCATCTATTTTGCATAGCAGAACCAGGCGGGACGAATGGGGATTTCCTTTTTTTTGTGTTTGAGTTAACTTTTCCCCCTACGTTTTCTTTTTTTTAGCTACGTTTCCTGGTGTCTATGTCCAGTGTGTCACAAACGAATAGTGCGATGCACTCGCACAGGACATAATGGTGGTCGTTAGTTTGCCTTCCGACCTGACCAACTTTTACCAAGCGGCGTTGAATTATTCAGCTACCTAATTGACGCTAAGTGTTGTCAGAAGATTACAATAATCTTTACAGTGAAAATTGTGTGAATTATTCACACGAAAATGAGACTGTAAATGGTAAATAATTCTTTACTTATGCAAGAGCTTCTTTTAGTACATGGACGCATCTTGTACTGCATGTTCCAAGAACCTTTCAATCTATAATGTGAAACTATGCACACTCCTTCCAAAGGGCCGTGTAAATACTTTTTCTGCCTCCAGCAATGGCATTGGATCCGTCCTTATCGCTACAAGGCCGTACCATCCGTTCACACCTGTCCCAAATGGTTGGACCCGATCAACCCCGAAAGACCACAAGGACACAACCCGTAACCAACCTCCCTTTTTCCTATGGACTCTTACTCCCTTATCTCCTTCTTGGAAGCGTGAATAAGAAGCGAAAGAAAGCCTGGTGGTCTGGTTCACTTATCGTCTTCGTCTGCCGGTTGTGACCTGCCCAATCTACACATCTTGCACACGATGTTTCGTATCACAAATGCTCTTACTGCCGCAAGAGTCGGCACCGTACCATAAACACCGATCAATATCTCGAAACAGTCCCGTAAGGTTCGCGCTGGCACGCGGTACATTCTCTGGCACGACTTTTTCCGCACCATAAATTCCGAGATTCTACCGCAACGGGCCAGACAGATGGTGAGCGGTGGAAAACGGGAGGATGACACGACAAGCGGCATGAACTGTAAGTGAGCAACAGTGAAAATGACTATGGAACACACAGGCGCACGCACACACCCAAAACGGTGGATTGTCGTAGCAACCCCCAAAAAAGCACAAAGATCACATTTTACCCTGGCACACACGACCAACAATGGAGCCTGGTATTATGCTGTACGGTGGTAAGTTTTAGGGCTTTTTCGTGGCTTTTTTTGGGGGACAAGGACGGACATTGCTCACTTCATAGAACCCACTGGCCCCAACTGCACACCGGGGAATCGTTTGACACTTCGCAAAACCACATCTCAGGCCTTCAGGCTGCAATGCGATAGTGTGTGAGCGGTTTTATCCGATACATAATTTATGCAACCAGCGCACCATTCCAACCCGATGTAAAGCGGCCAGCTCGGCATTTTTATGCAACGCCGGAGGGCCGTCGAGAAGGGAGAAGCAACAAAGGATTGTGCGGAAACTCTTCGATAAATCCGTGAATGTAGCAGTGGCCCGCAATTTGTTTTCTAATTAGTCGCATAATGGGATTTTGTTCGTATTGCCGATAAATGGTTGAAACGAGGAACTGCGATATGCAACGGAACGGTGGTTGAGGTCATTACTTTTGCCTCGTGCGTTTAATGTGTTAATGCGTGTAATGGAGCCGCAATCAGCGTGGAATGAATTATTGATTTTGGAAGCGGAATGAAAATGTATAACAGCAGTATTGTGGTTAATTAAATATAGAAAGATAGTAATTCATATGAATTTTCGGTGCCAAGTCATTCAAATCATGAGTCTACTCCCAAAAGATTCTTTGGTTCTCAAAAATTTCTTCAGCGAAATAATATCCCAAGAAAAAATAATGAAAATATTTACAAAAGGGTTTGGATAACATGAATTAAAAAAGCAATCTGCAAAGAGACTTAATTGAAGTTTTGCCTCAACAAACTTTAATCGGATTTGGTGAATTATATTAATATTTATCACACATTTTCCATCTCGTATCGGTGTGCTTTTGAATTATTTATCCACCTTTCATCAAACAGTAAAAAGGAAACGATTTTTTCTTTATCTTTTGACCATTAAAATTCATACATCTTGTGAGCCCTTTTTTTTGGCCGCTGTGCTACTGCCACGATGGATAATTTGGATCACAGATTGATGACTCTCAATATATACCCCTTTTTCGGCTCGAAGTGTTCGTCTGAGTAAACGGACGTCGTCAAATAGTGGGTTTCGGTGAAAAGGGTCATCAAAGCTGGAGAGGCTTTCTTTTTATCCATTGCCGACAATGGGCCCAAGTGGAACCATTCCATTTACGACGCGATTGTATCCGCGGTAAGTGCATTAAACATTTCGGGATCCATCAATTTTGGGACCGATCATTATATCGCTTTTGGTGATTGCAATTCAATGTGGGGCGTATTTTTTTTATTTAAATGAAAAAGAAAGGTTTAGAAATAAATAAAGAAACGAAACATTTTCGTTTTCTATGGTGGCTAGGCGAATTTTAGACACTTGTCACATTTTACATTTTCCCTAGCTACATGGAAATAACCCACGCTGGTGAATAAATCAATCAAGCGCTATATTTCCCATCACCTTCCGCTCCATCAATTATCCTCAGACAATCCTGATTTCACAACCCAACCCGGGGGGGTTTCACCAAACCTCTGAGCGTTTACGGAAGAAAAGAAACCTGAGCGATCGATCGGGTTGAATTCTTGGAAGCGCATATCGAAACTGAACCGCATCCACCGCATAAAGTGCCGTGAAGCGAACAGCGGAAAAAGGCCCGTAAAAGCTGCGTTTCATAACTGGCTGAGAATGTTTGCTCGTTCGCTTATCGGTAGGTTTGCTTTACTGCCGCAACGAACGAGAACCATGCCATCTCAACCAACATCAAGCGGGCCATCGTCTTTGCGTCTGAACCGTACGTCCTTGGGCATCCGGGCCCCTGACACCAACCGGATCGATTATCCCCGGTATGTTCACCCAAGAAGGTGCCGCATTTGACGTACGTTTTCACCTTCGAATTTGATTAGGAACTGATTTGCACCCTAGCGAGGTGAGTTCAAAGAATCTAAGCGGAAAACTCAACCGGATGTTTGATTTCGTACGCTGCTGGAATAATCCATTTACTGTTGCCTGAAGTTATTGAACTTCAATGTGTTTGAAATGTCCTTTCCAAGAAACGACTGTACTCTAGCTGATTTGTGAATAAATAACACATATGTTTTGTGATGAAAAACTTAAAAACAATGACAATAGGAAGTACGAAACATTCACTTTCACTTGAGCAAGACTTCAAAAACTGATAGCTTGAAAGTGGCACAAAAACTTTGCCTTGGGAAATTTTACCAAACACCATCATCCACCGATGTGCACGCGGCAAAATGATAAAAATAAAGCGTTTACCGAACTTTGCACTCCACCCCCCGTAGTGATAGTTTCAAGGCGACAAGTTTGATAAGCTCCATACCCTGGTCACACGACGAACAACAAGTTTTGCTCACCTGTATGTTGTTGTTAACGTGACGAATAACCTTTATTCTCTAGGGAGCGAAGCAACACCCAATGGAACCATGAAATAGGCCGATATACAAATTTGCTGTTCTGTCATCATCCCCCCGGTAAAAAGCTTATCAGGAGAGGTTGTATTTTCTTCTTTTATTTGGTCCAATAAACCATGTTTGAAAGGGAATTAAATATCAGAAAATTCACTCAGTACAATAGAAAGATCACAGTCTAGCCAAGGTTTGAGCCCAGATAGATTTTACTGGCCCAAAGTAGTGCTTGTTTCTCGGTTATAAATACTCAAGCATAACTGAAAATAACTTAGAACGATGCCGATACCGATGAGGACGCTCCAAAACATGATAAAAACCGCAGAAAGCTTTAAGTACCCAAAAACATTCCTCAAGGTATATTTCTGAAAGATTTCATAAATTTAAAATTCTTTGACATTATAATGCACTACAATTTAAACATAAAACACATAACGATCCTAAACATAAATACCCAGAATTTGAAATATATCTAATAATACATCCCTCCTCACAACAGAAGACGCTTCGAAGCTTATGGAAAGTTCATGGAAAAATGAAAAACCAGATTCCATAATATTGTCTCATTATTACATTAATCAACGCTTTGCTCGAGAAAGAGAGTGAGTGTTTGTTCCAATCAGCTGATTTAATTAGCGCCACTCGGAATTCACCATATGGGACCAAACGCACACATGCAAGCACTCAGCATAATTAAGGCACGTGCTTGTGCACTAATCCATCACACCCGACACAGTGCGACGCATTGCACTAATGCTAATTAGTGACACCTGAGGGAAAGATTTGTCTATCGATTCTCAACCACCAAACCACCGTTCGTGACCTTTTCCAACAAAATTTCCACGAAAAGCAAAACAAAAAAATAAATTAAGCTCACCTTGTTGGAGATTCCGTTAATGATTTCGGTACTGTTACCGAGCACCGACAGAAACTTGGACTTGATGGCGCTCGGTGTTTTGCCCATGAACGTACGGATCCGGTTGGTGGCGGGTGAATCCCGTGGACTGTCCGGTGCGCCATCGCGCTCCCGTCGTTCCCTTCGTTCCATCGCACCGTTCGGTAAGGTGTCGCGGCCTTTATCGTATGCACCATTACTGGCATCGTTAGCGAGCGCGGTTGCAGCCATCGTTTGACTTGCGGTTCGCTTCGGACTTAAACGTGATCCCCGCGAAAAGGTAGAAAGGGCCGATCCTTCCATGATGATTCGTACACAGCACACAAAACGACCGAGGCGCGTGGTAAGATAAACTCACAAATGTGTAACTATTTGCAAACGCGACGGATAAGATGCGAGAAGGTCGGGCACTTGATTTGGTTGATGTTTTTTATTAAAAATGTATCCTACCTCGGAAAATCGGTCCACTAAACACACGCACTTCATTACTTTTAATTTTCCTTCTTTCTTTATTTTTGTTTGCTTGTTCCCTCGATCGATTAATTAGAATTTATATCCATCATAAGCTCTCATTCAATTCACCCCGAAAACGTACGATGAAATGATCGCGTCACGTGGCAATTAATCCTGCGCCATCGTTCATCTACCAGATGGGTGAAAGCACGTTTTCTTCTAAAGCACGAAATCGCTCCGATGTTTTGTCTTTCCCCTGCTTCACGCTTATCACTCTCTTTCTCTCTTTTTTCGGCTGGTTCTTATTGTCAACAGGACAACCGCAACATGTCCCTTGCAATGGTGTTTGTGTGAGCGTTTCTTTTTATCGACGGCGGCAGGCTCGGTACTTGGTTCAATTTATGACCCCAAGGATAAACCGTTTTGCTGTTTAGAGATTCATTCCGTCCTGCTCTGGAGCACACGCTAGCATCGATTTACTGTAGACAAACATACTGACGAGGTTGAAGTGGGTCCCGATGCGTGCAAAACCCCCTTTGGGGAAACCGATCGGTGCCGCATTATGTCACAGCCACAAAACGGGAACTTTGCAAAACTACCAAATAGTGGTGAAAGTTTGAAGCTTTTTCTTTTTTAAAAACAGAATTACCCTTGTACAATATTTGCTCGTTGCCAGTTTCACAACCTCACAGCATTTCAATAGCGTGATTTATTAGGCACACACAGTGTAGCGTGTTTTCCCGAAAACACACCACGGAGCTACATTCTAGATAGAACATTCTCGATTACTAACATCCCGGTGGTGAATTGTAGTAATTAGAACACCCAGCAAGAAAACGTACACTCGAAAGAAAACCACAACACACTGCGGCACCACTGGCGGTGTTGCGGGTTTTTACTTTTTCCGGGCCTCACACACACCGAACGCCCGATTGACCGATAAAGCTTTGGTAGCGCATGAAGCGGAAAAGGATCGAGAAAGCAACGATGGAGCGAACGGCAGCAGAGGTTTTTTTTGTGCTTGGTGTGAAAAAAAATGTACCCAAAGCTAGCCAACCTCCACGACCACGGGTACGGGTCGCTCCATCTAACCTACGGAAATGCTACGAAACAACTGACTGGTAATGTCACTGCGGAAACGCTTCTAGCGTTGTCGAGCTTCGTGGAAATATGCAGTAGCGGGAGAGAGAGAGAGAGAGCGTAGCATTTCGTAACGCTTCTCGGGAGTGTAACGAGCGAGCGAACTGTCAAGCTTCGGATCACGAATGTTTATTTGGTATTGTAACCAACACAGGGTGTTCACCCTTCACTCTCTCTCTCTGTTACCCTGTTGATATACCGGCTGTTACGGAGAATTTGCGCACACGCACGTCGATGCCGGTAGAAATAGCCGAAAGAGAAATGTCAAATGTTTTCCCTTCGAAAGAGATTTCGATTTCTTTGCTCCCGATACCCGAACAAACCGTGTTTGTTTTCATCTATCAATCAAATGACCGTAGGAAGTGAGCGTTTTATATTGGTGTGCGTGCTTGGCTTCACTATCAAACACTAGCGTAATGTGTGCCTGTTGAAGCTTAAGAACGAGGTCATAAAAACAAAAACGAAAAAAGCTTCGCTTGAAGGAGGGAAACCCTAGTTCAAATGGTTTGTTACGTTCATTTGTAGCAAAGATACACACACATAACAAAAAGAAACAATGGGCAAAGGTTAATGCCGATGAAATGGAACGCAAGGCTCGACTGTCAATGCTCTTCACGGTTCGATGTTTGACTGCATGCAAGGTCTATGTTAGGCTAAGCCAGTTTATTTCCGTATCTGTTTGGCGGTGACGGTGGTGCAACAAACAAAAAGACGAAAAAAACAACATTCTAACGTTTCACCACGTGCTTTATGCAATGGAGACACCTGGTCTTTTGTAGAAATAAAGGTACTTTGAGTGAAATTAAGAGAATCCATTTTAAATAGATAACTAAAGCAAAATAATGTTCATATTGTACAAATAATAATATCGAAAAGTAAACGAATAAAATAAATTCATGTTAGCACAAATGACGTTTGCCTATTGATAAAGTACCGGGCGCCTCCATCAATACTTGTCCTTGACTAGATGACAATTTAACAACATTGATGAGTGATCAAACACCGCTCGCAACACATCCTTCCCGTGTACTTTCCCTCTTCGCGCGATAATACAACCATCAAACAATTGACGTGACATCGTGATGACGCAAAAGTGAAAACGCGCCGGTTTCGAAACGTGCTGCCCGAAAATTGTCGGCGAAAAAAACATGATCCTCTCAACGAAGCGTCCGAAGCGTGGGCAAGCACCTCAGGCGTAAGTCAAGCGGAAAAGTTCGGCTAAAATTAGTTTTCAAACAGGCACAGTTGCCGGCTCTGTGCGTGTGTGTTTGCAGGAGCGCAAATGAACAGCGCAAAATCGCTCACGATGCAACGATGTAGCTTAGGACAGTAGGATTTGGTGGTGTAAGATATTTAAATATTAATACGTTTTATCAATATTTTAAATTGAACATCGTTTTATAATTTGTTAAAAATAAGGTTGAAATAACTGAAAAATATTCACTTTGTTTTCTAAAATATTGCTCACATTATACGTAAATCATTTGAATGCTGGATTGAGTTAAGTTGAAACTACTTAAATTTTTTTAAACATATTTTTTTTAAATAGTAAATTATTTTTCGATGAATTCAATATTCCATTCATTATTCAACATCAAAAATGTAGCCAAAATTAAACAATTTACCACCTTTTATTCTAATGTGCTAAATCTCAGCACTCAAGTAACAAATGTTTTTACTCACAGCATCTGCAATCTCTCTCATTTTGTGCCATCGACTTAGCTCAACCACTTTCCACCAGTAAGTGATTGAACGTCGGCGCGTACGCATCTCGGCATTAGTTTCGATCCGAGGCCTGCATCATCCGGTGGTGAAGTTATATAAAAAAATAGCAGAGAGCAAATTTTCTATTTTCACTCTCCCGGTGCAAGTCGTCAAGTCGTATCGTGCGATCGAAGAAGTTTCACCTGGAACTTGTACTTGTTGAATCTTTTTTTGGTTTGTTTTAAATACTTTAACTCCAAAACGAAGAAAGAAGTGAGTGAAAATAGTGAAAAGTGTTCAGGTGGATATGATAGTGCTGGTCAAATTTTTGTTCACCACCAAAAATCATCCAGACTTTTCGGCTTAGCTCGCTGCTCTCTCTCTCTACTCAGCTCACAAGAAAAAGGTGATTTGAAAGAAAAAATACTTACTTGTGATTACTGTAGCTAATTATCATCGCCATTTTGGACGACTTTTGCCAATGTCTAATACGCAAAGTGAAAACCAATGATCGGAATAATGATTATTTTATTAATATAGCACACCCGGGCAAACGCTTCTAAGAGGCGGAGTGGCAAATGCGATTGCGAAGAGCGTAAGTGATGGCCCGGTATGTGGAATTATGGTGTCCCATGCATTGCCAAACGAATGTACGCGCTTGTGTGTGCGTCAACCGTCTGCCCCACCGTGTGTTTGTGTGTGTGTGTTTGTCTGCACTAGGATTATATTAAAAATAGAAAATCGGTACCATTTTAGTGGGTCTCATACGCGTTGTGCCCCTTTCTTCCGCGTCATCTACGTTTGGCCGTACCCTTTAAAGCCGTGCCTCCTTGCCAACCCGTACGATAACAGTGCTTGAGGTGCCATAAATTTGGTCGCTGATGGTCTTTTCTACCACTAACGATCTCTGACATTAGGCGGATGCGTGTGAGAAGTGTAGCGCCGTACGCAAAGAGCAACACGAGATGAGTGTCTTAAGAGACTGCATATGAAGTGATATTCGTTCGCGTGTAGTAGTGCGCCTGGAGCCGACTGTTTCTAATAGCGTGTGTGGCGCCCGACGATGCAGATGCACAACATCTTGTGAGAACCATTTTCGGATTGGAATGCGGAAATGGTGACGATCCACTCGCTAATCTCATGCTGTTGCAATTAATGCACTTACATTGTTCGGCATTTTCTTTAATTCCTCGTCAATCTAACGTGAACGTGAATAGCTAGATGGCATTATGTAATGAGTTGCTCTTGAACGGTTAAATTTTTCACGTAGATCTACCGAAATAACTGTGATTAATTATTACCAAATGAAGAAGGAATTATTTTTCCCGATCAACATCTGACACATACAAGAGTGGGTGTGACACTTGTGGACAATTTTAGTGATCTACGTCATTATCTGTTGCTGTGTTGCGGAGCTTGCAATATTTGTTGGCGAAATCCTTGACGCAGATCCTTATTTTAGAGACTTTTCTATTTGCCTGACCTTTTTTCTTCTGAACTTGGTGCAAGGTGCAAGGTTTTTTCGGCAGTCAATGAACGGGAACGGAGCGGCTTTAAATAAATTCGCCACAAACTTCACGTCGCAATGTCGCGTGATTCTAATTTCGGTTTGGGCTCGCTACGTTTCGATGCCTAGTGTAGTCCCGCCAGCAGTTTGGATAAACACGTTTTAAAGGTTTTGCAATCCCACCACCATGCACCAGCTGGTGTTTCCATTTTCCAGCAGCACGTAGGAAACATGTGGGAATGGTTTTATTTTTGGATGCAGATTCTGATAGAATTTCTTCCACAAGATTGTCAGATCGGGAGTGAATAAACGAGTCAAACACGTTTCGTCTATCAAGTTGATGCTGAGTTTTGATAAATATTCATGTTACGGTACTGATCGTAAAAACAACCGTTAACCTCTTTTCGCGGAGTAATCATACAACAAATGCGGGTCATACAGTAAAAAACCGTGTCGAATTGAATTCAACGAAATTAGAAACGTAATGATTTTTAAATTCTGTAATTATTTACTTTCTTTACTTTAAATTAAATCAAATTTATCAATTAACTTCCTAAATGTTTTTAAAAATTGTACTCTTTAAAAAGTACCATGCGTCTCCATCACTTTGGTACTTTTTAAAAAGTATCATGCGTCTCCATCATTTGGTACTTTTTAAAAAGTATCATGCGTCTCCATCACCTCCTCTCAGCGCTGTTGGCCCTAACATACTAAGGGTAAATTGCTCAAATAAACAAAACCAAAACTCTCGTGCAAGCGAACTGCAAGCGAAAGCAGGAAAAATAATAACAACAAATCCACATACACATTAGAGGTTGAACTCGAGCGATAAGTGCAATGGAATGTTACACGCGTACATTACCTTCTCAACAACGCAAACTCGCTTTCCCATTGCGTGTGCGTACTTTGCAAGTGAATGTAAATAATGTTTAAAAATAAATCACATCTTATAGGAAACCCGGGTAGACGGTGATGATAGCAAAGCACCCGATACACATTTATTTTAATGTTTGTTGTTCTTCAATTAGTGATCGAGAAAGTAAATAATTTGATCGCATCAAGAAAACATATCGAGTAGAAGGGGTTTAATGGTCACTCTTTGAATTTGCTGTAATCGATATTGCTGAATGTTTTTAAGGCGTGCATTTGAAATTAATATAACACCTTAATATTTCCGTTTTATTTCCGTTTTCTCACACAGAACATTTGACAATCTACCACAATCTGCTCCAGTATGGCCTCGAGTCCTTCGAATAGATTTCGCAGCGGCCGAAACATGCCATCATGGGTGGTAAGAAAACAAGGAGAAGAATGTTTCAATGTTGATACAGCTTACAATGTACGGTTCCAAAATTTCAAATTTCCCCACAGACTGAAAGCAGTGATCGTGTTGGTCCACCGCCACCACCGCCGCCGGTCAATAATGATCCTGAGTATGAGGTCATCGATGTGGCAAACCAGCAGCAATATTCCAATGCACCACCTCCAGTACCACTCAAATCGCCAGGTAGTTGAAAGCATCGTGAAACATCTCTGTTTCACAACTGTTAGCGTTAATGCAAATATTATTCCGTCTACATTTCACGCCTTCCTTCCTTTTCGGTTTTTATTTTTTCAAACACATTCGGACATCTCCTCGCCCGGGAATAGACATCAAACGGCTTACCGTGATGAAGTGTGATCTTTGTGGTTCGGTCGCACCCGTAGTACGCTGCGAGCAATGCGATCAGAATCTGTTCTGTGTGTCTTGCGATGATCGCTATCATCGACACCCGAAACGGCAAACACATGTCAGAAAGGTAAGTGAAAGCACACTTTTACTGTGTTTGCCGAAACTCCCAACGCCATTTTGCTCGTTCGATCCATCCCGATGAGTGCATGTTTATGGTTTTCATAGAGTGTGTTTCGACCTCATTCCTCATTCCAATTTCCACCATCAATTGCTTTTCAAAGGCACAAACGAAACTGTTACAAAAGCTCGTGATGTTAATCTTTCCGTCACTACAGTCACTACACGCTCATTCGCGTCGTGCAAATACCCCATTTTGTCCAACCATTCCATCCCTCGCTCCGTTACCATTTTCGCCGGTCAGCTCTGTGCAAAAGTTCCGTCTTTCTTCTTCTTCGCAGCCGATTGAACCACCGGCGGTTGTGTCGCCGGCACCCAACATGGTGAAACCGCCCCTCCCACCAAAGGGTGAGGCCGGATCGAGCGGGCCACTGCCGCCGCCGAGAAGGAACAAACGCCCCGGAAGCTTCCACTTTCCCAGTCCTATGTTTGGCCGCAAGCAGGACCAGCAGGTACGGCGCTGCATACTTTCGTGAGGACGGTTGTTGACTGGCCACCCCATTTAGACCCTTCTTGTGTTGTTAGGATGGAATGTTACAAATACAACAACACACAAACTCGCAACTAAAACAATTATTGACGAATAATAACACGCAATAGTGTGGAAGGGAAGAGAACGCAAAAACAATGCAACACAAACTCACACATTATGTTAAGTTGTAATTATCGCTTCACTAAAGGTTCCACTACTGGAGAGAGTTCCTATTCTCAGACGAAACTCTCTCAGTAATTTAGTAACTTTTTTTATACTAAAACGCTACCCGATAAAATGAGCTTTTATAAAATGTTTAGAAAAACAACGAAATCGAAATACAATTGACCTTTTTCTTGCTTTTTACGAATTGTGCATGTGTTTATTCTTTAGCGTTTTCAACATATTTTTGTATGATTCTATCCAACAGCTTTTTTATAGTTAGTAGATGCTCTAACCTGTAGTGTATTTGAAGTAGCTGATTGACTGATAATTAAATCTAGCGATCGAGCTTGCTGCATAATATCGTTGTTTCCAATTACATCTCCCGTCAATCTTTTCCTTAAGACAATCCCCACGACAGTACCGCAAGGACAGCCGGAGCAGCAGCAACAGCAGAAACCGCCTCAACCGCCACCGAGTCCGGCACTTTCCTTGCGGGAAAAGATGAACTCTCTCAAGCGCTTCATACATCCGTCGAACAGGCCCTTACCTGATCCGCCGGAGAATAAAATTCACTGTAAGTTGTGACTTGTGCGCCAGGTATTACAACATGATAGACCACTTTTCTTTACTTCCCACCTTTTTGCTCAGCTTCCAACTCATCTCTGGACACCGTTTCGAAACGATCGCCTTCTGTTGGCCCACGATCCGTTTCGACCACGATGGAAAAGATCCAGAACAATACAGCCGCTACCCTGGATCGGATGACGTTGCTGCAGCAGCGCTACCGACAGCACCAAGAGGCGATGAAGTCGGATGGAGATCGCAGCAGACGGGCGAGTCTTACGTCCAACACGGACCTACAGGTATCAGTCATGCGTACACGGGGAAGGGGTTTTGATGTTTCCCGAGTTTTGGTTTTTGGCTTTTGCCTCGTTTTTGTGTCATTGTGACTTCCATCTGTGACCGTTCTGTCCCCGTCTGTCTGTCTGTGTGCGCTCAAAATCATCGCTTTCAACGTACGATTTGAAACGCACTACGTGACTTTATCTAAATTATTGCTTTTTCTCATCATCTCGTGCTTCTCTGTGTTACTGTGTCCTGTGTTCTACAGTCATCCGCCACTGAATCATCAAACAGCTTCCGTACCAAGCCAACAGGTGCTTTTCAGCAGCATCAACAGCAGCAACAGCAACCGTTCCATGCGATGCCACCTTCGCAACAGGTGCACTCGAGGTGGCTTAACCCGCCGGCACCCAGAATACGATCTGGCAGTGTTGCTTCCGGCATTAATTTACTGTCCGTCCCGGGCATACCTAACGGACCGGGCACAGGTTATGTCCAGGATCTGCGCACACCGGGCAATAGTAATGCACCGTCTATCTCTCCTACACAGCACTCGGAGTTTGGTGATCCGATGCAACCGATGCCGAATGGGCCGCGAAGTCTCAGTACGTCGGTGTTTAATCTACACCAGGCACCACCACCACAGCCTAATATGTGGGGCTTCAATCCATTGCATCAGGTTAGATTATATCCTCCACCCTTCCATGTACCATTTGCGTCATTAATTTGGGATTTTTGGCCTCTCTCCACTTCGGCTTTCACCCTCAGGCTCAGTCCATGGCCCATTTCAATCCGATGCAGTGGAATCAAATGAATGCCTGGATGGGACGTGGTTCGCAGAATGGTTCTAACATGAGTCTTAACTTACCGGCCCAACACGGTTATCCTTCGCAAGATCCTTCCGGTTATCCGCCCGGATGGGCTAACGCTTGGAATGGCATGTATCCATACCCGATGGGCATGATGCCGATGATGCCAGGTACGGTTAGGAACCATCTCCAAGGTACCTCAATTTCAATGTCTATTTTAATGCTTCTCCTTCTCAGGTGTCGCTATGCCACCGCCAAGATCTCGAGCCAACTCACGATCCCGGGCCGCTTCACCAGCGCTCAGCATCAAGTCACGCAAATCCACCATGTCAATGCGCAACCTCAACCGAAACAGTTTCATTGACGATCTTACCGACGACGAAGATTCGGACGATGGATTCCATCGTGCCCGCGGACGAGGCGGTGATCGGAGGCGCCGGGAACGGCTCAACTCTACCAGCAGTATGGACTTCGATGAACCTGAACCACCGACACAATCCTTTGTGCGTGCGTCCAGTGTAAAGCATTCACGCTTTAACCGAGAACGTCGTGGTGGTGGATCGTCTGCCCGATCATTGATTGATTATCCGGTATCGCGGAAGATTACCGCTCCGGCCGCACGCTACGATCGGGAAGAGATGGTAAGGGATCGGTTCGATAAAATGGCCCTCTCATCGCCTCGTAAAGAGCCTTCCGATTCCTTTACGAACGAGTCCGATGTAGAGCCGGAGGGTCGACGTGCTGCCTCCAATCGTTCGCGCTCAGGAAACGAAAGCCTCAGCTCTCCGCGCAAGATCAACTCGGACTCCTTGACGAACGATTCCGATGCGGACTTTGAGCGAAGACGGCAAGCTAAACTGAAAGCGGCACAGAACAATCTTACCGCCGCGCGACGCATGACTTCCGACTCGCATACGAACGATTCCGAGCCGGATCAGGATCGTCGCCGGCAGCAGAAGACTAAGGTTGCACCAGTGCCAACAACCAAGAAGCCCATACCAAGCTCCGATTCAGATGGGCGTGAGAAACAGCGACGAAAGAGTGACACCAAGCCGGCTGGAAAAGTTGTCACTAGCACGCCCAAGAAGATACCCTCCGATTCACACACACCGGATACGGATGGTTCGGAGCAGAGGCGCCGGTTCGCATCCAAACAGCAGCGACAGCGCAAGAACTCGAGCACCGAGTTTATCGCCAACGAGTCGGATGATGAAAAGCCGCGAAAGACGACCAATTCGGAACAGGTGGTAAATGGACTGCTGGAGTTCCGTACCATCTCCCCAACGAAATCGGATTCCGACGAGCAGCGGCATCTGAAAACGGTCGAGATCAAGAACATCATTAACGACACCCGGTCAGAAGTGGACTACGAGCGTACGGACATCCCGGAAGATTCACCGCCACCACCAGCACCAGTCACACCGGATCGTGAGTGGGAGTGTGAGTTCTGCACCTACGTTAACGAGCCCGGTGTGAAGATATGCGCTATCTGCTGCAAAACTGCCACCATCAGCGTAGTGAGTGGAGCGCCCAGAGCTGACTCCGATCTTCACACACGCTCACCACCACCGGACATCGTACAGGAGACGCCACAGGTTACCGAGGTGAAACTGCAAATTGTACCGCCCCAGAAGTCAACCAACGGTAAGACCCAAGCAGAACCGAAGAAGAAAGGTAGGATTCGTAAAATATCCTTTTGGCCCGGCACTAAAGCGAAGTAGTACGAAAAGCCTACCACTGCACTGCAACCCGCACGCAAGCACCCGCATCCAACTGTGCCCCCGCACCAATTTGTTTTGTTCGTTTCATTTGGCGAACGTTCATTGTACTAAAGTCAAGAAAGCCTCCATTAATAGACAACTTCTAGTAGATCGAGATCCTTGTCCGTTGATATTAAAACCCTTTTCGTTCTAATAGAATCGTGACGATTATTTGCAATAACTACTAGTATTTACGTTTAAGAAACCGGGTAGCGATCACGGGTAGATCGACCCCACAACCGTCCATTCTAGTCGTGTTTCGTGTTTGTGAATGTTTTAATTTCCGTTTGTAAAACGTACTGTTTCCGATAAGTTTCCGTTACCCATTCGTTATCCAACCGTATGCCTAATCGAACCCAACCCCATTGTAATTTACACGAGCGTACATCCAAACATGTGGAACTTATATGTTGCATAACCTCAATAAAGGCCGCACTATTTCTCGTGCAAAAGTACACCAGCATCGAAATAATGCGAGAAATTTCGTAACACCGAAACTGTAGATACCCTCCCCCCACTATTGCATGTTGGAGCTTTGGAGTTTTAATTGGACCGTGTCTTTTCTCGTGTTCTCTCTCGTTCTAGATATTGACGACGAGATGGACACCGAGATGGACCAGGTTGTTGAGGGCGAGGTTTTCAAGTCAAGTAGAGATGAAGAGCTGAACGATTTCGAACGATCGGCAATGAAGCAAACAGTTGGGGTTCAGCGAAACCTTCCACCGGAAGTTGATCGCGTTGAGAAAAAGGTTGTTAAAGAAAAGGTATCCACAGGTTGTGGTCCTTCGCCGCCAAGAGAAATTGTTGGGCCTTGTGATACTCAAGCAGCGGGAGAAGAACGATCACGGTCTAGGGCTTCGATCGGGACATCACCACCACCGCAAGACATGTCTACGCAGGTATGAAGTTACAGCTCAGAATTTATGTCCTTAATGCAACTCTCAACTCCCATATCTCCTATCGATCCTATCCATCAGACGTATGATTCATTTGAGCAGGTGCGTCATGACATTGCCACACAGCAGCAATCTGTCGATAAACCAGACGCTGAAACTACTCAGGAACAAACCTTAACATCTTCAGCGCTGTACAAGCGATCATATTCGCTCGCAACACCGCAACTGCTTGAAGTTGAACGTCCCGCCAGTCGCAACAGCATCTCTAGTGATACGCAGGTACGCAATGGCAATCTCAACGGCACTAACTATCCCATGCCAGACGCATTCCCATCACGATGATGATGATGATTATGCACACTTCATTATTTCATCGTTGACAGACGCTTTGTTGATTGTCTATTTTTGGAACGCGGATCGAGACGCATCAGGAACCCCCATAATCCCTTTATAACACACAACCGTCCACTTTGGTTCTAACCGTTCACCTCATTAACAAGACGCTTCCTTATGTTTTTCTCCCCCGTGCGCGGTTCAGTTCGCGCCGACTTTCTGGCAGTCCACTGTATCAAAACTGGTCGAAACGTAATGCTCAAAAATAGCACTGACAAGCACTGCTGCCACTCGGCACAGTTACACCATTTTCGTCAAATATGCGGTAATGTGAATGTGAGTCGTGCTGCTGCATAGCCACTTCCTAGCTAATGTGTCTGGTGGACGTTTTTAATGGCGTCGACCATGACGTCATGTTCGAATCGTTAGTAGATATAACAGCGGATTAATGTTACTTCTGATACCCGATTGATAAACGATCATTTCCGAAGGGCAAACGTTAGAAATAGGCGCAACTTACATGCAACACGCGTCAGTGTAGTTTTGAGTGTCGGTGCCTATTTTGCTAGAACCGGTAAGATTAAGAAGAAGGATTTGATTATTATCATTATTTGTTAATGAAGGTCGATTCATATAAACTTTCTTAAGGCCAAATATTCACTATTAACTACGTGTGTTCAGTAATCTAATAATGTGCGATTATAGTTATAATGATCCACTACTAACAGTTTTTGGTAGTCCTCCTGACATAAACATGTAAAGTAACTGACAAGTCGTTTTGATCATCCTTTAGAGTCTACCGCCATCACCACACGAACTTAGCCCACAGCCAGCGAGTCTGCAGAGCTCGGCACGTTACCACGCAAACCAAGCACTTAATCAAACGTCCCATCCGACTCAATCATCCACATCTCATCGCTATAGTCAACAGCAGGATGAAAGCCTCTCCTACCTGGACCGTGCCATCCATCAGATCATTCAAACGGCCGCTAATCAGACACTCGGTGCTACGGGTCGTTCCGCTGCTGTTCCCGAGGAGAACATGTACCGTACATTTAACGATCTACGCCACATAGATTCAAAGACGCCGGCCAAGCTGCCGGTTGTTAGTGGAAACGTACCACCAAAGCAACCAACGGTGACGAGAGTGTGCAGAGGGGAACACCTTGTTCCTTAGCACCGGGAACAACTATATTAATTTTATGATATTTATTTCCCAAATTCTAGCAACCAACAACGATGGACGATCATCATGATCCAGAAGATATGCCACAGTTTAAAGAGCAATCGATAGAATTGCAAAATGGGTCCACACTAAAGGAAGAACCTTCGGAGATGACATTGCTATTGCGGGTAAGTTTTAATAAAGCGACGAGTTTGGTACTCCGTTTGGCGTATAATATTCACCAAATATTCCACCATGCAGGAAGCAGAACGATATCATTTTACGGCCGAAGAGTTGCAGGCGGCTATGAATCACTGTGGCGAGAAGCATCCAGTCCAGTGGCTTCGGAGCAATTGGAACAAGCTGATCGAAACGGTACAAACGTTGGCCACTAAATATGGGCATGAGAAGCGGGAAAACACCATCGGCACTATCTCAACCGTGGAAGCCCGGGAAGCGTTGAAGATGCATAAGGGCAACATCTGGCGTGCGATCACCGAATGTATTGAGCAGCGTCAGCGCAAGTATCGCGAGATCGCTTCGAAGGGAAACTTCACGCGGGAAGACATCGTCACTAGCTTGACAGCGCACCATGGTAATCTGGAACTGGCAATGGTTGAGCTAAGCAAAACCCAGCTCAAACCATTCCTGATGCGCATCTGGGGCCCACCGAGCGGGGCCGATAATGATAGTGGCAACTTGCTGCTGCACCAAGCGCTCCAAGAGGATCGCACTGGAATCAGTAAGAAACGATCGCACCGGCTGTAGCGTGGAGAGTAGTGTGGTCCAGTGGTATTAATGCTAGTTTTTTCTTTCCCTTTTCCCGTGTTTTTTTTATTTGCATTGCGATACTCGTCGAAAACTGGGGGAAAATCCTGCACGATTGCTGTGTTTGTGTGTTGCGTGTCGTTGAACTCCCGTAAATGTACTTCGATCCTGTGTTTTCCTGTGAACATCCCTTTAACCCGTGCGTTTTGTGATGTGACATTTGAACCTCCCCCTTTACCTCAATCACATCTGGATGGATGGATGTTTTGCAATAACTAGGCAGCGAAATCCAACAGTTTATAAGTGCTCATGTAGAACAAGAGCTACTGGGAGTAGCAACAACAGATAAGGAAAGACAAGCACCGGAGCCTGAGTTACCTAGTGTGACAGAACAAATGAAGAAAGAAGATACCGAACCGGAATTACAGGAGCTATGTGAGCTGGAAAACACCGCCGCAGCATTACCGTCGGATGAAGAACAACGTGAAGAGGTATGTGAAGTGCAAACGGCAACCACTTCCAATACGGAAATTCTGAAGGATATTGAGGCGTTGATTATGCAAATGGAACGGAAACAAGAATCCACGAACGGATCGGTTCTGCGCAACATACAGCAACTTCTCAGCCAGCTTGTAGACGGTGAACACAGCTCCAGGTCTCCATCCGCTACATCGATACGTTCGCAGGCAAGTGATCAACGTATCATGAGCAAAAGTCCCATTCCTGTAAGCAAAGGCAAGGCAGCTCATGCCTTGCAGCAACCGGTCCATTCACCCGATCCGAATCGATCCATCGAGGACGACGTACGTGACTTTGTACAGGAAAACATACAGGACATTCTGCCGAACCTGGTCCAACAGGTACGGCAGGAGCTGGACGCAGTAAAAGTGAACCTACGGACGAAACCGAAATCATTGGAAGATGACATACGAGAGACGTTAATGAGTGCCGAGTACACAGAGAACGATTACAGCAACATTCATTACTTTCCATTTGATAAAACCATTGATTCGCCGGTAGTTTTCCCGGAGCGTCATGTAACAACCAAAACGGCTCAACAGCCATCGGTAACTGAAGAAACAGATGAGTATGCCGATATTCAGAAATTCCTCGAACGTGCGATTAGAAACGAAAAAACGACAACCGTCTTCGATCAGATGAAGCGATACAATAACTACCTGATCGATAGCAGCTCCGACGAAGCAAGACAAACGGCGGAATCTACGGATTATTACGATTTGGTGTCGATAAACGAGAAGTTGATGAACCTGTTCACTAAGGCTCCGTCAAAGGAGCTCCCATCAGTGCAACAGAACGCGAACGAATCGAAGAATTCTCCCACCCAGGGAAGTGCATCATCTCCAAACGTTCAGAACGACGTTCCGTTAGCTAGAGATGAAATGGAACGAAGTCAGCAAATTCTTAAAGAGCAAACACCACCAGTGGATGTAGCAGCGGAAAAGAAAGGAATTAAAAAACGACGTGGATCACGCATTCCCGTCAACAAGAACAACTACCTTTACAGACGCCCCGTGAAAAGTTCTTCGGAAAGTGATTTTGAAGTGCTGGCAACGAATGCCAAACCAAATCAATCCTCTGTGGTCGCTATTGATCATGTAGCGGAATTGCGACACGTGGTAGACAACATTGAGCGCATTGAGCAGACGATTGACGTAGAAGATGGAGCAAGAGAAGCAGAAGAGGACGAAGAGATCATTGATGAACCCATCTATATCAATTTGCCGGCAAAACGCGAATCTGAAACTGACAATGTGGATGAATCAAAACAGCTTGCAGACAAGATTTCTGTTGGAATAAATGAATCTAATTCCGTTATTGCACCTACAGTAGAGGTACCTTCACAACTCGTATCAGAAGATCCTTCACAAAATGATTCAAAAACGATTGAAGAACTTCCTGTGCCAACAACAATCCCTGGTGATGTTGTGGTTCATGATTCTACTGTGGAAGAACCAAAACAGCAACAACTATCACCTGATGCCTCAAATACAGCTAAGGAATCTACTGTCCAAGAAGATATACCCACTGTTGCTAATGTTACTGAGTCCGTTGTAGAAGAACCAACTAGAGCCGAACAACAAGAACTCTCTTTAGACAGCTCGAATATAAATCAGGAACATCCTAGCGCCACCGGTACAGCTGAGGACAACCTAAATGTTCTAGAAAATGCATCCTCCAACTCAAACGAAACAATCCTGCCTGAACAACCGCAAAGTGAAACGATTCAAGTAACTCCTACTTCAGTCCATCACCAACCAACAACATCCAACCCAACCACGACCAATGTAGTGCCAGAAGAATCGGCGAACGTAGCGGATGAAGATCAACAGGAAGACGTTATCAAACATAGTGCTAAGTTGGCCAATAACTTATCAGAGCTAGTGCTGGACACTAAGAGGCTCATACAACAAATGAAGGATGAGATCAATTCCGACATAGCAACGTTCAATGAAGACGATGCGGTCTATGAGGAAGATTATTACGAGGACGAGTATGAAGACGAATGGGAAGGCGAGGAGGAGGAAGAATGGGATTCCAACGAGGAGTACGATGTGGACGAGAATGGGGATTTCTACGAGTACGAGGATGATGACGATGATGGATCGGTAATGTTTTCCGAGATGACCATAATCGATTCCGTCAACGGTAAATCGAGAAGTGTCGAACAACCGCCAAATGAAGCGATACCAGTGGAAGAACCACCGCAAATGATCTTGCCTATCATCAACATGGCAATCGTAAGGGAAAACGAACGAAATAGTGCATCGGAGGTAAGCGATCTTCCATTGGATAGTGATTTCAACGATGCCATGAGCGTGATAGAACAATCGGTTGGTGAGATGAGGAATATCTTACAGCTGACCGAGGAAGCTCTTGGACCGCTGGAATTTGCCTCCCCACTGCATCATGCTTCCAGTGTAGAAACGCTACAGAACAGCCCCGAACAGAGTGAGATTAGCGAGATTACACTGGTGCCTGAGATCAACAATACAACGGCAGAAGAATCAAGCGATCGAACACTGGTGGCTGAAGAGAACTTGCCTATGACGATGAAGGATGTGCAAACGTTGATGAATGCTAAATCAGTGATTGGAGGCTTTATCAAAAATGTACAGAAGATAGAACAATCGGTTGAAGAACAGCTGCAGCAGCATGCATCAATACCAGAGGATTCGCCAATGGTTATATACGATTCAGTGAAGACGTCTTCCACTGAGACTACGGACAATAAACCACCCTCAGTTATCGAGAGGAGTGCTTTGAACGGGACGGTAACTATTTTGGAGGAGCCGATCGATACAAAGGACGAAACACAGATACACGATACTGCGGAGACGAGGCTTTCTAGTATCGATACTTACGATCAAGTGCAGGCCGTGGAAAGTAAGAATGATATACCAACCACTCCAGCTGATGAGAGTACAGATCTGAATCTATCCTCGCCTATTATTAATCCAAGTTCAGTTACACCCTCTCAACCACAAGATGTGTCTGGAGATAGTAGCAGAGGACACCTTTTAACAAATCCCATTGTTAATGGAGCACAGGCTATTAATGATGCAATATCTGCACCATCTATAACCTCTCTTGAAGGACCTAGAATCACTAATGACGAGGATAATGAAAACAATAACTTAAAAACAATCGGAACAACTCAACTTGAAAACACGGAAGGCAATACGGAACTCATAGAATCACGATCGCCGCAAGTTGTATCTTCTAATGAAACGGAGAACGCGCTTTCGAATCCAAATCCAACACCGGAATATGTTAATGCAAACGCTTTAGATATGGTTAACCCGAATGGTTCTAGTGCCCCAATTCCCGAATATGCAACAGTATTTAAAACAGGTTCAAAGCTTCAAATAATTGAGTCTCCTGTGGAAGAAACAAATACTACTGAGAACTTGTCTAATCAGGAATCAATCACAAATGCCGATGTGAGTGAGCTTCCTCCAGACATTCAAATGGATCACAGGTCAAATACTGCTTCTCAA